>NW_008795686.1:2544296-2613676 GCF_000699145.1 Aptenodytes forsteri | reverse complement strand
CACTTGGCCTTGTTGAACCTCATACAGCCTGTCCAGATCCCTCTGCAGAGCCTTCCTACCCCCAAGCAGATCAACATTCCTGCCCAACTTGGTGTCGTCTGCAAACTTACTGAGGGTGCACTCGATCCCCTCGTCCAGATCATTGATAAAGATATTGAACAAGACCGGCCCCAGTACTGAGCCTTGGGGAACACCGCTCGTGACCGGCCGCCAACTGGATTGAACTCCATTCACCACAACAACAGAGCAACAGACATAGTTCAGAGTAGCATGACTGGCGAAGAGTGGTCTGTAGCATATAAAAATCTGTGCAGAATAGAGGAAAAAATATAGTACAAACCAGAAAAATCTATGCTTGCATGTTAATGGCTCACTGAAGTTTTAAAAATACTATATATAAGGAACATTGCTTTTTTTTCTTTTCTTACAGGTTTACTTTAATTAATACATAAAAGGCCTGTAAAACAGTGTGTATTTATTGATCTTTTATGTACGCACACAAGACCAAATTATTTCAGTTCCATGCTGGATGTATTCATAGGAGAGGATGTAAAAAGAGCCCCTTGAACTCTTCTGTGCCCTTCCAGAGTGCTGTGAATTTTATACTGTTGCTGTTGGCTACATTAAGATCTTTAATACAGAAGAGAAAGTGGAGGCTGCAGTTTTACTGCCTAAAAACCCTAGTCTAGCAGCTTCTGCTGCGTCTTTGAGAAGGGAACTGCCTGCTCTCCCTGGGGACAAACACAGACTGCAGTGCCCAAGTGTCACCCTGGCTTAAAGTCTCAAATCTGGACGTATGATTGTAGGGTAAGTTATGACAGTGCTGAGTTTCCGTGTGATAGTTTAGATAGGCACAGAGGAAGACATTTTGGAATAGTCTTTTTTGTCCAATAGTCCTTTTGAATGTAAGTGTGCACATGTTCATCGCTATTATGTAGGGTTGTAGCAGGTAAAAAGCTACAATTAAAAGCTACAAAAGCAATTAAAACCGTGTAAGAATTCCTGAGTAGCAGATGTAAACCCAGAATTAGTTCCTGAGAAAAACAAAATTGCTAATTTCAGTCAGTTACATGAGAAGAATAACAACACTGAGAGAGCCCTGCGTGTCCCTCTGTTCCTATGGCCTTATCTGCGACAATGTTTTAGACTGCTAGAGAAAAAATTCTATTATATACTGTAACACCAGCATAAGAGAATGAACATGAGTTACTATCCTAGTTGTAGATGTGATTCATATGCTGTATATAGGCAGTGCCTGTGATGCTTTATGTAGTTGTGCTGTGTTTGCTATCACAGTGGGATTTTGAAAGGCAGCTTTAATGAAAGAGCAATAGCAGTACAGGCAACTCTCTGCATCCCACTGGAAATGTTTGTTACTGTTACCACGCTTAACAGTGAACATCTAAGAAGGAAATGAAGTTACAGGCACACATAGCACAAATCATTCCATTGACAGTTCTCTCACAAGGAGCAAAAATCGATGAGGATTTAATGTTAGACGTGACTGAGTCAGGAAGGAAGGTCTGCTTCCACTGTACCAAGCATTGAAGCGGTCATTTTATAAAACACCCTTCAAAACTGAAAAAGTTTCTCTACAAAGAGCCAAAACCATCTTTTATTAATCTATATATGGAAGTTTCTGACTCTGGAAAAGTTGATCTGTGTAGCTGGAATTGTTCCTAAGATACATTGGCTTGGAAATAATATTTTGCTCCCTGTCATCACTGAGTAAGTGCCTTCTGTCTGTGTTATGGCGAGTGGAGTTCTGATCACCCAACTGCGTTTTGCTGAAGCACTAAGCATGAACAAATGACTAGCAGTGCAGTAACTTTGACGTCCGAGGAGTGTAAGTATCCTCTTGGATGGAAGTCAGAAGCGGGCGGCAGAAGCGTTTCACTCTCTCCCATCACTTGGTGAAAAAGTACCATTTCTCCTGTACATTTTAAAGAAAGTGCTCTCCTAGATTTAGGCTACTGCAGACTAGGAAGGAATATAGATAAAATGTGTCTCTCTACTAAAGGTAGCATTAAAAAATACCGAACTTTTAGGCAGGGAGGTGGTAGGAAATGCAAGCTGCTGAGATTTCGGAGCCGTTGTCTGGATACTGTATCCTCTCCCTCCCCATGTGTCTCTGGCACTGCGGGCTTGGCTCTAAGTCACCAAGGGCGAAAACCTAGGCCCAGGCGATGAAGTCAGTGGAATTAAGATTTCATTCTGAATGCCTTTTTTTTTTTCTTCTTCGTACTCCATTTCTTTTACAAGTCAGTGCATGGAAGGGATGGTTGGCCCTAAGTGTCACCTGTTAATTTTTTTCTTTAACTGATTGCACATGTGTAGAATTGGAAAGCTCGACTTCTTCACAGCAAAAACTACGGTGCTTTGCATTTTTGTACCTTCTTTTGTTTAACCAATAACATTAGTTGTACTGCACAGTGATGAATAATCTTGCAATAAGTAAATATCTGAAAAGTGCAGTGGCTTTGAGCAAAGAAGATGCCAAGAAAGTACTCTAATATTATAGTGTTATGAATAATATTATCGATACATTATAAAAAAAAAAGAATGTCACCAGGTCTCCTAGAAAGGAAATGTCTCATTGTTTTTTGCTCTCTCTAGTTTTGTTGATTTCAGCAATATTACATCAGAATCTTATATGGCTTTGTACTTTATATTAGATGAATAACCAAAGCTTATTGTATATTAGGAGAGATAAATCTTAAGCTATATTAGTCAAAATGTTATGCATTTTTTTAGAGGACTCAAGTTTCCTCAACACAATGATTCAGTTGAAAATTGCACCCATGCCACATCAAAAGGTAGAAGGAGCAGAAAAGGAGGAATCCTGGTTTTGAATTACATGCAGAAAGTAGGATACTCATTATCCATTAGTCCTTCAGAAATGCAAGTTAACTCCTAGAAGTTAACTTGCCTTGCTGGAAGTTATGCAGGGCAATGCAGTGCATTTACGGACATCGTACAACCCTCTGAAAAATAGGCCACAGTTATGGTGGGTCTGTCATGGAGAATCAGAAAAAGTCACGTTATTTTTTTTAACCTTTGGTCTTAAAAATAATTTGTGAGAGACTATGCAGTTTTCCTTTTTTCAGTCCTCCTCCTATGTAGCTTTCTTTGTAAAGGGGTCTGGTTTTTTTCTTTATATGGTACCTGTAGTTAGACTAAGAAGTCTGTATTTGGTTACTTAAATACATGGCCTGACTTAAAAAACCCACGTCTGTCCTGAAGCTTACTGAAACATTCCTGCTGGCTTCTTTCTCTTAGAACTTCTCATTCATTAAAAACAGAGTGATTATTGGCTATATGAAAAAGGCAATCTGAGTATCTGCCGGTTCTTACTTTTAAAGTTGATATTCCATAAATCATCTGCTTAAGAAATAAGATAAAAAGGACATAATCACAGTGATACTTTTTCATAGGAAAGTGCTGAAAGAAAAAGGAAAGAAGCATCATGACTTTATGCTGGTGACATTAGTAACTGGTATTAATCTATCTGTATCAAAGTTTTCTGTTCAAGGGTAATTGGACCACTGAGATCAACAAATCATTAGTTAACTTCAGCAGAGCCAGCATTTCAAAACTGTATAAAGAAGCTTTTCCAGACTAACTGAAATCTTTAGTAAGGTACCTTTTGAGAGAGATCAGGTTTTTACGCAGTGGCTTTGCACTCATAACTGTGTGACTGAAAAGGAGTTAGGTGGTGTGTGCATATATGCCCATTTATTTACTGGTTTGAGAACATCTCTTAAATGTAGAGTGCTTTAAAAATAAGAAAATGAAAAATTGTGTTGTTTAAAAGATTCTCTTAATATGGATTGTAGTTTTGGGAGTATCTTATTTCTTCTGAGACAGCAGCACTCTCATGGTTAACAGTGGTGTGTTTGATGGTTTACAAATTAAATGATCAAATTCGGCTTCCCAGGGACAGAGGTTGATACTTGGCTTGCATGTGTATTATGCTAATATGTACAGAAATCTATTACGCTAATATATTGAGAATTTCTTTTGAAATAAGAATAGAATTAACATTTGGAATAAAAATTACTTTTCATTTCCTTCTCTCTGATTTATTTCCTCATCCGTGGGCTGAACTTGCCCCAGAGCAAGCATTATTAATAGGTAGGATGGCTTGTGAAAAAGGATAGCTGAGAATTATGCCTGTGTTTCAGGCATCTTTCCATACTAAATTGAGTTTTCATATGTCAGGATGTGCACCTTTTGATGACTTAACTTGTAGAAAGTTGTCTGACTTCTGTGATTATGTGAGTATGTAATTTTGGCCTCCTATGGTTAAAAACACTGCTTTTTTCAGGAATTGATTTAGTTAAAAGATTGTAGACGTAATCATCTCTACCATACACATAACATTTGTTGGACAGTGGAATATCCACTATGATAAAATAATGCTTTTTCTGTTAAACAGGTCATATATTTTGTATTTAATGTGTGTGAACAGTCTAATAAAAAGTAAGCAGAAATAATTAAAGCTCCACTCTGATCCCATAGTGAGGCTATTACTCATTATTGCTTCTCCTGAACACCACAGCTGAATACACTCTAGATAGCATAAGAAAGTTAGCTGCTAGTAATTTCAAGGAAAATACCACATACTGGTTTTAAAGTGGAATACAGAATTACAGTGATACATACTAGAGTTGTGCTATGAAAACTGTTGAAACTCTTGCAGCCAAGCGACTTCATATTGCAAAAGTGAATTTTTGGTCTGAGTTGTGGTAGTACACGCTACTATTTGAATTAAAGAAGAAAGAAAAATCTGCTGTTGAAACTTGCATTCCAGTGCTAGTAACTGACACCATGATCAGAATAAAATGTATTTCTAAGCATACAAACATGTATTGCAAAAGAAAATCTCTTCACTAATCTGACTGCAGCCTGGAAGTTAAATAAAATCGCAGAATAACTTAAATAAAACAGTTTTACAGTGTTAAATAAAATGGAGTTTTTGTTTGTTATTGAAGTTTACAGGCTACACAGTTTTATAATTACATAGGTAGTTTTCTTTAATCAGCCCTTAAATTATTAATTATGTCTATATTTTATACTATTAAAAATAAGTCCTCCTCAGTGACATTTTAAAATACTTTCTGAAAAAAAAAAGCATATGTTCCAGTGTTTTACTGTGGGATGTGGTTCTGTGTACTGTTAGTCCTGCTCCGAGTCATTAGCCGGGAGTTCTGCTAAAAAGACAACGAAGATCACTTACACCTGTGGAAGTAATTCAGCTTTATCTGACTTGAAAAGCCCTTTGCAGTATTAAAAACTTACCGCAAGTCTGCGATCCCAGTCCTCTATTTGCAAGCTAACAGGTATTGTGCCGGCTTCGGTTGGGAGCCCAGCGCTCACTGCCGTACGAGTTGTCCGGCACTTCAAAAAGTCAGCGGAATGAGTGCTTATTATCAGACTTTGCCTAATGTGAATCTTGATCCAGTCCTGCTTCTGCAATAGTTAGGTTGAGTAGCACTGAGAGACATATAAATAGTGCTGGTGATTGCAATCTTTCAAAACAAGACTGAAGTAAATAGTGAAATATGTAAGGGCCAATGTATAGGTTACTTCTGTTCTTGACTGAATGTGACAACATTAAATCCACAGCCAGGATCGCAGTGAAAGTAAGCTCTTAAAACGCCGCTCTGAAACAATCGGGAAGAATGACTGAAAAGCTCTGAAAGCGTAGGATAACATTAGGAAAGGCTGTTGTTTCATGGTTTACTGGAGGTACAGATTGTTTTGCTGGTGGCAACCTATTGACTTGTGGTGGCCGAGTTAAACACACATACATTTCCTTTACTTTCTCCATCATCACAAGCAAAGGGAGGAAAGCCTCTTCGAATAGCTGTAAGTTTATTCAATCTATGTGTAATATATCCATAGGGAATGATGCGAAGCACCTGCTTCCTGAGAGGGAAAGTAGAACCTGAACGGCCACAAATGACAGGACAAAAAAGGTTGTTCAAAGTATCAAAACACCCCAAACCCTTCTTCTGTCAGAACTGAAATCTCCTCTGGTACAAATCCATTGGCTAGAATGGAGTCACATTGGATATTAAGCTTACGCTCTATTCAAGCTAACACATTTGTAACAGCATCATTTTGAACAAAAAACAAAGGTGGTATCTTCTCCCTCCCCCCCTTTGATATCTATTGAGGGCTGGAAGGAAACCCTTTGGTTTTCTTTAGGAGCTGTCATTTACACCCACTTCAAATGCTGGAGCCTTAACAATTTTCTTGGAAATGGCTGCGTTGTGCAATAGCTTTATTCCTTGTAACTGACAGTTTATGCAAAGACATAAAGGCAAGTTCCTGGCTGCATTCCAGGCAGCCCCACTGCTTAGGAGTCTTACATGTTTATCACTGCTTTCCCCAGTCAGTTGCAAAATTTTTTAATCTGTGTTCGCTTTTAATTTTGCCATAATTTATTAGCAGTAAGTATATTAAAAACACAAAGCAGTTGAGGAAGATGGCTGATGCAAAGAGTTTTCAAATTGCTATTAATTTTGGCTTTACAGCTGAAGTGATTAAAAGCAATCATATTGCAACATGCCTTTTTTCTCCTCTGAATGAAGTGGCAATGTTTGTGTTTTCTGGAACCTTAGGGTACACAAGTTGGAAGGAAAAAGAATGGAGAAATATGGCTGCAGATTTTACCGGCAATTTTCAAGTCTGAAAATAAACAGTGAAATAAATATTGTTTTGATGTGCTTCCAAAATGGAAGAACTCCTCTTAATTTTTTTTTTAACTGTCAAAAGATTCCTTATTTTTTTGGGAAGGTTTTCTTCCCAAGATTTCAAGCTGAATTAAGTTACGTGAGTGGTGCTGAACTGCTGGTATCTATTGGTCATGGAAAATCATGACAGTCATTGCATTAAGCTGCATATAGGTGATTTTTTTCCCCTGTACGTTTTGACAAAACTTTTCTTAGATAACAAGAAATAATAGGAAACACTAATTTTTTTTTTTGGAAAAAGCATGCTGCCTTCATACTGTTCTCTTATTATCATGCTTGCAAAAACCAGAGGTTTAGTGTAGCCGTTCTGCTACAGACTCATGTCTGTGTTCGGTGCTAAAGATCATATTGAATTATTCCTATACAGTTTCTTTGGGGCTGAAAAGGGTGTGTTCATGCTACTGATTCTTCAGGCTACCGAAGAAACAAATAGCCCATTGAACCGTTTTCTCCACTTTTTCATCCGCACTTGGCAACGTGAGCTCCAGCTCTCTAGAAGATCATTAACAGATCTCGGATATGATTTTCACAGCCATGGGCCACTCTTCCTTCCGTTTTTGCGTGCCTTGGGGATGGACATGGGAGGCAAATAATGGCTTTTTATTAACAGGGAAATGCATCGTCTTGTATTCTGTGTTTATGGGTTTTAAATTATCATACATTGAAATTCAAGGGTGTTAGCAGAAGGCATGAACGTTAGCTACCTCTGTCATGCAATGCCAGGGACCATGCCCACCATAGCAAAGAGTGTTAATTAGGGAAAGCAGGGCAATGAGGGCTTAGAACTAGCTCAGTTCTCACAGCAAATCCGTATCTGTTATTTTAGAAATATTTCAAATTGTAAAAGCTTTTTGCAAAAGGTTGTCCAGTGTCTAATAACCCTACAATACTGATGTCAGCGACTACGCAAGCAGGCTTTCTAGTTTACTTTGCACTTCCCCATATACAATGCAAACAGATAGCTAATGACTGGGTAAATACAATGGGAATGTACTTTGTGCACTGTGTGTTCTGACCTTGAGTGTTTTGGTCTTTATTTTGTTTGCCTATTTTTATATTCTTTCACAAGCACATTTTGTAATGGTGGAATATTACAGAGTTCCTAGTACAGTAGAGAGGAATAACATAAGGAATGTATTGTGCTCACTCTTTTTAAACTTGAAATCCTTGCTGATGCCAATTATTTTTGGCTTTTACTCTTTTGAACTAATATATAGTATGAACAGGGGTTACGTGTTACGATTCTTTAGCACCAGAGTGTTCCTTCAAAGCAAAAAAAAATCAGACAAAAATGTGTCTGTCAGACTTCGGCGTATCCATTTTCTTTTCCTACCTTTTTTACTTATTTTTTAAATGAAAATCCATGAAAAGTTTAAAAGTGTGAACGAAATGACAGTGAGAGCTGAGGAAAAAGTCATAGTCAGTTGTAGTATTAACCCACGAGGATTACATTTGAGTCTTACAAGGAATATGATTTACAAACCCACGAAAGACAGACATTGAAAGCAAAGTCTTTAAAACCAGGCTGATCTTGGACTTACTAACACAGCCCAGTATGCCATTCGCTGCCTTTGCTGGAAGTGCCTGCTGCTGCCTGATGTACAGCTCGTTGCCCAGCAAGATTCCTGGCTTCTTTTCCACAGGGCTGCTTTCCAGCTGGCTGCAGCCAGCTTGCACTGGTGCGCAGGGTGCTTGGAGCTTGGGTGCAGGACTTGTGCTTCATGAGGTTCTGTTTCCCTGGCTGCCGAGGTGGCACTGAATAGCTGCTCCATGTTCCAGCTTACCAGTCCTTTCCCCCTAGTTAGGTATCACCTGCAATCTTGCTGAGAGTGTGCTCCATCCCATCGTCAAGATTGTTAATAAAGATGTCGATGAATGTTAATCCCTGAGGAACACATCTAGTAACCAGCTGCCAATTGGATTTTGTCTTGCTGATCACCACCCTTTGAGCATGACTGATCTAGCCAGTTTTCCACCCATGCTCGCTTTTTCAACCTGTGTTTCACCAGCTTGGCTAAAGGGACACTATGGGAGGCTGTTGATAGCCTTGCTAAAGTCCTGGTAAAACAATATCTGTTGTTCTCCCCTTGTCCATTAAGTGTGACATCTCATCTTAGAAGGCAATCAGGTTGATCAGGCAAGATTTGCACTTGTTAAATTCATGTTGGCCGTTCCCAAACAACTTGTGGTCCTTGGTGTTCTTGGACGTGACATTGAGGATGGCTTGCTCCATCTTTCTAGGAACTTGACATTAGGCTGACTGGCTTACAGTTGCAGAATCACATTTCTGTAGATCCTCCTTCTTGCCCTGCCTAAAAATGTGAATTAATTATGTTGCTATGCAGGTCACATCCGTACTGTGTCTTGTTCCTGCAATCATACTGGCTTTGAGGAAGAAATCAGCTATTATAAATCTTTCTCTGGTACTGGAGAGTCCCTCTAAGGAAAAAAATCAAGCCTGTATCAGCCACCTGATTTAGTTTAAAGGTCGTGCTGGGTTTTTTTTATGCAGTACCCAGTTGCCTGAACGGAATGGATTGGCAGAAGTGCATTGGCTAGTCTGTTCTTACGTAACTAATTTTCCCAATTAATTTAGAATATTATGGTGGAAAGAAAGGAAAACTGATAGCCTTTCTGCAAAAAAACCCTAGTGCCTAGCAGTTATTTTGTCCGTATGAAAAGCTGCAGTGACCATGCAAGACCGGAAAGCTTTTGCTACATATTGTGTTAACATCTCTCACTGCCTAAATTACCTCTCATCTGGTCTGTCAAGCCCAGTCATCATCAAACAGGTCAATTTGGCTTTTGTTTGAACATTCTGCTGACATACTTATCTTTAAGGTTCAAGCAGTGACACTTTGAGATATTTGGAAAAGATAAGCTAAATGAATATTTTATTGTTTTTGAGAGAAGGAAGGTATTTATTTTGGAAGTCCAGTAGGTTTTGTATCCTGAAGGGATGCATGGTCTTCAGCGTCAGATTTCTCTGAAGGTTTTTTGCATTGGATTCCTTTGCAACAGTTGGAATTGCCTCAGAAAGTGGACAAATGGAACGGTTCTCTGAATAAAATTTGGAAAATTTTCTCTCCTAGATTCCTGATTTGTATACTGCTGGCTGATTTAGATAAAACTGAACTTTCGTTTGGAAAGTTTGGAAGCCTGTGATGTGTTTGTGTGGGAATAATTAGCATCAAAAGCTCAGTGTTGCAGCCTGGATGTTCATCTGTTATCTGGGATTACTTGTACATATTTCTCCTCATCAGTTCCTTGGTGCTGGATGAGCCTTGGCTGCTGTTGACAAAGAGTTTTCACTCAGTCTCTTGCTTTTTGGTGTCAAATAGTTTCTGCAAGTTTTGGTGTTTGAATCCATTTTATATTTGGGATTACTGGAAGCTATCTTTGTGAAACATAATTGCTTGTTCTTTATGAGGCAATGGGCTAGATGTTCTGAAGAACGCTTCAGATCTCCACACTATCAAGTTATATGGCCATGTTACATAATTAAAAATTTGCTTTTATATTGTTTTCTTTTTGTTTCTAATGTACCTTTCTTATTTTCATTTTTGCCTTTTCTCAAATTCAGCACTATTCACTTATTTTAGCAGTTCTTTCAAATGTTCTTGGAAGGGAAGCAATCATATGGTCTCATTTACAAGAAAATATTTTAAAATGATCTAAGGAAAACTTATAATGGTAAACTGATTGGTTTTTAACTCAGGCCATAAAAAAAATAATTAGAGAAGTGTTTTGAAGTTGCAAGTAAACCTGTTATTGTCTTAAGATGAATTGCAGAGTAAGCAAGGGCACTCCATAAGGGATTTTGCAGAATGCAGCACAAAATGTTTCTGGAAGTCACAGAGGTGCTGTGACTTAGAATGCAGGATACGTCCCCTAAACCTTGGCAGTATCGACAAGCAGCTAATTGATCTTGCTGAGACTGCTGCTTTAGGTGGGTGCTCATCAACAATTATTGTGTAGTTGTATTGAATTACTGTATAACTGAGCTCCACTGCTTATGTAATTTACCTCCATTTGGGATCAATGTAATCAATAAAAATGTTGTACAAAGCTGGCTAGCTTCGCTTACAAATGATAACAACATGATCTTTATAGTTCAGCTCAGAGATGTGTTGATGTGATTGGTGTATTTGCTCATTTCACATTACTTAAAAAATGGAAATAAAATTGTTTAATAACATTCAAAGCAAATGTTGAACTGATTATTTGCGAATGTTTTATATTCATAAGCTACATATATCTATGCTTGAATGTGAATGTTCTCCAAAGGCAAATGCACTGCTTCTGTAATTGAATGTTAGCCAATGGTTTAAAGTTGTATTGTGGATAGTCAGTTTCTTAATAGAAACCGCTTTGTCAGAGTTTTAATTGATTAAGGTCAGATTTGTCTCATCTAGTTTTTTTTATAGCAGATGAAACAGACTTTTACGGAGAACAGCTCACCCTTTTCTAAAGTAGATTGACATATGCAGAGGGTGTATAATCTCTGCTGTGTCTTGTATTTCATAGAATCATAGAATAGTTTGGGTTGGAAGGGACCTCTAAAGGTCATCTAGTCCACCCCCCCTGCCATGGGCAGGGACATCTTCAACTAGATCACGTTGCTCAGAGTCCCCTCCAACCTGACCTTGAAGGTTTCCAGGGATGGGGCACCCACCACCTTTCTGGGCAACTTGTGCCAGTGTTTCACCACCCTCAGCATAAAAAATTTCTTCCTTCTATCTAGTCTCAATCTACCCCGCTTTAGTTTAAAGCCATTCCCCCTTGTCCTGTCGCAACAGGCCCTGCTAAAAAGTTTGCTGCCGTCTTTCTTATAAGCCCCCTTTAAGTACTTATAGGCTGCATAGATTTCCTATCTAAAGATCTTTGATGCTAGGTTAGTTAAGATGTCTGAGTGAAGTTAGGGAGAAGTTCCACATTTAGAAGGGAGAAATAACAGGCAGCTGAAGTAAACAAACAGCACAGAACAAACCACATCATTCACAAAAGACTATTTACGAATTCCATGTCTGGTAAGGATTACATGCTGAAAATCTCTAATTTTGAGTAAGAAGTGCTAATCTAATCTATTCAGACAATTCATAAACATTTAAAAGGCAGCACATTGTTTTCAGAAGTATTTTGCTCAGTTTTATTGTTGAAAGGAGACATGGTAATAGTAAATTATTTGTAATTAGCACTTGGAGACACTCAGGTTTGTCCATTTAGAGTCGAACAATTTATCTCCAGAGTAGACATTCGTTGCTGAATAAAGGAGGACTATTGCTCTATTTCAAAGGACAGTTGTATACTTAGGATACTCTCAATATTTTTAATAAGGTAAAGAATGTGTTTAGAACAGAGATTAACATGCTTATCTCTGAAGGCCAGGTGTGGAGATTAGCTTTAAAATGTAGAGGCAATTAAGAATTTTGCACTGAGGGCAATATCAAATAGTTTGACATGAGCTGCAACGTGAGGAACCTATTAATAAAATGCAAATGAAGGAGAAGGAGCAGCTACCCTTTAAATACATATACCTTTGAATATATATACACCTTTAAATATATCTATGTACCTCTAGATTGCTATAAAATAAGGACTCACAGTTATAAAACTCAGTGAGGGAAAACGCTCTCACATATGATTAGTGTGTGAATAGGTATTTATGGGACCAAACCCCAATCAAAATTACTATTTAATCTACCATAGCATCTTCAACAAAGTTACATCTTGCGTGATCTAGCAAGACAGAGTTTCCTAAGTATCTAGAAGCCTTAGTTTTATATGCTTACAGCTCACTGGCTTGTAGGACCGCCTTGCAATGGTGTCTGTGAAAAGGAAGAATTAAAGGCTAAAGATAAACTTCTTTTCTGAAGATGACTGCAAAAACAGCCCCTACCCTATAATAACAAATACTCAGTGGGAAGTTTGTAAGTGAACTCAAACTAAATTTTCAAATCCCAACCTTAAATTATTCTCGCAGAAGGGATAGCGTACCCTTTCAAACATTACTTGCTTGATGAAAGACAGTTTTGAAATCATTCATGAAGAATAAGCAGTAGTGTTTTACACAATGCAGCTGAGAAATGTGGGGATTAAAAGTTTTTGAAAATGAGTTAAATAATAATTCTCTCAGAAATTATAATACAAGAAGTTCAAATAGGTCTGTCAAAAATCTGACTGGTTTAGTGCAATGCTATGGACAAAATGACACTTTACCAAATGAAAGTAGCTACTGTTTGAAAGCTTTAAATATTAGTAAGAAATACATTAACAACATGAGCTTGATCAGTCTGGTACATTTGCCGGATGCCTGAGTTTTCAGATATCCTGAAACAGTGACTTAGAAATCTGAATTTATGTGCAAAGCAATTACTCTAATTTTAATTCTCTCACTAATATTACTGGAAAGAAATAGTATTGGAGTTGAGAATGGAGTCCAAAAGGAGAACTGGGTTCAGGGGAACTCAGGAGTGTTTGCAAAGTTCAGAATTCATAAGGAGAAAAGGAGGGGACACACAATCAAGATGTTAGTCTTGAAAAGGACAGATGACGTTAATTCTGGAGGACAAGCATATGAAGCACAACAAAATAAATAAGTGTGATTGAAGCTATGATATAAAACTGGCTCTGCCCTTGACTTACTAGCTTTGGTAATTGTGTAGACTGAGAGGATTACGTACGTAAAAATATTCACATTTAAAAATGTGAATGGAAGATGACTATATTAGAAAAATATATTCTATTGTAGAGGGGTATTCTTTCATGTCAGTCAGGCTTTTTCACAAATATTTTGTTATGGAGAGTTGTTTCATATGCTTATAATTAGTTAATTACGTTGACGGTTTCTGGACTTTCAAATTTTTTATTTCTTCATTAAGAAACACAATTTCTGGAGAATAAGATTAAGAATAAAACATACTTGATTAAAACTGTAAAGGCTGTTCTTAATTTTTTGCTCAGGTTCATAAGATCCAAACTGCTACGTGTGTGCCAGATTTTACAAGTGAGCAGTATTCAACAGACTTAAGAATGATCTTTTGTATCTGAATTTTTGAAAATCAAGATATGTGCAATAATGTGCTCTGCAAATGCTGTTGGTGCTTTGATTTGATCGTGTACTGTAACCTCTAACTACTCAGTTCACTGGAAAAGCTGATGCAGACTTAGCAGAGCAAAATGTTCAAGCCGGTTGGAACCGCTGATGGTTTCGATTCCGTAGCTGGGAAATGGTGAGCGACCCATTATTCCTGTTTCTCCTGCGAGCCTTCACCCTTGAATATTAAGGAGAGGAAATTTCATTTCAGCTCAGGAGTGCTAAATATTCATAGCAAGAGAGCTGAAAACTAGGATTTTCAGCTGCAAAACGTGGGTCTTTATGTTTTAAACTAAGCAAGGCGAGAGCCATTAATCCAAGATAGACTCACTTATTTCATCTAGGCACTGAGAGATGCTGTAAAATGGTGAAGTGCTGGAGCTGGCATCTGACACTAGAGAAGTGGGAAAAGTTTTGATCATCGATATAAACCAAATTAGTTAAAGACACTGCTGTGCAGATAAGCGTGCTGATAGTCAAGTGTGTTACAGTGGTATAATCTGTTGAACATTTCAATACCACAAAAGTATTTTTATACTTTCCTTTTATGCTGTAGTGCTTTTTGGCATGTGGGAGTTTTTAGTACTGGTTCTTTGGAGTTCTTTGGCTGGACAGTTTTTAGCTATTCCTCAGTGGCTCTCTTGATTTAAGACATGCCCTATGGTGACATCTACCAGCATGTATTGATTTATTGCACTGTATGAAAAATAAAGATATCACTTCACTATGTAAGCAACCGTCAGGATGACCAGGGCTCATGGTAGTTGTGTACACTCTGTATGTAGTTCTGTATGTTCTTTATGGCTGGAATAACTTAAATTTGGTGTTGATAATTTTTTATAAAAATGGGACTTAATTTTTTATTTAATTGTTGCTTGACTGGACGATTGCCTGGGCGAGATTAACTGAAGGGGCTGGGAAGTTTTGCTGCCATAAGCTCCCTCTGCAGTCGCAAAGCAGAAGTCTCAGTCATGAAGAGCTCCCTGGGGACTGCCTTGCCCCTGGGGGGGGGGGGCCTGTCTTCTTCCTCAAATTGTGAGGACGTTTCAGAGAACTTGCTTAAACCAGATGCTGGCTCTAAAATAGCCAACTGAGGTTAGAAACTGCCCAGTCTAATGGACCAATTTCAGACATTTTGTTGACGAAACAGTTTTTAATTAAATATTTTACTGTCCAGAATGCATTTTGAAATTCTTTCAGGTAATACGCAGCTGCGGTTGCGGCCATTTCCCTCTGGGTAATACAGTAACACAGATTTATTCAGTGGCTTCTGAGTAACAAAAACTGCTTTTAGGTGTCTTAAACCTGCCAAACTGGGGGTGCAGTGCTTGCTCTGCGACTTCAGGGACTGAATTGTGCCACCGAAGGTTGGAGGGTGGTTGCTGTGCCACCCCTGCCTGCTCGGTGGAGAGGAGGGGTCTGTCCCCTCGGAGAGGCGGGAGATGCCCCCTCAGCTTGGGGGGGGGGGCTCCACGCTGGGGAGCTTTGCCAGTCACCGTGGTGGTGCACTTTGTTCTTCAAATGTGTCGTGAGCGAGGTGGAAGTTTTGGGTCGGGAAGTCGCTTGCCTAGCGAACTCGTAGAAGGTGTTTGCCACTTGAATTCAGAAATAAACGTGGAAGATGGCACACAAAATTCAGTTTATTGAAGCAAACTTGTGATGAATGGAACATGCTACCATCGCTTTTCTCAGGGGCTTACTTCCAGACCAGCAGTTGAAGCAGACTGGTTGCTATATTCGAATCAATTGAATTACAATAAGTATAAAGCAAAATCAGTTGTCTTAGCTTTTACAGTTTTTGACCAGGTATCACAGAAATACGAATATTTGACAGTGTGGATGTCTATCTTCCTCTATGGCCAAAATACCCATGGAGTTGAACTGGAGTCCTGCCCAAGGACACAAAACCCAAAGCGGAGAGTTGTTTTACAAATGAAACGTTTCTTGCTTTAAATCCACAGTTTAGTGGGCTGTAACATGTTCGATCAGTAAAATAAGTAAAAATAAGACAGTTTAGTGCATTAACATATTCTGTACTGTTTCTTTCACAAAAAAATTCAGACCTAACCCTTTGTGTTGTTTGTTGCTGTCATCTCTCACTGAGGTGTGAGAGTTTAAGTAAACATGGAAAGCATTGCACAGCTCACAGGACTGGAGTTGTTAATCTCTCTGCAACACTAACCTTTTTTTGACAATTTTGAGCCAGCCCTTTTATTTACATAGTAGAAAGAATTCAGAATTCAGAATGATAATTAGTGAAAGGAAGAATGAAAGAATTTAGGGTGTCTTTCCATATAAATGTTAGTAACAATTATGAAATATATTCTAGAGAAAATGTATGCTTTTCTTATTACCTCAGATAGTATATTTCTTTGCATAGCTTGACACTAAAAGATAATAAATTACCTCTAATGCTCTTTATGCATACAACTGTATTTGCAAAATATCACCATTTCAAATAGGTATTTTTAAAGCTTTATTTTCTATAAACACAGCATAAGATGATTGCAATTTGAGTTAATTGCTTCCATGTGCTCTGGTTTGTAGTAGCACTACAGCTTTAAAATCTGAAAGCCATCTGCATGCCTATTTCATAGCATGAGATTTTACGGTAGATTATGGAACATAAATACAGAACTTAAATACAGGACTGTAATTTTAAATATATTCTTTCTGTACTAAATTGATCTGTTTATCATTTATCACTTTTTAACAGATTATTAAATTTAATTCTAAAGATCAGAAAAATGTTGACTATATTATTAGCATTAGCTGTTCAGAAAAAAACATATTTTTTTATTTAAAAAAAACATTGATCAGTACATTGTAAACCTGAAACCTAAGTTTTCCATATGTAAAAATTATTATATTAATTATGGTATTGTGTCTGGAACTCTACATGTTTAATTATTTTATTTTTTATTTTTTAATTTTTTTTTTTACAACTAAAGTAAAAATTTTCCTTTCTACAGCTGTTCATAGGTTTTACAGTCAAGAACAGTTTCGAATAATACAATGGAAACTTCATGGGGCTACATTTGTACTTTTGCCAAAAAAATTAATTAATTCAGTGCAAAAAATACATTAGGGTATAATATTATAATTATAAAAATACACATACTGTATAATGAAGTGCAATCATCTTATTTTGAAACAATTTACTGAATGTGAATCATCTGTTAGCTGAAGCTGAAACGCAAGTCTAGTTCCATGTGCTTTATAATCTGATCTCAGTGTATAAAATCTTAGGAGCAGTATAAACATATGTGTAAATGAATTGTTTTAACATTCAATTTTTATAATATAATTGCCTTGAATCATGAAACCTCAGACCTAAGATGTTCCGTCAGGGAGGCAGAAATACTGGTAACAGTGAAATCCAAAAAGCATACAAGAAACAGCTTTTGGGTTTATGAGTCCAAAGACAACTCACGTGGTGTTCCTGCAAAAACTTAAAGGGAAAAAAAAAAACCAGCAGAAAAACCCACTCCTTAAATCCTGCATTATGATCTGAAAACTCCATGCTTTTGTTGGACAGCTGAGATGGATGAATTCTAAAGTATTTTAAGATTGGCTGCTGCTCTGAATACAGTCAAACTTACACTGTTCAGCATTGTCACAGAAAAGAAGTTATCTGCAAGCCCAAGTTTCGGTAATTAAATCCTGGAAGGCCCCTTGGGTGGCTAGCATTGACTGGTGTTATTCAAGAGAAACAAGCATCGCGTTTCATTTATGAAATACTCGAGTAGAAATAAAATGTATGTCTCTTTGCCTAACATAGTTTCAGTATTTTTCTTTAAGATGAACTGTAAAAGATGTGCAGACTCTTATATTTGAATGTGTCTGTAAGTCATGGCTAGATCCAAGGCAATAATGAAAGACACACGAAAATCGCCGAGGACCTGGAGGAGGAATGACCATCCAATTCCACTGTTTTGGGGCTGCTAGTATTTAGTCCCTGCAAACCTATTATTTCAATCAGGCAGGAAGCTAATTACATGCAACGCTTTCTTCTTTATCAGAAAAGATAAAGTGCCTCTATTCAAGGACTGGCTGTGGATTTTTTGACAAAATACTGTTCTGTCAGAAAATGCCAGTGTCAAATCTTTTTGCAGTTTTACCAGGCGGTTTGTCAGGGAGTAGTTCTGTCTTTCCAGGTGGAATTTCTGACAAACGATGTTCTTGACTGGAAGTTTGAGTTTCTTCCCTGGGCTGTTTCTCTGTTTTGCGTTTGCAGCCGTTGGATAAAATGTATGTATGAGGAGGAACAGGAATTCAGGAGCTGCCATCCCTGAGGTGAGCGCCCTGGCCATGGGGCAGAAGTGTCATACTTGTGCTCCCTTCTTTGCTGTTCGGTGGCACTGCGGCTTTTGGGGGTGCCACAAGGAGAACGCTCCTCTTCCCAATTTTACCCCTCTCTGTAGCTAGTTGTTAGGGCAGTTCTGTATTCATGTGAGTACTTCAAAAATTAGTCTTTCTGTAATGAACAGGGTGGTCTTTCTTGTTTGTTTATTTTTTATTTGTTTGTTGCAGAATAGCTGCACCTACCCTACCTGGGGGTTGGGTTCCAAACATCAGATTCTCGCTGGCCTGGCCGCCACCAAGCAACCTTGAACAAAGGTGTCTGCGAGCTACTTTCTGGTGTTAATGCAGCGCCATTCACTGGCCTTACCCAGAGCACAACTCCCTATCAGGTTTGGGATGCAGAGCATTTAGGTTGTGGGTTCTGAGCAGGATCAGGCGTGGGACAGGGAGAGTGCTGCTAAGATGGGAATGGTTCTTTGATCGCAGAGAAGCAGAGCTTTCAGTCACTGCATAACCTGTAACGCAGGCAACATGCAGGCATCTCAGACATGCTGGGTCCTCTGGAGGTGGGGAATCTGTGTAATATTTTCCTAAGGTCCCTGAGACCTTTTTGAACCTGGGTTTCCAGAATTCAGGACCTTTGGTTTTATTCTTGGTCCGGTTTGTTCTTCTCTTTGTACCTGAGGCTTGTGTTTCTGGATCATAAATTAATAGGCTTGTCACCTTACAGACTGAAGAAAGCATCTTTGGAGCACTCTGATAGTAAAACTGAGCATAGCTTAAATGTGTGTTTAATTTTACATTATCTACTATTATAATGCTGGTTTTAAACTCACTGTGGAAGTATGAGGATGAGGTTAACTTTCAGGAGGTCCCTCACTCATGCTGTTTCTCTGACTCACTGTGCTTCCACAGCAGGGAGGAAAAGAAAAATCTGTAAGGGGGTAGCCAGAGTAAACAACCACCCGTAGCGGATCTGGGTACTGGGGCTTGTATAAGAATGAAGGAGATTTGAGCTTTTCCCCTACTCGACTATCTCACACATCACTTGCTCGTCCCCCCACAGTGCTGCATTTGCTTGCTCTCAATTCTCCTCCCCAGCAGGGAGGTCTCTGCTGGCCCCGGGACCCTCAGGCCAAAAGTCAGGCTCGCTAGTGCTGTCCCACCGCTCACAGTTGCTGGACTTTGGTGCTAGCACCCACTGTCCCTGAGCGTGCCCGCCCTTCATCTCTGTCATACCTTGGAGTTACGAGCATTTCTAACTGTATGTGTAAAACTTGGTGGTACTATATTTAAGTCTTTATGTAGGCTAAGAAAACCATGAGTTGTGTTTCTTTTTTTTGTAATGAAAGAAGTATCTCTTACACAGCAAAACATAATTGTTGTCTACAAAACTATATTGATCATGGATTTTCTCCCTGCAACAGGTTGACAAATAAAACATTCAGTAATATGTCACCAAGTCTATACGTTACTACCAATGGGAAGTTAAAAGTAAACCAAAATCTTTGCAAAGGATATGTTGCAGAAGGATACTCCTTTCACTAGCATAGTGATGCAAGACTTCAGTGTCATCTTAGCAAGAATCCTGACAAACGTGCCTCGCTATGTCCTGTGCAGCTGCTACATCTTGTTATGACCTAATGTCTTCCTCTGTTCTGCTGTGATCATGTGGGTGAAACTTACATTTAGGAATGCTATTTGGTCGAGAGTAAGAAAGATCGAGTATAAAAAGCTAACATTGAATATTCTTGTGTATACTGTAGGTGTCAAGATCAAGTCCGCAACATATGCTTATGTCTGAGTCAACCGCAATATATATTGATGTTCATGGGTTTAATGTGATTATATGCTAATAAATATATTGATGGAGTTATGCTGTATTCAGTCCCAAAGGGCAGAAGTGAAAGGAGAGAAAATGTCTCTGAAATACGAGTTGTAACACCATATATTGCTATGTGTTGTCAGCAAATTGTTCCCATTTATTCCGAATGCTTCAGATCAGCAATTTATCTTCAGAATGTATTGCTTCAGATGAGCAAGGAACCTGGTAAGTAATACAGAAGAAGCAATCCAGCGTTATTCAAAACTGAAATTACATCATCAATGTTGCATTTTCAAGACCATTTTAACAACTTCCCTTCAGAGGAATCCTGCTTGGTTAAACCAAAATTGAGAAATCTAATTTCCTTTGAGGCAAAATCCTCTAATCTTTATGTATTTAATCACTGTCTATATTCACAATACTAAGAAAAGGATTTATCATATAAATAAGAGTGACAGGATTAAGTGACTGTGGATGTTACCATCTTTGCAAAAGTCATAAAGAATCTTTTACTATTCTTTAATGATAGAAGTTCTCTGATTTAGCTTTGAGTAGAAAGATCTGAACTTCTCCCATTTTCATATGGAGTTTTGAGCTACTGGAGAGAAACATCTGTTTGTAAATACTACATGTAACATTATATACAGGCTTAGAAGTGCAGTGTTATGAATGTGGATCAGTGTATTCTGTTAGACATCTTTCCTTATCAGTTTATATATTTGCATACATTCATTACTTGTGGAAGGTTAAGAAATACTGTCTAGCTGGATTCTCTTCTTAGGAAATGGTAATTTCCATTAGTAGCCTCATTTGAGAAGCCAATAGGTTAACCTAAAACATGCTGAAATGAATTTATAGGATCAACTTCAGAAGTTATCAAGTCACCTAATGAATGGCATTTTGTTTTCTTTTATAATGTGTTTGATTACCTGCAATCTTCATTCACCTTTAAAGCTGGATATTATACCAACTTCGAATTCCAGCAGGTAGTCAAGAAACTTGGAAGATCTGAAGACATTTCACAATCTGTGTACTGACAACGTATGTTGTCCTGTATTTTATGTCCGTAAAGATTTCACCACCTTTGGCAGTTGATAAGGACCGAAAAGAGAGGGAAATATGGATGGATTTTTAAAGTAACATTGTCTCTTCTACTGTTATTGATGGACACTCTCACTAGGTACTACAGATTTTGTATTGGTCCAGTTTGGTATTTAATAGCTTCCACAATAATTCCGTTTAACTGTGAGCATTTGTCTCATTTGTGCAACTACCTGTGTAAAGACAGCCACTGCAATGAGGTGGCATGGATTTGAATTTTTCTTCTTAATTACTCGGGTAGGATTAATCTAAAAATTACATCTCTAATCCATTCACTCCAGGCCTCCTGCCTAGTCAGTAAGAGTAAACATCTTCAAAGGGTGGCACACTTCATTTTAGAGTAAATCTTCCTATGGAAAGATTTGAAACTTTTTGGCAGCAACGGAGAATTAAAGATCCTGTTGAATGTCTCCTAAAATAACTATCTCCCTTACAAGAACATAAATAGCATTGAACATCCGGCCTCTAGTCTGTCGATGCAGATATATGGCAATTGAGATTATCCACCTTAAAGCTGCTCAGCTGTTTTGCAGTGTTAGCAGTCTGTCTGCAAGGTAGATTGCAATTGCCTTGCAAACTGTATTCTAAACCACCATAGCTTTTATGTTTTTTTTTTAAGAACAGTATTAATGTTTTGATTTGCTTTTGGTTTTAATATGAAATATTTTGAGGTTTTTCAGTTAAGTCAATTCACTCCCAGAAGTATTTACTTTTTTAATTTTAAACAGCTTATAGATTTATTCTTCTGTTGTTCAGATTTATTAGTTGTCCATTACCATAGTAATATTCTGCAGTTTACTTAATTAAAACCACTCACACCCTCTGAAATGACCCACCCCGAAGGAAAATCCCAGAGTAAAGGAAAAAAGCCTGCCTTAATATTTTTGTTTCTGTTCTCAGAGAAGCTGACAAACTTAACGTGACATGTAACAGCACAGAAAAGAGTATTTAAACACTAGTTAGAGCTGAGAAATTCAGATACATATTTCATATTCCCGTTTTTGGGGGGAAAAATCAGAAAGAAGTCTTGAAAATAGCTGTTTTAAGATGCAAACAGTAATCATTTAGAAAAGTTATATCAAATAAGTAAGAAAACCTTCAAAAGATGTTTGACTATTGGAAACCATTGTACGCAATAAGAAAACTGCAAAGCACCAACTTGAATTTCAGCATGCTTTGGTTACCATGCTACAGTAAACCACAGCCATTGCTTTGTTTGGTCAGAGGGTCTTCTAGGCTGAAGTTGTTTATTAACCACTAAAAGCTAAGCTTTTCTTTCTCTATATAATTTGTGGTGACTACTAAAATGAGTAGAAATATCTTGAAAAATTATAGACTTTTCAGAGAAAGCTGCTTAAACCCCTATTTTTGTAGAGCGTTCAAAATAATATTGATTTTACGATGGATAGGAAACTATGCAGCCAACAAAACCCATAATTTCTGGAGTATCCCTGAATTCATAGCAGATACAAACCATGAAAATAATGTGTTACATGTGAGCTTTATTTCTGTGGCTTTTTTTTTTCTTAACCAACCACAAAAGAAGACATTTGAGAGCATGTTTCTTGTCTTGATCAAGACAAAGTACAATGTCAAACACCAGCTGGATCTTCAGTGATATAAACCCATGCCTGCAGTGTCTGCAGGATTCCTTCTTATAGTTGTTAGCAGAATTGGTTGACTGTATTTCTACTGGCTGACACGTGAAAAATCCAGAATTAATGTAGTCACCAAATACAGTGAGATAAGCCCCATAACAACTTCTGTACCAGCTGGGTTTTTCTCAGCACTGGTTTTCCATCTTCATAGTTCTGAATTCCCTCCTTAAAGCATAAAGTACTAATTTTCTTCAGTTATTGTATTCTGATAAAAATTTTTGTCAGGCTGATGTTTTCTGAAACTTAATTTGTTACTGAATTTGCTGGGCTTTACATAGCAAGTGTGTGTTCTGCCAGATTAACCTGACAGATTAGATCCTGACATTACAAAATCTTGACAGTACAAGAACTGCAAGGTATATGATGAGGAGATTGTAGTGGTTAAACATGGAAGAGGCCTGCCCAGGGAAGTGGTTGAGTCCCCATCCCTGGAGGTATTTAAAAGACATGTAGATGAGGCACTTAGGGACATGGTTTAGTGGGCATGGTGGTGTTGGGTTGACGGTTGGACTCGATGATCTTAGAGGTCTTTTCCAACCTCAATGATTCTATGATGCTATGATTCTAGTATGTTGGGCTCTCAAAAATGTTACCAAGTTGTAAGAGAAGAATGCTACTAGTAGCATTTCTTAAGACTTGGTTAGATCTTAACACTCTCTTTAGTTTCTTAGTTACAAAAACCAGAATTTGAGAGTCATAAAGTCAGTCTATTGTTAATATAGTAAAAATTAGAATCCTGTGATGAACCTGGATGATGTTGAGGGTCTCAGAAGCAGAAACAGAGTACAGTCTAATCGGATAAAGTACAAGGTTGCATAGCTAGGAACGAATAACTAATAATTTTTTTTACATAAGCTTATAGCTTATTAGTTGGGCAAAAGAAGAAGAGCTGGTATATCAGTTACCTTCTGCTCAGTTGTGTACCACCAACATCATGCAGTTGGATAAAAAGACAAGTGCGTTTGGAGAGGCCCTTACAGTAGAAATAGTAAGTACTTATTATGTTGTAGAAGGTAGCGGTAGGATCTCATGTGGAATATTGTATGTAAGTGTGGTCAACTTAGTTTTAAGAAAAAAGCATTGAAACCAGATGATGTGAGTGAGGAGCTGCTGGGGTAATCAGAAGCTGTGGAGAGCCTGCTGTATGAAAATAGCTTAACAGTGCCTGCCTTCTTCCCACTATCAAAATGAAGGCTACAGGAATGTAAGTCCTGTTTATAAATTTAATGGGGAAATGAGCAAAGATAACCAGCAGAAAAGGACCTATTATACTAAAGTAATGCTGGGGAAAAATTATAGATGAATGGATTTGAAATGAATGGCTTGAAATTAAAAAAAGGGTTTTAAGATCACCTGTCATACAAAAGGACCGGGGATAAAAAACCCCAGTAACTGCAGTATCACCACAGTACAGTACAATACAATCAAATATGATCAATTTATGGTAGAAACTATGGCCTTCTGTGATGGCAGAGACTGGACTTTAATTCTGAGACGTCAAGTCTTGTGTCCTTACGCTTTCTCAGAAGTTCGGGGAAGAAAAACTTTAGCTGGGCATGGCCTGGTGGTCTCATTTATTGAGAGGAAATCTGACTCGTGGGGGCGCAGGAGTTTCCCTGACTGGATAACCGTTGTTTAAAAATGCGTTTTGGTTTTGTGGTTGCACAGCTGGAAGAGCACATCAGTGTCAGCGCACCTAATGCCTGACTTCTGCCATCAGTAGTGACTTTATGTGACGGGAAATCTGATCTGAATAAAGGTGGCTTTGGCCACCAGCAAAGGAAACGGACCTAAATAAAAGCTCAGACTTCCACGGAATTCTGCTTTTTGGTTTCTCTCTTTATGCTTCCTCTTATATATCATGTAGCGCATCTCTGTGATTGCAAGTGGCTAGAGTTTATGCTACTGTATAATTACAGTACTGGATACAGGGCAAAACAAGAAGCCCAATGTGCTTCAAAAAATATGTTAAATATTGAAAAAATGAGTTGACATAGAGACCTTTAATTCTTAAATGATCCTGCTTTAATATAATAGCTATGGATTTTTTTTTCCAGGGGAGGCAGATTAGGATTGTTTTTTACTAATTAGCTTCACAGAATCAGACCTTGTAAATAGTAAAATAATCTCCATTCGTACTGTAGTTCTATTTTATATTTGTGATATTGAATCCCATTTGTTAGTGATCTCCACTCCTGTAGAATGCAGCTTGAGTTGATAGGTTAATCTCAACAAAAATTTTACTTACTGAATAAACTGAGAAAGAACTTCCTAACATACTTACGTGAGGGAAACATTTTGTTTTTTACTGTTTAGCAGTCATATGGGGGAAAAGAAAATCTCAGCTTGAACTGGGTTGCAATTTCCTTTTTGCAATATTATCAATAGCATATTTTTGCATTTCATTCATGGCAACTGTACTTTGAGTGCTAACCGTGTGTAACTGAAAAAAAGAAAATTACACCAGGTGCTTCATGGTAACTAAGGCAGCTGTGGAGGTATTTTACTTTTTATTCTGTTTCTTCATTAAGAAATTTGCTATACAATTGATAATGTTGGTGGAAGAGATAGATTAGGTTATGTAAAAGAATTATAGTTTTGTCTGTAAAGCAGAAAGTGCATTAGTGGAGTGAAAATTAAAATTTCATAATTGATTTAGTGTAAAAGTAAAGTTCACATAATAATTTTAAGTATGAAATTTATTTAAACAGTCAGTTCTAAAACATAGACCAAGTTAAATACTTGGGTTTAATCCAATGAAAACTTCAGCGAGACTCCTACAGTTAAGTAGGTAGCTTACTGTATCCTATAGATACAGTTAACCTCTATCATTATGTTTCTCTATTGTATAAAAATAATTAAGTCTGTTATCTGTATTTCTGTATGTAAATGTTACTGGATATTTCACAGGTCCTGTGCATTTTTTTTTATACATGCAGTTCATTGACACTTCAAAATCAGGTCAATAGTTTTGAACCATTAATTCTGGGATGAAGGTAAACTAAAATTTCATAGCCTCTGAAATATGTTATTCCTGGTCTTCATTTTTAGAGCAGTTTTTAAGTTAAGAGATATTTTGCTAACTGTTTTAATAGTTTTATTAAACATTTAAAAATGAAAGTGTTTAATTTGCAGCACATTTCTTGGTCTTTTGTAACATAATTGCATTAACTTTTTATAGCTGGAAATATTAATGAAGTATTAATTTTTTATTTTCTTAGAGGTTTTGGTTTATTTTTAGTTTGTTTGTTTGTTTGGCTTTTTTTGTTTTGTTGGCTGGACCGAGGAGACTAATACCGATTTTTCTTTACAGTGGAATAGCAATGTAGCCTGTTTATTTGAAAAGTAATTTAGGAAATGTAGTGAAAAATGATCAGAACTATATGAAAAAATACATCTCTCTAGCAAAGAAGAAAAGCTAATTATTGTAAGAAAGTTGGGCATAACTTGGTATATAAATTTGAAGTTTGTATGATAAAAGAATTATTTCATGCTTTTTAAGTCAGCCTGTACCCAAAAGCTGAGAGTCCAGTATGGTTCATTCAGTGTTTCTGAGTATTTTTCTGCATAAACCTTTATACTTTCTGTAAAACCTCATTGAATTTCTCTCCATTCAATTTTTGACACTTTTTCAGTAGAATAAAAATTACTTCTCTATACTTACCAGTCAGCTTGCCTAACAGCTACTTTTGCCATTATATGAGAGGTTATTTAATATGAGTTGAAGCTTTGTACTATAAAACTTCTACCTGTGGGTTTGAATCATCAAGCAGCTTCCTATGAATTAAACATGTAAGTAAAATGGCAGCTTGGTTTAAAGAATACGCTATAAAATTCCTTATACATCTGTTTCAAGTAATCTAATATTTCCCCCCTGCTCCGAGTCCATTTTACAAAGACAGTATGTTAAAAACTCTGTGGAAAAATACTAGGTAAGCCCCAACCTTTTCAGGGGCGGACGAGATATTTCCTTTGTACTTGCCTCTCCCTGGCTGCCTGGCCAAGCTCTGGGTTTGCACTGGAGAAGTGTTCGGTGACGGTCAGTCAGAGTTACAGCATCGTTCTCATCGTGCTGTCCCAAAATGCAAATGCTTCAGTATAAAATGGGAAACGTGCTGTTTTAAATTATTTAATAACAGCAGTTGAAATTGCATTTCCTTTTAACTTCATTAGTATGTGTTGAGTGAAGTACTTCTATGAGGATTTTACTGTGCCAGATACGTAGATTGACAAGGCTGTCTTTGCAAGAATCTCTCAGCTGCCTAAACAGCTGTAAAAATAAAAATACCACTCACTGACTATAAAACCTCTTAGCAGCAAATCCTTCCAGTTACTTCTGGCATGCTGAAATTAACCAGGAGATGTTTTTGCAAAATACTTAAATAAGTAATTAGAATGGTAGGTGATAAGTGATGATCTAAAAGTATAAAATTGATTATATTGGTAGGATATTCCTAGCTTCGTGATTAAAAGGGGTAGGGTGTAATTAGAAGGAAGATGATCCTCACTTTAAAAGCTTAACAAATGTTTATTATATTGCTCATTCATGTGGAAAAATGACTTGTGATCTGCAAACATTTTCACATATGAATAATTTTACGCAGGCACTTTAGCTCCATTGATTTCACTTGGATTACTCACCTCTGTTAACATATGTGTAACAGTTTGCAGGATCATTGACTGGACAGATGAGTTAGTAATGCCAAGTCACTAAATAAAGCAAGTATCTTCAGATACTCATGGGTCTGGGAAGTCATTCTAACTGTCTGTGGAGCTTAGGGCCTGCTTTTAGAGAATACGTGGGTCCCGGTACAAATATTCATAATTGCCACTTCAAGAAAGTGCACAGTAAACTTGGAATATCCTATAGAATAACATAATTTGTAGTGAACACGCTGTAAGGTTGTTTGCCACTCTACAGAATAAATAAATTCTATTTGAAGAATTTTGTCATATTTGGCTATATACTGTATAGCATATGTAATTTGTAGGAAAGACCTTAGATTGTTTCAGATATGGTGTAGCAATAATTGCCTAGGAAAAAGTAGTATTTCTAGTACTTGTAGTGAAAAGATGGGAAGTGATCATCTAGTGGATACAATTAAATATCAAAAAACTCTACTTGCCAAAGAGCATTGTTATGGTTCATTTAAGGCAGTAGCATATTCTAGCAATCTGGAAGTCCTGTTACATCCCCTGGAGCGTATCTGTCTTGTGCCATTTGTTTGTGGAGAAGAATCATGCTGGCTGCTGCACCTCATGCCCTAAACAATGCAAATTATAAATTTACTGGGAAGAACATAATTTCTGTCAGTGTGTCATTATGAATTGAATATATTTCAATTCTAGTCCTAGACTCCACCAGGTTGGATTTAAATTGTGTGACATTTTCATGGAAAGTTTTAGCCTTTTTGCATAAAACATAGGATGGGATGGGAAGAAATGAAAATTACTTTTTATTCATTGGCCTCCTCTTGTGGGAAGGATAAGCAGTTTGACATCAACAGGAGGGGTTTTTTGTTTGTTTGTTTGGGGGGGGTTGTTTTGTAAATACCTTGGGAATGTGGTGCTGATTTTTTTGTGCAGTTTTACCACCAAGACAACTAACCCACTGACCAAGGCTCTAATCCCAACAGCTTCAAGTTAATGCTGTTGCCGTGAATGTTTTTTGGAGTGGTTATGTTGTAAACTTGATAAAGGGAATTTAAAAAACAATATCACTCTTGCATTGGGTTATTAAAGATTGTTACTATTCATTTGTGAAGCTAGCCAAAATGAAATTTGAAGGCAATCTTCTAACCAGTGCATGAATGAGAACTTAACTGCATCATGCAGCCATTGCTAAGATAGCTGGTGTTGTCTTAAGCAATGCAACTAATGAAGCTCAAGAGAGATGTAAAATAAGTAAGAAATAAAGTACTCTTGAGTCCATATAAAAATCATCCATGTATAACAGGGTTATGTTATGTAAATGAATAGTGATGAGGCCCTCTGTAAAATCTAATATAGGTAAACGTCACTTGGTGTGTCCTGTCAGCAATAAAATGTTGAAGCTAGAGAAGTTAGTTTCAGTTCTCCCTCTTGGAAATTGCAGAACCTTTTAAGTTCACAGTGAATATTTCATAAGCAGTCGTGTTATTCTGCCTGTAAGCAGTTCATTGCAGTGTGAGATACAGAAGGTATGACTCCCCAGAAATAATGCATATGGATTTTACAAATGAAATCCAGCTCATAGCAAGGAGTCTGTTCTGAATTTCTGGTCAAATCGTCTTTCAGAGTGTTTACAACTCCCAGAGGTACAAGTGACAACGAAGACAACATTATCCTCATTTGTTTTACTTGTCTAATTATGCACATTCTTTTCTGTGAAATGGAAGTAATGAGCTTAACAGAGTAAATTGGTTATTTTTTAATATAAAGAAATTGCAAGTGGTCTGGAAAAATATGCAACATAAACATTTTTCAGTGACTTGAATTAAAACATCCTTTCAGTGTCATTAGTTTCATCAGCTAATGATGTGCCAGGAGCAAAACATGCAAATACATATCTGCAATGAAAGTCAACAGAGTAGCCAGGATTACAGAAAAATAACATATGGGATGCTCTAGATACTGATTTTTCAGAAAAAAGTGCATTTAATATTTCAGTCAACTTGTGGATTCTTTACTTCCACATGACAGAAAAAGAGCCGGTATTAACAGCATTGGCTTGCAAGACTGCTGCTGGTGTGTAGCCACCCCATAGTTGCTATAGTGACCTAACGTCATCTTATAGGATTGCAGTTATGGTCATAGCACCAAAAATTCTATCCTGCCTGAAGAAAGCCATTTCAAAAATACTTTATTTAGTACACAGGAATGTTTGTATTCTTACAAGTCTGGGTTACTTCCACTTGTGTTATTTTCATTTTACATTGCTTGCAATTTAAATATCTTTTTGTTCAAATTCTTGAACATTTATTGGGAAGCCTTTTAAGTATATGGTATATAGTAGAAATACGTTTTCTAAAAGTGTGTGTGTCGTATAGAAGGAATTTATATTAACTGTCACCATCCTCCCCACCCAATCTTAAGTGTTTCTTTTGATGAAAACATCTCAAGCACACATGCACTCCCTTTCTTTTCTAGTAAAGATATTAATACAGAGAATTCGTATCTCAAACTTTTTTTTTGAGATGAACATCATAATGCAACATTTCATAGATAATTTAAAAAATGTTTAAGTAATAAAGTATTTAAGTATTAAACCAGGAATAAGTATTACTATTAAAATGTTGCATGATGTTGTGTATGTCTGGATTCTAAAAGTGCTGTGGTTAGAAATATAGTCACTGCTAATAGATTCAATGCTCGTGATTAAAAATAGCTGAAGTAAATTCTTATTTTAGCATGATGGATTTAAGAGGGATGTGAATTATTTGGAAATAATTTTGTTCATTTTATGTTACAATATTTTATCTTTTATATAGTAAATTTGACTTCATGTATAAATATTGTTTTATGTGATTCAGTTCTATAAAGACAGTATTTACCATTAATTGCTTTTTAATGGTAACAAGCCAACGAATTACACGGAATGGACTTTTTTCCCCCCTAAGTGCTTTATTTTTTAATTGCTGATGTAATTTGTAAGTAAAAATACTATCTTTTTGGCAATCATAAGATAAATAATTTTAGCAGCAAACTATTTCTCTGTATTTGTCAAGATATTAATTATGTAAATTCAAGGCATTGGTAACATAAAATGAATCATTACAAGCTGTGCTAAGCTATAAAAGGATTGTTCGAAAGTGATCTCAAAAAGGAGAAAACTGATAGAAAATAAACGTTTACAACATATAACTACAGAGTTCTCTGAGGAAAAATTGTATCACTATTGTAACTATCAGGAAGAGATTTATAAAAGTATTTTAAGATGAATATGGCTAAGCTGTTGGAAAAAAATACTCCCTCTAAAAAAAGATATCTCTCTCTCTCTCAACATGAAAACATCTCATGGGTGTATGGTACTTACGTAGCTCATAGAAGTGGCTATTCATAAGAATGTAACATATATATGTCATCAAAGCAAATTCTGTTTAAAATTTGTAGCACTTGGTGCTTGCAGCTGTCAAGGAAAATACTGTGCTACAATAGTGAGACATATGAAAACTGCAGATGCTTGACTTTTCTCTTATTGAAAGTAAACTATTCAAATTGGATTTTTTTTTTTAAGCAGAAACCAAAGAAAAAGACCTTTAATCTGTATTTAGTGTCAGCTTAATTGCATGAAATCCACCTTTTATAAAATGGGGTTTGATTGGCTACCTCTTTGGAAAGCTTCTTTTGAAAATCTTTATCTAAGCTTTGACGTAAAAAATAGTTTTTGTTGTAAATGAGCTTATCATGCTCATTATTAATGTACAGAAAGATTCATCTCATTGATACAATAGTAGGTAATTTACAGTTGAAAATCCATATGGGGACGTAATAGATAATATAAATGTAACAGTCATCTACAGAGTGATCTAGAATAAGTTTTCTTAACTGTTTGAGACCCACACTTTCATTTATGACAACAGCATAAATAAATCAGAATAAAAATATCGGAACAGAAAGTGAAACTCTAATGTGATGAGTTTTCTCTCTGAGTTGTTCTTCGAATATATATGTAGTTTTTTAAATTTTATAATCTATAGATGAGATGGCAAAATTCAGAGTTCTAACAGACAGAAACCACAATTGAGTCAAACCTTTGCAACTAGTCACCGAGTTCCTGGGTCTAAATTTTGTAGTTATTGTCAGCAGAAAAATAAGTAGTCTTGCATGAAAAATGTTCCTACAGTTTGCAATGGACCTTGGACCTTAACCTTATGTTTAGTCTTCTTTTTATTATAATAGCTATAATACCAAAAGAAATATTAACATTTCTATCAAACTCTGCCTATTCATCTTAGTCTTTAAAATCGACTTTTTGTTTGTCATCCTACAGAAAGTAAATTCCCGTACTGAAAAAAGGAGTTGTAAAATCAGTGTTCTCATCTAGCAACTCTGTAGTCATGTGATATTCTTGTAGCTCTCAATTTTTTTGAGTCCCTGTAGTGTTGCAAAATAAGAATAGCATGGGAGAGACACCTGGGACATAAAATGTTGCAGAAATAATTGATTTTTAAAGGAAAGTTTTCTCACCTTAGGGAGTATTCTATAGAGTAGTAGAATTTAAAAATAAAAAAAATTTCCTTTTTACTGATTTTAATCCACGTCAGTCGGAGGGGAAAAATGAAATAGATCCAAAAGATATGGAAGTAAAGAGAATAAGACCAAAATAGGATAATTAAGGGGAAAAGTGTCAGTTTGGAATTGTCTGTCTTGCTAGCTACACATTAAATAGTCTAATTTACTGGTATTTACCAAAGTGTTTGCGTATGGAGGTTTGTTTACTATGAATATAGAATGCTAGAGATTCTCTTCAGAGGAAGGAAGGTCTGGAGCAATAAACTCTTTAACTATTTTCTTATTGGTCAGATGCCTAAAAGTACTTCCCCTAAACTGCGGACCAGATTGCTTTATTTTTCTATATGTTGCAGAAGGATGAGTAATGTTTTTTTTCAGTAATGGACAAAAATGGATTTGTTTTCTTCTTTTATCCTTTTTATACAATTGTATATCTCTAGAAATGCCTGCAATTCTCACTTGTACATGTTTTCAAGAGTTTTACACTCAGACCCCTGATTTAGCAGTGAGTACCCGAATCTCTGATAAGAGTAAAATATACACTTAAATAAAGCTAAAATAAACTTGGATAAAGTTTTCCATATTAGCATACTAGAATATTATAATTTGGGGAAATAGAGGGAGTGTACCTAGTACTAGAGGATGCATTTCAAATACGATCATGCAGCATCTAGCAAGTCCTTGGTTTTAGCATCTATTCTAAAAATCAAGGCATAAGATTGTTTTGAAGTGGTGTGTGTGATACATTTGACTGATTGCTATGAATTTCAAGAACAGATTTTTAGTGGAACCTGTGCTCTTAAGTTGTTTTGAAAAGTCTTCCTAAATGTGTATTAAACATCAAATGTCAAGATGAAATAATGTGGCCAGTTAAAATGCCTTTATAGAATATAATAATGTGTTTTCCAGGAGGCTTTAAGTGAAATTCAGGCAAATGAAAGTAATTGGCAAAGGTCATACTGAATAACTGAGGCCAGAATTTGACCTCTGCAGTTAGGAAGCAGGAAGAATGATGATTTAACGTTTTGTCTGAATTTTTAAAAATTAAGATAATTTGAATATATTAGACTAATAACTATATCTGTTCCTTTATAAGCAATTTTTTTTCTAACAAAACAATAATTTTTTACTTCAGTTGAATTTTGGAAGTTAGTGGGTATTCTACTAAATAAGTATGACTTTTTCATACTATTTTCAAAACTGAATTTAAAACATTTTACACTGAATCAGAAATCCCATGCCTACTACTTCACTTCCAAAACCATTTAATTTTTAAGTTTTTTCCTAAGGTCTTTCCTTGAAAGATGTCAGATTGTTTAAACAGTCTCTTTGAAATATGCAGGGACTTACTGAAGACTGTAAGCTTGCATTCCCCTATTGTGCAAGAGCGCGTTGGGCGAGTACCAGCCCTTATATGCCCAAGTAGTTGGGAGTAAATGCACTTAATTTAAAATTTTGATCTTTTATCACTCTTTTAAATACTGCGGTAGACTTGTTCTGATAGGTTTGTACAATGGATGTCTGCTAACTGGTCTTAAAAAGAGCTGGGCGTTGTGTATTTAATATTCTCAGTCGTGTTTCTCTACAATGTGGCTGTGCAGGTGCAAAAAATCTGGCACAGCAACATGTACTGCAGATGTGGCAGTATCATATTTGGGATGAGCTGGACTCTTGTTTGTCCTTCAGTCTAACTTTTAGCAGCAGGTGTGAACAAGAATCCGTGTAAGATAGGCTATTTGATGGGCTGATCACTTGAGTTAAGTGCTCTTCAAGCTCAAAAGGGAAGATGAGTTAGAAATATGTCCATAGACTATACATTTTTTTTTTATATTAGGATATAAATCTTGCTAACACGATGATTTTTCAAAGTGTAATGCCATCTAATGAAGAATGTAATCTCATTTGCTCACATTACAGCTATTAAGTTAATGCCATCAAGCAGGCAGTTTCATATTCTGTAACTTTGTGAAAAAGTTTGGTTTGATTTGCATTTAAAGGACACAACTGAATATATTGTCCCATAAATTGAACTGATTCCAGAGATAAATCAAAACCCCATGAACTCAAAGTGTAATGCCATCTAATGAAGAATGTAATCTCATTTGCTCACATTACAGCTATTAAGTTAATGCCATCAAGCAGGCAGTTTCATATTCTGTAACTTTGTGAAAAAGTTTGGTTTGATTTGCATTTAAAGGACACAACTGAATATATTGTCCCATAAATTGAACTGATTCCAGAGATAAATCAAAACCCCATGAACTGGTAAACTTTATTACTTGTATTTTAAACAAAACTGGCTCCAAACCTAATTATAGGTCATTATAAGCAAAGACCTCAGTCCTACAAAAGACTTGCTGCATACCTAGATGTATCCAAAGCACCGCTAGTAAAGTAGTAGTAACTTCTATCAAACCACCTTACATGTTTGTAAAAAGAAAAGACATAGTTTCTCTCTAAATCATCTTATTAAGATATTTCCTTAAGCTTGTTTTCTATGACTGCTTATGTGTAAAATGTGTGGATTTATGAATTTTTTTTTTTGAGAACCAAATACTTAGCATATAGCAGGAGTATTACTGTGATTCTGTGAGTAAATCTAGCTATCCTACTGTGAGCATGGTGAAAGTCATAAAAACATTAGCTTTATTACATTTTGAATAAGAACCATGATGCCAAGGTCAAGTGTTTGTGAAGCTCTTAGCAAGATCAAGACTCTTGTCTCTTTACAATGCTTCTACATTGTAAAGTAAAAGTGCATTTTCTTGATTGTTTTCAAATACCGTATTCTGATAACTTTATACTCCACCTTCTGGATTATGATTGTATTTCCACTCTATTAAAAAAAAAAAATCTTAAAAGCTTTTCTTCTTTGCAATTTGCTTTTACCAATATTCTTGCAAATATTGTCAGTAAATCTGTGAATTAAGTAATGTCAACTGAATCATCTTCGTTTTGCTAGGTCTGCAGCATTTCTGTTGTTACTGTGGTCATTGACATTGAGAGACTTACTCCAGTAAGTTCCATAACCAACACATCACCTGACCCAAACCAGCATCTGTAAAATGTATGCATCAATAATCTAACAATCCTCTGCATAATAACATATACATATGTATAGGATTTACCTATGACTTCAGGTATGGCCGGTAAGGTAAAAAATACATCGTAAGATGATCTTACAGTGTGGGGGTGGACTAGATGATCTTTGGCGGTCCCTTCCAACACAAACCATTCTATGATGGTACTCTAAAAACTGTAAGCAGTTTATTCAGTCTATCGTTATAAAAATTTTATCGGTTTGCTAGGAAAATTACTTTTTCCATGATCAGCTATTACGATGTGAAATTCTGTGTGTGACACTAGTACAGTCAGAGCCACTTGGATGTGAACCTTTGTGAAACTGTGTCGATTTCAGTCAAATAATGTGTAAGTAGAGAGTTTCCCTCATGGAATTGACTGGTGGCTTGGGTCTGTTTTTACTGCCTCTGAAGTATTTTACTCATACAGTGCAATAGCTTAGTTAAAAATCTGCACATACCCTTAATAATAGTAAGAGTAATTTTCTATATACACATACACACACAGAGTAGCTCAGACTAAAGAGTTCTTCACCTTTCTTGGGTCATCATTCTTGGATTGTATCTGACAATACAACACTCTGCTCATCTCAGCTTCACTCTCTGAATTCCTCACTGAGGCAAGGGAATCTACATGACTCTTTGGAAGCTGTTCAAGTTTCAACGCAATAGGTGTATGGTCAAACTGAAAGCGACTGCTGAATTTTAAAACCCCAGAAGGGGTGCTTGTAACAGTTGATTTGGGTTCTCCCTGAGGAAAAAAAATACTAAGTGGAGTTTTGGAAAGTCTTATGACTTAATTTTTATTCTGAATTAAATATAACAGCAATAGCATTAATAAATATGCATGCTTGCAACTATTCTATATGGCTTGGGTTTACCACCTGAGATTTATATTTACAGCCAGGCCTGGGGGCTCATTCAGGGGAGTATAGCACCCAGCCTGCCAGTCGCGGCTAACATTTCTCTGTCTGCTGCTTGGGCTGCTGAAGGTGCAGTGCTGCTCTCTGCACGGATGCCCAGTGTATGGGAATATTGCAGTAAATATTTTCAGTGAAACTAATGAACTTTCTCTCCAAGCTTCATTTGGGATGAGCCCTTATCACAGAGCTCGTTATGACGTAAACCAAAGGTCTCTCCTAGGTAGTGGTCCTGTGTCGGGTACTCTGAAACAGCAGCGCAGGACTGGAAGGCTGTGGGTCTAGAATATACTTGTATGTTTTGGTGTAATGCAATTTCACAGGGTCTGGGCAGTCAGTTTTGGGATGGTCCGAAAGCTATTGCTTTGTCTTATTGGGCAGTCACAACATGGGAACCAAAGACTGATTAGTATCAAAAATATCCTTGCCAGCAGGTTGGGGTAGGACATCATGATCTACCTCATGGACAGGTAAAGGATTTAATACACTCTACTTCCCAGCATTTTGTACTAATGTGAATCTTTCACTTTACAAAGAAAAGCACAGGAGTGCCTGAAAATGGAGCTCAAAAAAATCTTTATATTGTTTGCATATATTTTTACCTCAGACCTATTCAGACTCTGAAGTTTTCTAGGTGAATTAGTTCACTATTACATGTAATGACACTGTATGCAATCACACAACCTCTCGGACTTTTTACTTCCATCTATCTTCCAGAAATGTGCCACTTCACAATGCACTGAAGTGGTAGCTGGAGCAAAAGGTTATAATCTCAGTGTGTTATGAGTACCTTCTATGCTGCCAAATATCGTGATGTATAAAAAGCACAGTAAGTTAGAGTTAGGCTGCCATGGACTGCAAGGCAATGTGCATTCAAAACAGTTCATCAGTCTGAGAAAATACTTAGCACTTTGCTGCAGAAAAGCATAGCTCTTTGACTGTTTTCCTTGTGGGCCTGGTGGAAAAGGACTGATAGATAATCCTTCATCTTCCATTTTGCTGAGCCAAGTACAGGGAAGTTGGCCAGGATGTCTTGGTTGCAGCAGTCCATAAAGGAGAGGCCAGAAGGACAATGTTTTGTCTCTTCATTTGTCTGCTCTGGAAAGCAAATACATATGCTAAAGATATGGGGAGAAAAGGAGCTGATAATTAGCATCAACATCAGTTTGATCTGGCAAAGTTATTTCTGCGTCTACTTCTTGCAGATTTTCATGGTCCCTGCCATCACTCTGGTACTTGAGAGCAGGAAGATTGAAACCCCACTATTTATTTGGTTATTAAACCTGGTAACGTTACACATATTTCCACAGGTTACTTTCAGATTAATATGGTGTATTTGTAATATTTTGTGCCCTACTAGGTTGAGTAATGAAACCCTCACAGTCATTGCCAAATCTGATCTCCAAATAGAACACAAGTTACGGGGTTTTGTGTAGAGCATGGATGTGACTCAAGGGTTGGAGATACGCAAATCCACTTGAGTACAAATTAATAATTTCCATAACTGCTTAATGCTTCTCAGACAGAGTGTTAATAATTTAAGGGTTCAAAGAAGTTTGAATATGATGTTCATGTATCCAACAAATAATACACTCTCTTAGATTATGTAATTTTTCTATATGTTTAAAAGTGGCACAGGAAAGAAACTCTTACTCCTTTGTTCCTAAAATATTTGTTTCTTGGCAGCACTTGTCTGGATGTATAGCAGATGTACTAAATATAACCTGCCTATGATTTAATGCAGCACACATGTAGAAAATGAAAATAACATTAATACAAGTTGTTATTTTAATATGGACCTTTGGGCAAAAGGAAGCACTGTTCTGGTCTGGACTACTTATGCTGTGATATAAATAGAAGGTTTGAGTTTCCAGGACTGTCAGTCTGGCAAAGTTCATTCGACCTCAATTTGTGATGTAAGACTCCTGAAAATAATGGCCTCACTAACATTTATTCTGTATTTCTGTTAATAGGAGGAATGCTTTTTGAATTTAGAAGCTCCTATTTCAAGAGTATGTGGCTATGACACTCCTTTCCCTCACATCTTTGAGCCTTTCTACATCCCAGACAAATGGAAATGCTATGATGCTCTTCGAAAAATGATTAACTACTGAGCAGTAGTACAGGTGAGAAATAATGTCTTATACTGACAGTTTGCCTGTAAGGATTCTGACAGAGTGATTGCAAGGTTTGGGGCTAAAGTACTGCTCTTTTATTTAGTTATTTATTTATAATAAGAATTGCCTCTTATGACTTTGGGCCTTCAGTCTTAAAGGCGACTGAATATTTTTAAGTAGTGCCATTGAAGTCAGTGTTTAAAATTAATTACCTTGCTCAATCAATCTGAAAATTAAATGTCTTGTATCCTGAGAAGTGAAAAGAATGTAAAGTGAAAGGTGAAAGGAATAGTTATGCACAGAATATATTTTTGCCTATATTAGAAGACTTACAAGTATTTCATAGGCAAACCATAGTGTTAAATTTTATAATTTTTCACTCTTCAGGGTGGCCCGTAATCCTGTGAGGTACTAATAAGGCCCAATTTACACCGAATATAGGCACTGCATTGCAAACATACACAGAGCATTGAAAATACGTGAAGTATCTGTAGTATCTCACAGTTCTGTTCAAATATAATTATAAGGCTTATATTTAATATTTATTCTAAAAATAATTTTTCTTTATAATCTTTTATGTAATTTGATCATGCTTGAAGATTTGTTTGCAGAGCCCTTCAGGCACCAAGTCTGTGAAGTAATATATATTTCTATTACATGTCTATTAATTGCAGTCTGTAACACCTTTTGTCTTTGTTTCATTGTAATATAATACTAAGTAGCATTAGACTGGCAGTGGCCAAGCGGGACTCAGTATTGTGCGTTGCTGTGAGAGAACTTCTGGTGTTTAATGACCAAAGTTTAATAATTAGGAAATGTGTCAACGCATTGTATTCTCTACTTCCTTTAATTAAGCGAATCAAGTAGCCTAGTTTTTGCTATTGAGTCTTGTACATCTGAATTAAAAAGAACGGAAGAAAACAACAGGCCTGTTTTCCTTTGGAAGGGGGAGATCCTGCAACAGGCAGGCAGGGGATTTTTAGCTGTTGACGCCGCAGATGGGAGGGCCAAGGTGGGCCCTGCATTAGGGGCGCCCTCTCGTGTCCATTTTACCTGTACGTTAAGCTGTGAATTAAATTTAGGGCCGGGGTGGAAGGTTGTCAATACCTTAATGTTAATCCCATTTATATGCATACTTACTTTCAGGGCGACTTCTTGCATTTCACTTTCTCTGTTTCTCTCGATAGCTGACAGTGGAGCGCCTGTATGTGAAATGGGGACGCTACCAGTGAGGCGGTGTCTCCGAAAAATAATGTAGTTCCACTTAGAATATTTCCCCAAAATCACGTTATTGACATGCTAGAGCATTTCCTTAGGATTAAAACTGAAGAATGTTGTGACCTTTTTTGTAGAGTATGTGGTAAACGCTCTCTTTTTCATGACAGTTGTCCTTGCCTTTTATTGGAGTTGAAGTAAATTTATTAAAGACTTATTTTCTTTTTTCTTTGGCACCTCTGTAATAAAGTCAGTGAAGCTTTCCTAAAGAGAATGGGTTGTGTCTGCTCTTTGAGGCAAGTTACTGGGCCATGCTCGGTAGCCTCTAATCTGTTCCTTTCCAAAGGAAACCAAAGGACCAAATATTCTTACCTCTGTGTAAGGAAACGGAGACAAACCAAGGACATTTGGTGGTTCAGAGACTTGGTTTAAACCCCATTCCTCCATAGGATGGTAAAGTGAGGGGGGAGGTATGAGGTGAAAAAAGTGGGTTCGGAGATTGCATTGAATTTGCACACAATCTAGTTTCCAGACTGGAAGTCGACACTAAACCTTTCTGTGAAGGTAATATGGACTAAAATGTGGAAAAGTCATCTGCATTCATATCTACATTTCTCCTGTGGGCTGCACCACACACAAATATCAGAGGAAGTTATCAGCCAGCTGAAAACATGGATTTAGCATATCAAGGAGCAGGTTTATTAGGGGCTGTCTGGAAAACAGTGTGAAGACACAGAAAACTCTGCTTTCTGGTTTGTCTAAGAAAACATCCGGATGGTGGGGCCCATAACACCACGTCTTTTGGCTGGTGTGACTAGATATTAGTGTTACAGAATGAGCTGCTCAAAGGTTTTTCTAAGAGAGAACCTTAACGTGCCTTGTTGTAAGGCACATTTCAGGGGAGTATTCCCTTATTTTTCTGTGTGCTATAGTAGGTAATTGGTCTTACGTGCTTGTCACAGCAGTTGTAGTAGATCTCCATCCTGCTATCTACTCCACAGAGTTTGCATATAAGGTAGTGCGCTTATGTTTCTGAGAAATTGAAGGATTGCTTTACAGTTGCTTCTTTTTGTACTCAGTATAACATGTATTAGTGACGTTACTTGCCATCGGTCCGAACTGATGAAGTTGATGTATTCCAAACCTCCTCACGTGTAGGGAGACAGGGATATCTTTTCTAAGAAATGATGTTATGGTTTGTATGGATTTGAGCACAGCCATAGTCTTCTGGATGTTAGAAAAGTTGGGCCCCTTGTTGTCCTACTGCTGGAGAGACAAAGGAGCTAGCAGTACACCTGGTGAAGAGGGATGTAGGGTTGGCTTTTGAGTTACAGAAATGGCCAAGCTGGCTAAGTTGTTGCTTGGCCTATGTTTCAAGTAATTTCTGTTAAATACAACCTGGTGGCATGGCTGGCTACCTTCTTCTTTTCCCCTCTTAATTGACAAGTTACTAGAAATTGCTTCATCTATTGCTTTCAGGCAGGCTGTGGGGAAAAAAAAACAAGTAGTAATTGTCAAATATATCAATGTTGTATGTCAGATTGTCCTTTCTAACACGGCCTGAAATCTCTGTAGTTTGAGTGAGAAGCTACCTGCAACTTCATTTCATGAAGTCTGCAGTGATATGATTCCCTCCCCTTGTAACTGGATAACACCAAGTTGTATAATGTTTCATGGTCTACCGCTGTATGAAAGTCCTCTTCAGACCTGGAAACAGATTCTATATTAAAGCATGGGGATGCTAACTCCAAACTTATTTTTACTAGTTACGGTATGCTTTTCTTTAAGTGTGTGTCGAAATCTTTCTGTCCTTGTTCACACAAGTAAGTATTTCTCAGTTAACAAAGAATAAATCCGCATCTTCTCTAAAAAACAGGCAAACAAACCCCTCCCTGAAATATGTTTGGCTGTGTGTACAAAGGTACCTCATATCCAGAAAGGTTCTTCTCAGGCACCTGAATTAACTTACTACTTTGTGTCTGAGGCTAATGCAAGGTCTCAAGCTGGATGCTACAGGCAATCATTTCTAAACTTAGCCTTATTATCTTAATGTACATTTGGTTTTATTCAACCTGTGTTGACAGTGTCTCACACATCCATAGTTGCTTATCTTGAGATTGACAGTACAGATGATTTTCCTGCTCAAAGACAGTGTTTCACAATGCATACCATATACCTCACCGATGAGACAGGCAAGAGCAAAATCTGTATCTTTCAGCAGCTTCTTAGTTATTAAAATTTATAGCTATGTTAGCTATAAGAGAAATAGCTTCCAGGTAGGCAGCTGTGTTCCAGATAACTCTTTGTGGTTGGAAAAAAGATAAAGAGAAAAGGAACAGTGAGATTAGGATGGATATACATTTCCTGGATAGATGGAACGGTGTCTGGCTGTTCATTTGGGGAGGGGAAAAAGAACAAAAAAAAAGATAAAACAAGAAACAAAAGAAAACAGCCACAAATTTTATAAAATATACTGTTGTGATACACAAATATATTGAGGGGTGGCTGTAGCATAGAAATGGCAAATAGCCAAGTGCTTTTCTGTTATCTTTTGCAGCTTTTTCTACCGCATGTCCATATTCTGTTTTCTTGTCAAATTCTGAATTTTAAAGCTGTCCCTGCCAGGTGACAGCTTACCTCCATGAGAGTGTGTGTGTGTATGTAAAGACACCGTTACCATTACAAATTCATTCTCTAAAAATACAAAGTTATCACACTGAACTTCGTTATGGAACTATTTTATGGAAAGTTTAATCTTGGTGCTTAAAGGTTAGGCGATGTTAGTGGATGATGGGGGGTTGATTTAAATCTATTTGTCTTTCCAAGTATGTATTTGAAGTTGTATTTGAACATCCAATACAGTTTGCTCAGAACCAGTGCTCCAGTTGGGAGAGACTTGCAAATTGACAGCAGTGCTTTCCCTTTCTCAACCAGTAAGTTGTGCTGGGAAACAGGAAGGGACCTGATAGATACTTTGGTTAGTAATTGTCTGTTCTTTGCACTCCTGGTTATTAGGCAGGGCTTCATACGGGATAACTTGAGGCACAGGAAAAATGTAATTCCTCTCCCTGTTTGGTAAATAAAATATGAGAGACTGTGCAAGATCATTTCCTTTTAACCTGAGACGAGCAACCAGGTTTTTTTCAACGCAGAATCCCAAATGTGGCAGGCTAGACTGCCTGCCTTTTATAATGCGCTGTCTGTAGCCCACTAGAATAAACAACCTCCAGGGGCTTGAGTAGGATGCAACGTTCCTAGTTTATAATGTTTTCCTGCTGGATGGCAAAAATCATGCAAATGGCCGGTGAATCATGTCTTATTCACCACCAGTGAGTAGTCCAAATATAAGATAACAGTCTACTAGTGCTATGAGTTAGTCTGTTAGTATGGCTGTTGCAAGTCTATACTTGCATTCAAACCTTGCTGAGAATTCATGCAAGATCAGGAATAATGAAATTATCTTTAAAAAACCCTATAAATAGGAAAGCTTTGACTATAGTTCTTTTTACCAGACCTTTCTTCACTGTGATAGTAGATTGATAGTATATCTAGTAGAGCTTTAAAAAAACCAACGCATAACACTTTGCTTAACGTGCTAGAGTGGGATGGAAGACACTTCATAATGAAGTTTTTGTGTAAATGGTGGTAATTAGTGTTGTCTTGACGCTGGATATCAGTTGCAGCATTTCTAATTTCTGTTTGTCTATCTTGGCAGCTTTAAAAGTTTAATATCATTTTTAATGCATAATAAGTAAGTGTTTTGTTATAGTTCACACACCTTGAGGTTAAGATGACTTTATAAATTTTAAAAGTAAGATTACCATGGAGGGCGCTGTGTGTTTAAGTTGTGGATATTACTTTCAGCCTTAAGATTTGTAATTTATTTTGTCATCTTCTTCTGCAGGGATGAGAAGAACAACAGGGAAATACAGAAGCTGCCTTCAAAACTCTTGACACTTTACTCAGATCTTTTGGGTTTGGAATTCACATAGCAGACTGTTTTCTCTGAACTCAACTACCCTTAATATTCATCTTGGCTATTCTTCAGAAAGTTCAAATCTTCCTTAATTATGAAATCAGTGATGGGCAGTTGATTGCTATAATAAGTAGTTTCAGATGTATTTAAAGATATCCAGATGTTGTATGAATGCTATACATTGCCATGCTTCACTAGGTTACATCTCTAAACTTCACTGTGTAAATATTAGAAGCAGGATTTTATTCAATAAAACATATTATGCACATGTCTCTTGGTTTTGTTATTTTTTGGGGAAAACCCAAAGAGGTTATTTGAATGTGACTGTATTTTCAACAAAATAAACCTTAGACAGCCAGACCTCCTTTAACCGGTGTCATTAGCTGTCTTTCAGTTGAGTGGCTTCATGTAAAATAGTCCCAAATACTGATTCTCCTTTCTGCAAGGGAAATGAAAACTCCATTTTTCTTGAGAAGGGAGGAGAGATTTTTTTGCTTTGTTGCTATAGGTGAGAGGCTCCATTGGTACATCTTTGCTGCAATACCTTTGTTTAATTATTTTTCCTCTAGATATGGAATGTGTCTGCTCCTAAGCAGTTGTGCAAAATGTGCCAATTTGTCTAGAAAAGGTAACAGTACCCTGATATATTCATGCCAGTGGTGGGAGAAGAGGCAGTGCACATGCCATTTTCTGTTGGTGAGGACACAGAAATAAAAAATTACCAAAAAGACTCTGCTATAAAATTAAACCTGAATGTTTATTTTTCCTCTGCTATTATAAAGGGCACTGAACATCCCTAAATGCAAAAAGGAGTCCAACCTTTCAGACTGAGAGCTTCTGAGCTCAGTGGAGGTTTGCTTAATTTTTAATAATGCCCTTCTTTTCCATATGACAAGCCAAGGACGCAGCAAAGATGTTGTGAAAATTACCCTCTTTTGTCCTACGTTCCAGGACTGCTCAAAGGGCAGCAGATCTTCATCCAGCACAGTAGTTTCAAAGCTTACTACTGAATTCCTTTGGTACCAGCTCTGCTCATTTTTCCACCACCTAAATTAAGTGTGAATTCAGCAGTTCCTAGTCTTTTTGGTTGCTTTGCTCTCTGTACAAACCAATCTCATGCTGCGTTGCTTCTTATTATATGGGGGAAGGAGGGGAGGGGTTGGGAAGATGTATGCCAGTAGCAGATAACCACATTTCCATTATTATTCAGGGGGTTCTTTCAGAGAGAAAGAAGAATACCTTTGTACACAAACCTGCTCAGGGCAGTCCTCAAGGTGACGGCTGAAACAGGCCAGGGAGGAAGCTCAGGAGGATAACTTCACTCTGAATGTCAGTGGGTATTCCCCACCATGCCCCTCCATCACCCATTATGATCTGGGAGGTTGTTAATCGAGCAGATCCACTGAAATCCAAGGGAAATCTGGCCTTTGGGACAACATTGATGGGTGCCGAAGTGCATGTGCCCACATCTCAAAGTGGTGTGCTTCTCAGGGCTCCTAGGCGACTCTCATCTCACTGTCCCAAACCTCAGGAGCAATCCTTGTAGCGTGGTTCGTTGTTTGTAACGTGGGGCGATGCTTGCCCTCCAGCAGAACTCAACTCAAAAAGCCACGTTCAAAGGACTTGTACGGATGGAAGGTGCTAAATGATCTTTTCAGGTCCTACTACCATTTTGTGTAAGATTCTGCGTTCATAGTTCATATCTTCCCTACAGAATCTCACAACTGATAATGAAGCTATTTGTTAATGTTTCTAATCAAAATGAACATTAGTCAAGTCTTCTGTCTGTAAGTCTCCTGTAAATGCCGTGTGTAGAATTTGTTTATTGCTTTAAATAAGACAGATGCATTATGTATTTTATATTTTTTGTGCTGGATGGAAACTATTTTGGTTTTATAAAGAAAAATGGTTTTAAAAATTATTTCTCTCGTTGTAGAAAATCAACAGATATTTTAGTAACTGTCTTCTAAAAATGTACTGTTGCTATATTTCAAAGCATATAAAATAGATACAATTATAGTAGAGTCATAGAATATCTCAAGTTGGAAGTACTGCCATAGTAAAACGTGCTTTGGTAGTTAATAGCCTTAATACTATATACTTTGTATTTGCGGTTTTCATAGATAAAAGCAGTTTGTAATTTAGTGCAGAGCTTAAGTTCAGGTTGCGTGTATGGAAATGCAGAATAATATATTTCTTAATAAACATGTAGAAAATATTTGCTCTTAATGTGAACTACTACAATCTGGTTGAGGGACGGGTTTTGTATTTTCAGTGAGTGGTGATGTGTGATTTTTTTAATAATATAAAAAATGTTCCTTTCTCCTCCGTTTTGGATAGTAGAATATTTTTCCCTGGCAAAGACAATGTTCTAAAATAGGTGCTGCTCCCAAAAGCCTGCCTAGATGGCAGTATCCACTCACGTAACCTGTGCTCAAGGATGGTGGCTGTTTAAAGTGTGTGTTAATGGAAAAATGATGTAGAGTTCTAAATTGGACAGGAAAGTGTATGCTCTTACATACAAATAACTGTTTCTCATTAAATTCCTTAATAATAAAGTCCGAAGACATGTCATATTTTCTGGTTTTTAACCACTTAGGTCACTTAATTAGATTAATCAGATTAGGCAAAAAATGTGTGGAGGAATATTCTCAGATTTAACCTGGGCACTGATTGTTTCACTCTAAGTAACTCCTTCTAAGGCAAAAATCGTGTCAGTTCTCCTTGCTGATAGTCCAGAAAATTAGTAATCCATCTAGTCATGCTCATTTAACACTAATTGCTGGAAATACTTATGGTACATAGTTTAATGCTGGATCCTGAGATTGGAATTCAAGAAAGACATACACAGCCTTCATGGGATCCCAGATTTATTAACTGCAGATGAAAGACTTGCATACTCTTCTTCTGTCATCTAGCTCAGTTAAGACTGTAGTGCCATAACAACCTCGTCATTATAAACTGCACCAATTAATAAACATTGGATTTAAATCATTAGAGGTATTCTCCCTCACAGAAGTGCACGTGTTTATAAGAGGATTATCCAGTAGTACGTTCTCACTGCAGTAGCCAGGAGCCTTGACACAATGACCTTCTGCTCCTACGGTCTGATAATCAATTCTGAGCTCATGAATCTTTTCAGACAGCTCTCTTGCTCCCATAGCTAAAAAACGGTGTTCCCGGTGCACTGGTATATTGCAGAAGCTCTGTTCTAGCCACATAACTTCAGAGGCAGCAAATGAAAGGAATCAATTCAGCAAGCTGGCAGAGATAGTTATCACAGCAGCTCATGGGGTTCAGTGAGCATTATATGTTCATAACAAAATAAGCTGACACAGTCTGTAAGCTCTGCCAGATTTCAGTAGACCCAAAATAAGGATGCAATTCTTTTGTAGCTCTTTTGCTGCTTAGCTGCTCTGCAAGATACGTGTTTGTTAGATGTGGGAGACGTACATCTGACTTCAATATAAACAAGATTTTTAGAACTTAATTTGGTTGCTTATGCTTTGGCATCAAGTACCATTTGAGACACCCTGGGGTATCCTGCATGGTCTCCACATCTCCAGCTGCTGCTTCCATAGGTCCTATGTGGTATCTGCCAACCTCATGTGTATCTTGGGTGCCTTAGGGTGTCTCAAATGGCACTAGATGCCTGTGTTCAGGCATCTAAATGGAGCCCTTTGTTTTCTGGGGCTTGGATAGCTGATGTCTGACTATTTTTCAGTGAGCCTGCATAAAATGCTAGCACTGAGATTGGTGCATGCCTCAGTTTTCAAAATAAATTGCTCAAATCCCCAGTAAGTACATAAGGTGGGATACATGACATGTTGTGCGTGTGAAAGAAAAGATTGTCTCCTGGGTGATGGGCTGATGCTGAACTGGACAGTTAATTCCTTGAGGCAAATAATTTAGAGCAAACCCCCAGCCTAATAAATGTCCCCTGACTGGAGTCTGTTGCCGTATCTCAGAAGGTTTCTGATGAATATCTGAAGCTAACATGTGGACAGGACCTGGTTCAAGTTCACCAAAGCCATGAGCAACAGTGGTGAGTTAATGGGAGATGAGGGAGCTGCAGTTCCCTTGCTTCCTGCAGGAGCTGTGTGTGGGATTCAGCTCAGGATTAAGCCACCTAAATTTAAGTGTCGAGATACAGGTGTGCATGGCCGAGCAGAGCAGTTGAGCTAGCTAGTAAGTGGCTTTAGGGTAACCTGACTCATTCTGTAGGCTGAACTGACTCTACTGACTGCCTCGGTTGAGTTGTCTATGCATGGTGCCACATGAGATGCTGGAAGGTATCCTGCCTGGCCTTCGGCTGCTAGTCTAGAAGGGTTCAGATCTCCCAACGGTCCTCAGTCATACCTGCTAGCTCAGGTATATCTTTCATGCCCTAAGTCATCTCGGGCATCATTGCTATATGCTTGTGTGGGCAACAGGATCTAATTCTCCAGTCTCTGTGACTGTCATGGGATCACAGCCCAAATGTGGATGTTAGATGCTTAACTTCAGATGAAAGTGCCCATTCCATGCTTTTGACGGAAGGGAAAGAGAGCGGAGAAGTGGCACACGAAGTGTTATGTGGATGCTGGGGCCACACACTAACTGGTGCAAGAAGCTGGGAGAAGATGGTCTGTCCCTCAGTCCAACTGCTACAAGCAGCAATGGCCTAACCCGTACTTAACATCATGTTAGTCACCCACAGCCCTCTAACAGAAAGAACTAAGCCTCCTAATTAACAATACTGATTAATTTGATCATTAGCCTATTTCATATTAAAAGTGGAACACTGAATCAACCCCAGCTTTGGATTTATGTTACTTGCTTTGAAAGTGTTTTATGGTCTTTGATTACATTTTTAAACCCTGTTTTTGTCTGTCTTGGAGGAAAAAAAAAGCCAAAATAATTGTACTACATTAAGAGTAGAAACTAGTGTCTGTTCTTGCTCATATAGGTCTGTGGATAACTATTCCACGACTGACAGTAATGTGTCACCAGTGTTTGAGAAGGACTCCCTGTTGATTCCTGCATTTAATTCATTACTTTTATATGATAATTAAATCATTCCTGTTTACTTGCACTCTGTTTGCTTGCAGCTGAGTACTTGCTGAAAACAGAAATTGTCTGAATTTATGACGCCTGTGGTTGCACTCTTCTTGCAGTGTTTGTGAGCTCTGCTGTGCCTGAGCCACTGCTAGTTCCAGTTTCATGTGGTCTTGGGCAGTTTTGAGTAAGTGACCTGAGCTGCAGGCAGATGGTTTCCTTCCAGTCTTTCCACCACAGCCCTTGCCGGCACCCCCCTTAGCCTGGGCAATGAAGCAGCGCAGATGAGCACAGTTGTTCCCCCTCCGGGCAAAGCCTCTCTGATTAGCTCCCACTATGAATTCAGGCTGCTCATGCCTGACCTGGACTTGTTCCACCTTTCCCAGGGGAAAACCTGGAGGACAAGGAAGATGGTGGAGGTGCAGGGCTGCTCCGGCGGCTGGCAGGGGGCTGGCAGGGAGAGCAGTCCCCACTGCCACCTCCACCCGCGCACCTGCGGGTCAGTGAGAGCCCCGTGTGTACAGATGCGGTTTGCTTGGCTTCCCAGGGCTCTGGCATAAGCTGCACGGGTAGTAAAGCTGACACACCCCCTTCCCCTCTGCTGCCCTGCCAGTTTAGGCTGTGCCGAGGACCTTGAGGCAGCCCTTGCCAAGGGTCCAACTGGTGGAGGACACCATGGGTGTGCGGAACAACGCCAGGATCCCGAGTACCTTTGGTTTGGCCTGGGGCGAGGGCAGGAGCGCTTGCATGAACCCTGCCTCTGCCCGAGCTGCAGCAGCGGGACCGCATGGGCGACACGGGGACTGCAACCTTCAAGGGGTTGCAGAAGCAACCTGGCGAGGGCAGGCGATGGCAGCGCGGGCAGCAGCCGGCGCGCAGACCCAGCGGTGCCTCCCTCCGGCAACTGAGTCAGAACGGTTTGGTACCCGATAGGCAGGAAATAAGCCATGACGGGAGACAAATGGGCCAGCCGGCTCACCCCTGCGAGCCGGGGGGACGGGGCCTGGCTGGCCTGGGGCAGCACATCCAGGCGGTAGGCCTCAGTCGCGGTTGCACAGAGGAGATATTAGAGAGAGATTGCCGTTCAGTGACGACCTGGGACCCAAGAGGCACTGCGTGACTCCAAGCCTGCATGCATTTGCAGTGCAGCACCTCAGCTTTCCACGTGCTTGGGCAGCTCAGCTATCGCACACTCTTCATTTGCTACTCCAGAGTTTTGCAGGAAGAGGCCAACCTAGATATGTTTAAAATTTTGGGCTTGTTTGTGCAGAAGACAGGTGGCAGGTGCCTCTGGCAGGACCCACAGCTGCAACGTAGTGCTGTAGGCTTTCCTCTACCACCCAGCCTGGTGCAGGGCAGTGCCTCAAATCAAAGCAGAAGAGGCTTGAGAGGTATGTGTAACATATTAGAGTGTTTTTGGGTAATTATTTATCCCATAAAAACCAGGAATATTGTGTCTGCTGTGACGACAAAGCTCTAATGCCTACTGGCTCAACCTCAGGGATTTTCAAAGATGCCTCGAGAGAGCAGTGAGGCAGTGGAGGAACAAAGCGCAGCCTTGTTCAAGTGCAGCTCCAATGGCTTCATGGCATCGCATGTTGTAACCCACTGGTCCTGCGTTTTATTCACAAAACAGAATTTAACTCGGGAAGGAAAGTGTGAGCAGGTTGCCATTCAAATGTTAATACACGGAGAACAAAAAGGAATAAGGACAAGGTTAGAGTAACCATAACTGTTACTCCTTTCCAATGACTTTTTCTTGTCACTCCCCTGCCTGTCTCTTCAGTAAAGTTTTTCCCCCTCCCTTTTTGCCAACAACCTAGCTACTTTTCCAGCTACAACACTTTTAAACTTTTAAAGTGACTTTTATCTCACTTGCTTGTAATAAAACCAAAGTATAGGTTATTGAGCTGTTCCTCATTTGGTGTTTGTTACACTTGAGTTAAAGGTGGCTGAAGCAAAGGCAAGTGGGTGTTGAACTGCCTTGCAGAGCAGAGGCAGTCTGAAGCCCTTGCCTTCTCCCTCGGTTCTTTCCTTCCCGGCTTTGCCCCATGCCACAACCAACCCACGGCTTCCCCGGGTGTGGGGAGACTTTGCTGCCCCCAGGCAGGGGCCAGGGCTGAGCCAGGGGAGGTGGTGTAGCAGGTACCACAGTGGCGGCTGCTGCTGCCGCCGGGCGATGAGAGTGAGAGGGCGAAGAGGTGCGAGGTGGACACTAGCATTTCGTAGTGGGGTCATAGCCCTGCCTCCCCTCAACCAGTGATCCCAGCTTCCCTGGGCTTCCTCTCCGCTGCCAGCCCCAGCCCCGGCTCCTTGGGAGAGAGAGCCAGCCTGGCCATCACCGACCATGCATCTGTTACCCACCTGCAGTGCCCTGCCTGCTGCCACCCTGTCCCACATGTTGTCATTCGGTCTTGTTCCTCTTCCCCCAGGTGGAGGCAGTTTTGGTGACTTACAGCTATTCACTGCTCAGGACAATCATGAGGCTGAAACACCCATTCAGGCTGTGATAGGGGTGTTGTCTACACACAGCGTGAGCCTTTGGGAGACGGTGCTTTATCTAATTAGCTTTCAGCAGAGAACCTGATGTGATTCATCTTCTGTTAGGAGCAGTGAAATCACTGAGAGTTTTGCTGTCAGCTTCGCTAACCGAGCTGTTAGCTACCACAGTGCTGCGGGTTAAGTGAAGCCTGGCACAAATTTGTCTGGGTTTCTGCTGTTGCCGCACCAGCTCACTCTCCTCAGGTTGATGCTACCTCTGCTCTTGCAAAACTGTTTTGTGGCAGCACAGGAACTGCCTGCGTTCAGCCTGCTGTTTTGGGGAGGAGGATGTTCACGTTATTGATATGGTTAAAATGATCTCGGTGGAGCATAGCTGCAAAAGCAAACTGATATTTGTGTGTGTCTGTATCTATACACACTCACTGAAATGAGTGAGGCTGCTCTTGAATGAATCTGGCTCCCTGAGACTGAAGTGTAAAGTATTTTTCCCAATGAGTTTGATTAGTTTTATTTTTAAGGACAAACAGTCCTTGGGTTTCAGTCATTTCCTTCCGCAGTGTTGGTAACATCTGTTCATATCCATAGATGAAACCTTACAATTCTTCATCTAGGTATGAAATATGGGCCCATTTTCTAAGTGGATTTATTTGCTTATTTTTCAACCAGGGGGAATAGCTAAATTCAAGTGAGCTTTGTTCTTTTATTGCTTATTTATGAAGCTCTTTCTTTAATCCTTTCATTAACTCTGATGCTACGCTGAGAAATCTGCTAGGCAAGCCTCACCGCAGTCCCTTGCAACAAGGTGAGTTATGGCTGTGAACACTCCCCATTCACTGCCAGGGAACTCAGAGACCTGATGCTGTATCTGAGAAATAAAGCCATGACTATATTGTCCTGTACACCTGGAAAACATCAGCGCTTGCTGCCCTGTCAACAGGCCCCGGCCGTGCCAGCTGAGACGATGACAGTGCTTGTGCAGGACAGGCCACCCCTCAGTGCCTCCCTCCGGCTCGGGGAGGGTGCCAAGGGCTGCGTGCTGGCAGGAGCACCAGATCAGAAATGTTCCCATTCGTGTTTGCATGCAAATAAGTGGTTCAGGTCTGGGACACCACCACCAGCTAAATGTTGTGCTTACTGAGGCTGAACAAGATTTCAGCTGTTTTGCTGACATGCTGTGCATCCTTACCGGCACGCGGCTGTCGGCTCGCTCTCTGCATGGTTCCTGTGCGCCAAGCCCATTGGGCGGGAAGATTTCAGGCTTTCATTTCCACATAAACCCTCTTTTCTTTCCAGGGCCGTTGAACTGTGTGGGTGGCAACCCTTTCGGCTTCACCAGCCGGTCGTTTCCTCTGCCCACAGTGGAAACTATTAGGTGTCCCTCTGCCCCGAGACGGAGGCTCCTAACTTTGTAATTTGCCAGCCCCACCACGACGGGAGTGGGCCAAGCCTGGTGGCGCAGCACAGGGCTCCCGAGTGTGGGAGCGCTCGACCCCGGAGGCTGCTAATGATGTGGAGCCGAAGGGTGAGCTCAGCTGGGCCGGTCTGGGGCTATTTATACACTCCTGATTGGTTTGATCAAAAATTATCGGCAATGGAGATTGGTGGGTTGGCCCCATACAGCTGGTGTAGAAGTGCATGAATTTTAGGCTGGTGGAGCAATGACTACTGGCTGCGTGTGCGTGTGTTATATATATACTCTTCGGTGAAGAGCATACTCAAGATACTTGAGTATCTTGGAGAAAAAAAACCAACAAAACACTGCTCATACATTTTTAAGAGGCTGTATATAGTACAGCACTCTAGCTGCGGCCCATTATCTGAAATGAGATGTTCAGAAACATCTCAGTCAAGAAAAAAGAAAGTGACAAAATGTGGTGAAGACTGTAAATCATAAACTACGAAGCAAGCCCACATCTTGCAACAAAAACTGCTTTATTCAGGCAAGGAAGTGCACTTAGGCGTAACTTTAAATAGCATGCAGCAGAAAAACTCTCAAATTCTATATAATTTGACATAATTAAATGTAGGTATTTCATCCTACTACAATTTACTGCCTTGCCCCTTGTGCCTACAGTGTTGATATTCATCATAGATTCGAGCGGTTTATTTCAGTGAAAGCTAACCCACACTTGCAGAGCGCAGATTATAATTATCCTACTCCAAAGTGCCAGTCACGGTTCCCTCCGTTGCCCGCCTGAGTGCCGTCAGAGCCAACCCCAGGCAGAGAGGTGTTCGCAGCGCAGCGGATGGAGGCGCGTGCGGGCAGATCCTCGAGCAAGCTGCCGCCCGCCCGGTGCCCCTGTCTTCCTTCTGGACTCCTGTTTTTAAGACTGCTCTGTTTTCCTCCTTGTTTGGCTCCTCTTGTCCCCAGCGTAACTGCAGCTCTGCCTTTTGACTGCTGAGGTCTGGGGATGTCACATTTCTATGAGAAAAACATTGTTTCAGGCAGTATAAACAGGAGGAGAAAGTCCTGGAAACCTTTCTTGTCCTGGCTGTTATCTTCAGACCTGGGAGAGCCCAGTGATGGCAGCCGTGAGATGGACAGATGGACCACGGGGCTGTGTGTCTGGCTTCTCCTGGACTGGAGAACTGTCAGGGTTTGGTGCAGGACCTCACAGGGCTGGGATGTTAAACACGGAAATAAACCGGCCATGGGCATGCCACAGGGGCACAGGGGTCCCGGTTCCAGCTCATGAAAGAGTGCAAACCTCCCCGAAGGTGGTGGTGGGGTGCTCAGGGGTACAGAGGGCTGTGACCGGGGCACTATCAGCTTGCCCAGAGCGTTGCTGGCACACGTGGAGGGTGTTTTGGGAGGGGTGACAGGGACGTGCCAGTGCCTGCAGCAGCTGTTGTTTGCGCGGCTGATGGGCGGGGGCTGGCGCTGAGCAGGCAGGCAAAGCTGTGCCGCGGTGCCAAGAACAGGCAGCAGCCCTGGTCTGCCACGGGGCTGGGAACAAAAGGCCGTTATCCAGCCCAAACCGTGGTCCCCGGGTTACTTACTGTTACTGGTTCAATGCCACTGGAAATGTTGCGGGACATGCAATGAGCAGGATGAGATCCTCACCTACCCCCACAGCCGGCGGTCTGTCGCAGGGGGAGGCACAGGTACACCGGGGGACAGCTGAGGAGCGTCTCCCTCAGCGCTGTCAGCATTATCACCTTAAAAACTACCTCATCACTTGCATTTCTAGTTCAAGCTTACCATGGTATTGTCAGTAAACACTGTATACTGATATATGTCTGTATTATATATACTCAGCCTGGTATATACTAGCAGACTGACTATATTTTTTGCTGGGATGAAGTCTGCACTTATTACCAAGGTTCAGCTTAGTTCCTTTGCTTCCCCTTCCCTTGCTTATTATGTCATTGTTGGAAGGGAGAAAATGACCAAGAGTCTTCTCCAGTGATTTATGTGGAGAACATCTAAAAATCTGGCCAGCAACGAGCTAAATTAATTCTTTGATGTGGACTTGACACCCAGATCTGTGTTTGAAAGAATAAAGCTGGTTTAAGTTCTGCTGTATCAGCCTGAACCCCACCAACCATTTTTTTCACCATCATGTTTTTTCACTTTTGTAAATGCTTTTTGTTCTCTTCCTTTTACTTGTGTGAAAAAATACATGTGAGAGAAAATTGCCAAGTTTCCGCCAGTGTGCCAAATGCCAGAGATTCACCCAGGTAAATGCATTGGAAGAGAGGGAATACGCTTTGGTTGGTTTGCTGGGATCTGGTTTTAGCTCCAGAGACTTAAGGCAGGGCTTGTAGTAATGGTAGCTAAAAATACTTTCATGCAGATGTAAGATTTCCAAATTGTCACAATTTCTGTAACAGAAAAACCTGTTTGAACAAAGCCCTTGTTTTATTTTTTTCTCGCCACTGCCTCTCAGACTTGGCCGCCCTCAGCTTGCAGCATACGTACAGCTAAAGACGATGAAAAACATGCAAGAAACTGTGATGGGGGTTAGCTTGCGTGTTTAGCCATTCCCTAAGCAACACTGGCTGGGCTTTCAGGGAGGGATTACCATATCCATACATTTCTATTTTTACATCCTGCAGCAAACATGTTATTACCACTGAACTGAGCGGGGTCTGCTGAGAAACGAAACTTCAGGCATCGCCTCTCGCACACCAGAGGAAACCAGTGCCACAAGCCCAGCCAAGGGGGTTTGCAGCGTGTCGGCTCTGGAAGCAGTGGTGGGGATGGGACGGGATCCTCGCTTGGCCCCGAGGGAGCCTCAGCCTCCCCCTGCCCCCGCTGTGGCTCCCGGCGTGGGAAGGGTCCCAGTGTGAAAATCAAAGCCTGTTCCTTGTTTTCCATGTCCTCAAGGGGAAGCCGTGGGCCACCACCTGGACCCGAGCCTACTGGCACCTTCAGGGCTTTGTAGAGAGAAATAACTTTTATCAAGCCCTTTGTAAGTTTTCTAGTTTGCAACTAGTACACAGGTCAGTGCTTTCACTGCACAATTCAGCTACCAGGATTAAAGTCTCGAGAGCGCTACTGAGCTTCCAAAATAATAATCATAATTAAAAACCCAAAAATTTTTCCTATTGCACGAACATGCCAAAAGATACAGGAAATCCATGGAAAGATAGATGGATTTTTCATTTTGGCAGATCCCATAAGATTAATACATTTGCAGAAAAGCCCTTTTGCAAGCAGTATTTACGCCAAGCATTCCCTTCTGAAGCTCACAAAATATCTGAAAGTATTAAAAAAATCCAAGTTCAGTACCTGTATGGCTTCCAGTTATAATAAAGTCAGTCATGTGGCAGATCTGATTGGGCTGATCTTTTGTAGCATTTTGGGATTGTTTACATATTTAAAGTTTTCTAATTCAGATCCCTGTGCCAGAAACATGTAGCAACCTTTTCATGCTGAAATTTTTTTAAAGTATTATTTTTCACTGTGTTCTCCCACAATCCCACTTTGCGTTTTGATACAAACTGAGAAAGGCCATAAATGAAAGGTAAAACTGGTGCTCCAGGCATGATCCTCATCGCAAATGTTTGCTGAGGTGAGTTGTCCTGTACAAAACATACCAGCTTTTGCTCTTGAGACCTCCTCTGGGCAAAATCATGTTCGTGGAAACATGGTGCAAGTTAACAAGAAAACAACAGTCGGTCCCAGAGGGGCGTCTTCTGCAGTGGAGAGCACTGTGGCTTGGCCAGGCCGGAGGCACATATGCTGACTGCAATAATAATAACTGGGAATGTCTTGGTTACATGCTTAACTCCAGTGAGATCTCCAACCAGCAAGACAAGCTTGGCTCTATAGGAAGGGACAGTGGCTACCAATGGAGGTAGATGAGAAGGCTTCAGAGACAGGAGGTCGTGTATGGAGCAAACACGGATGCTGGCAGAGACTCCAGAAAATGCACTGGAGAGCCAGGGCCGACCACGAGCCGTACCGCCTTGGCAATGGTCTCCTCATAGTTGTGGTGGTTTGGAGAGAGCCCAGGGAAGGTTATAGCACCTGGGAGATGTCAGAAGAAATAGAAAAACAAAACTGCAACTCTACACCAACAGTGAACGTGGTGTAAAACCCCATCCCAAAACCAGCAGGTTGGTTTAAGGTAATTACATAAATTGGGCAAAGGTGATGAAAACCTCTTCTTTTTTGGGTGGGTTAAGAGACGCCTCAGGCAGCAGTGCTGGGGTGGTGTCAGCTGATGGCAGGAGCCCTGGATGTGCGGGTGAGCAGACGCCTTGCAGCACCTACTCCTGGCACGCAGGCAAAGGTGCCAAGCAGTGTCTGGATGGGAAGGAGGCCTGGATAAGTCTTGTTTGCTTTTCACTGGAGGAGAACAGCAGATGCAGCTCAACAAGAGGAAGTAAAGGTCGGCAGTGCTGAGGAATTTTGTTTCCTTGGTGAGCCCATACGGTATGGCAACAACTGAAAGGCCAGAGGAAAGGTCGAGGAGAGAAGCTGGTGAAAACTCTTCAACAGGTAAAACACTGAAGCAGCAAAGTACCAGCACTGTGCTTTCTGGTGGAAATAAATATGGATGGTAAGAGTTAAAACCATTCACTTTGTCTCATAATGTTGACAGAGGATGAGAGCTGAGAGAACACACTGGGTTACGGGTCTGGAAATGTCTGAGAGAGCTGGACCACAGCCAGTAATCTATGGTAGGAAAGCTGGTTAGGTCAGGCACACAGTGAAGTGGAAAGCTGGCAGGGTCCTGCAGCCAACACGCGTCCAGAAAATGTTTGGAAAGAGAGGCCATGGATGACCAAGAGCATCGTGTCAACAAAATATTAACAAAGACCTAAACCAGCTGAAGATGAAAGGGCCAACAGCTACAGTTTTGGAGAAATCATCTGCTGGGTTTATGAGTCACAGACCAAAACCAGATAGGAACAAGAACTGGGCAGTCACAGTTATGGCCTGCTGGGTCCGGGGATGAACCACTAATTTATTTTGCATGTACTGTATTGCTGATTCCCTCCATATTTGAATCAAAAAATAGGGCTTTTTACACCCAGAAAAATGAGTAGCGCTTGTGAGCTTAATTCATACTACTTGGATCGCTGCTTCTGTGAATCTGGTTGCCAGCAATTTTAAGTGTACGTGGGAACCTCAGGCTGTTCCCTTGCTTTCATTTAATCTATTTACTATGCTTACGGTGAGACACTGGAAGTGGTGATGAGCATTGCAACACCAGGTTGCTTTTGCTGAATCCCGCTGTGTTGCAGCTCCAGCTACTTTCCTTTCCCATGAAGCCACTGATTCCTGCACACTGTGGCGCAGAGCTTTGTCCCAGGGCAATAGCTGGAGAGGTGACAGCTGTCACACACTCATGGCCAGATGTGTGCGCATGGCTGCATCTGTATCTGTAACAGAATGGGATGCAGCAAGTTATGAACTGTGTTTTTTACGATGTGCTGGGCTTGCTTGGAGCCTGGCTAAGAACAAGCCTTTTCTGTCACATTCCTGAGAATTTGGGGAAAGATTTCTGAGGGTCTTTTACAGGGTGTTACTGAAGGCCACCATGACACAGTAATTTAAGTACGTGATGCTGGCTGTTTCTCAGTCACTAATAGCCTCATGGTGCCTGGCAGATGGGGATACCAGCGTGACTGATGGATCTGGTGTTTTCCATCGCTCCTGATGCTCATTGACTTAAAGGGGGAGGTCTCTGATGTGCTAGTGTTTTCCTCCTGTTTGTGTAGATAGTGTCATATCACATCTTGTGATTGTAATTTCTAGTAACAGCAACAACCACGGTAAGCCTATGATACACACAGGAAGACTAGTGGAAGAAGAAACAGTAACGGTGATCTACCTGGGCTCAGTTTCTTCAGGTCTAGTTGACAAATTCAGGATTCCCCCCAGCAGGCAGAACAGAAAGTCTTGTCAAAACATCTTTTACCTATAGGAAGAGGTCAGATCTGTTTTTATCCCCAATGAAACTTTGACACAGTCAAGTCATGGGTTGTTCCTGGTTACTGCAGTCCTAGAAATATAAGGCACACGGTTCCTTCACAGGTCATTTCAAATAGTTCAGCTGAACAGAAGTTTGGCTTTTCACTAGAAAAGGTAGCTTCCTTTTCAACTGTCATTCCAAAGCAATGCTAGGAATGTGGTCGAGAAATGCTATGACATATAACTTGGACTGACTTCAAAATAAGTTCTAAATGTGTTTTCTACACAATCATCTCTGCTTAGACCTAGACCTTCTTTTTCCAAAACGCTGATGGCGTTCGGAGACCACAATGCATCTCTTCACAAGTGCAGTAAGCTCCCGGCCCACAACTTTGCAGAGTCTGTCCAGTCACTTCTTTGCACAAATCCCGTCAAAGATGCCTGTAGTTCACCAAAGAGCTCCATTTTGGTTACATTTTTGTAATTATGCAAGAAGCACAGGATATGTCTCTCTCCGGGCTCACTTATTTTTCTCCATATCAAAGACACTTGTTCCCTTGTTCAGATCAAAGACACTTCTCAGTGTTAGAAGTTTCTTACATTAAGAACTAAGCCAAACAATTACAGTGTGCTTGCTTGATACCTCTATCAAACCGTACCTCAGTATGTTCATTACTTTTTACTTTGTGCTCTCTCTGCTGTGTTTCCTTTTTGTTTGTTTTCTTTTAACCTCAGAAGCCCAGGAAGGCTGGCACCAGGCACTGCAGCAGCTTCGGTATTCCTGTTGTAATACAGTCCTTTTCTTAGTTTTTTTAGGTTTCATAAAGCGCTTGGGTACATATTCCAGAAGGTTTTGACAGGTATTTAAAACTGGATTATGGGCTCCCATAGAGAATTATATTAATGAAAAGAGAGACTAAGTGCCCAGGCAGGTGGATGCAGCAGGCGATGGGGAGCTCCAGGGAGCTGTTTCTTATCGCACTTGGGTGTATTCCTTGGAGTAATTGCCTCTACACCCTAGAAATTGCTCTGAGTGTCAGACCATATGCACTTCAAAAGCACAGGACTGTCCTTTGCTATTTGCTAGTTAGTCAGAAAGCTCTGATAACACCGGTTAAGAAAAAAAAAAGCAAGTGGGGCTGGCTGTCTTGGCTGTCTTGTCTCCTTCAGTGAAACCTGCCCAAGATATACAGACGCTGGTTTCGGCACCAAGATCCAGTGAATGAGCAAGGCCAAGCGTATATTCCCTCCCAGGACTTTCCTTACCAAGTGAGGACAGGGGAGAGGGGTTGGGGTCTCATGGAGCAGCAAAGTAGCTCTGATGTTCCCAAGCCCTCAGAAAATCTTTTGTGCCTTCAGAAAGGAAGAGTGCCCGTGAGCCCCAGTGCCTCAGACTTGGGGGAGTCAGGTTTGAGCCTCTTTGCTATTTTGGGCTCCTGGTGACAGGCAAGAGAGCCAAAAGAGAGGGGGTGGCTTTCCCTCCCTTTCCTTCCCATGGTGCCCATGGACACTTTTCACAAAAGACCCCAGTGGGTAAAGCCCCAAAAGTTAAGTATGAAGTAGGTGCTGATCACGGGACCGCTAAACATACAACAAGAAGCAAGGCATGAGGCAGGCCGGACTCCTTGTGCCTCTCGACCAGTCACAGCAACTGAGCCCAGCTGCAGGAGAGGTAGAAGCTGCAGAGAAAATGTGGGCTAAAACGATCTAGTCAAGTTTTAGGATGAGACAGACAACATCTTCCCAGTAGAGATGGGAAGCATTAGCACTGCTGTGCAAGGCTTTATGTATGATTTTGTTTAGAAAACTGTTTCCAACTCTGATCAGCTGTGTTTTAATAAAAGATAAACTGGAACAGATGTGGTGAAAGGCTCTAAGGCTGATCAAGGCAATGGGAACTCTATCTTCCACATGGAGACTGAGAGTGATTTGTTTGGCTTAATGATATGAAGAAAGCAGGACACTCATGAAAAAATAATGATGTGAAATCATAGGGAGAGAAAAGAACTATTCAAGTTAAATAGCAATTCTGATAGTAGAAAAAAATTGGTGTTGAAAAAAATTAGGTCAGAAATGAGAAATTGTCCGGTCACCCAAGGAATGGCATCTGGAAGGAGCTTCTAACAAAACGGAGCAGTGAGGAGTTGAGATGGCTTCAGGACCTCGCTATGTGTACAGAAAGGTTTGTGTGACACTGGGGATGAGCATTCACATTCCTCAGATGTCCTTGAACCCTCCTGGTGCAGTGACGTGCCTCCTGCTGCCCCATGTATTGCAGTCCCTGTGGGGCACTGGAAGGACAGTTGTTTGTCCCTGTACACCCCTGAGCCTACCCGTATACTGTAAAAGCACCTGGCCTTGGGCTGTACGTGCTGCCAGATCCATGTTGCATTTCATAGTGCTGGGCAACACAATGCCTGAGTCTTTTTGTGGCTCTAGCCTTTGGTCTCCGTACTGCCGTTCACCACTTGCTATAAACCAGAGCTGTTACAGCTGGGCTGCTTAGCAGAGGTGCTGGGAAGATTAATGCCTGAAAGACGGTGAGGTGCTCAGATGCTGCAGTCATGAAGGCCATGTGAGTACGTGAGGCAAGCAGGCTGCGATTTCAAAAGCTTGGAGGAAACTGCTGAAAGCCAGTGACGCCTTTATTCCTGTATCCCTGGGGAACTTTTGAAAATCCTTTGCTCTGATGGTAAAGAAAACCCATTTTTTTGCAACTGCTCCTCTGAAAGATTAGTGAGAAGAAGAGAGTAGGGGATGCACTACCTGGCCTGTGGTTAGCGTGCATTAAGCAGTTCTCCCACGTTTCTATATTCCTCTGCTGTATACTCCAGACCCTAGCTCTGCCCTTCAGCATCCAACAACTTCTGCTCAGATTTTCATTTGTCCGTGGTCTTACAGAGCTGCTTGCAGAGCACACTGCTTAAAAAGCCGATGCCTGCAAAACAAAGCTAGTTTCTGTCCTCTGCCTTTTGGAAGAGTGCATTAAAGCCTCTTCCCATTCCCAGCGAAGGCAGCTGAGGCTAAAATTATTATCCTCCAGATGTTCTCTCCCTCTGGCTGGAGGTCAGTCCCACAATAATCAGCTGGTCTAAATTTATCTGTACAAACGTATACTTTCGTGTATACAGGAAGGAAAAGTGACATGGTGTTTGTGTAGTTTGGATATTGTTTGCAGGACTCCTGAGGACTGCTAAAGAACCACAGATGGGTAGGAGTGGGATGACGATTACTTCAAACTGGTGATGGTCTTCAGGATGTCACTGCATGTTTCTGTCAAACACCTATGTGGAGATTACACTGATCACAACTCATATTCGGTGGTGGTTAGGAGATATCAGGAAAGGAAAGCAAAGGATCAAAACTAAATCATTCCCGAATGAAAAATAGAGCAAACTAGCTGGGACGGGTCTTCAGCCAGCTGAAACAGGCAGTGCTATGCTGCGGCTCTCCTGTCTCTGGGGTGTGAGATGAATGAGCCTAGAAAGAACACCTCTTCCCCTACCTGCCCCCTTGGGCTTTCTGCTTAAGTTTTGCTCTGAGAACTAGTTAATGATTTTCACTTCACTTTTGATAGAAGAAACATAGCCCACTTGTGTGGCTCCGATTCCTGTTTCATTTATCTCTGTGTGTGTTGCATCTGTGGCTTTACTGAGGTTATTTCTCAAAGAATAGGTTCTGTGGTGCTCTAAGTGTTACCCAAGAACAGCTCTAAGGAATTATTGGACTTAGGGGATCTGGTCAATATAACAACAACTAAGAAAGACCAGTTTCCTCCCAGTCAGCAGCCTCATCAGTTTTATCACAGCTCATGCATTATCAGCACTTGCTCTTTGATCAAGACATGTTTGGGCTTAGGGGGTTGTCAGTGCTGTTTGTCTGCTTAATTCAATTACTTCTTTGATCACTTCTGAGAGAAGTACCTGTAGATTAAATTCCCATTCACTTTGTCTTGGACATGAGCAAAGAATGCATCAGCTGCAGAACTCACTTTTCCCTCATTTCCTGGGATCAAAACAGCAACATGAAGTGTGTTTTTATTCGCACACACATCAACTACATGCCATTACTCCCTGCTGAGGGCTTTCAAATGCAAGAATGCAAATTGCCCTTTTACCCCATGGACCCCAGTTATCTGCTGGGAAATAAAAGAGCCCCCCTCACTCCCCCGCAATGACACACACCTCTCCCAAAGCCATAACTCGGACCCCATAACTCTGCTGCGCTGTTTCATTGCAGTTGTATCCTATGTGACACGGACACACAATCTGGCATGATGGAGAACAGTGGTCAGATTTCATTCCTGATAGGCCCTCAGAAACAGCAAAACAATAGGTTCCCTGAAGGAGCTGCAGGCTCATATTTCAATAAATCTCCATAAAATGAGCAGTTTATGAATAGCCAGAAAGCAAGTCACATGGGGCTGCAACGAATGTCCTGCAGAAGATACAAGCTGCTCTCAGGCAGCTCCGGCTTCTTTCCCTCCCAGGGCATTCAACAGCACAAGACATTTTTGCTTCCTTCTGAGGACACTTTGGACTAATATTTGGAGGAGACAGCTAGTAGGTTGTACTTCATTCCCTTCATCAGCTTCTGGGACCCTCTGAACTGGATGGCAAGGATAACAAAGATTTTTTTTTTTTTAAAGTCAGAATGTCTGTAGTGCCTGATTAATTATTTTGAATTAGTTATGAGACCCAAGGCTAACTGTAACTATATCTTGTTGTCTTGATTATTGTGTCATTGTCATATTGGTGGATATGATTTTTGTAACCAGTAAGGACATTGCTGTAACACATTGATCAGTGTGGTGAAGACATGCTTAAAGAATGTGTAAAAATGCAACAAGATATAAAAACATGTCTAAAGAGCTAGTTCTTCAGTGATTGTCCCCAATCTCATTTCTGGACACCATGCTGTCTTGCTTTTCCTAAGCTGTGTGAAAATAAACAAGGCAAACAACAGCACTGATTTTAGCTATAAGAAATATTAATCTCGCCTCTTGATGTACGTTTGAATGAAACTATGGCTTTGTAGGGCAGTTGTGTTCTGTTCAGCAACAAGCAACTCTTAATTAAGTCTCATTTAATCTCAGTCTGTCATGACAGTCCACAGTGCCCTCACCATGAAACCAGCCCAGCCGAAGATTTCTGAGCGCACCCCCACCCTCCCCAGCTCTTGGTTGCCCAACACGTTCCTGTCCTCATGGACATCTCCTTCTTACCCGAGGTTCCTGCCTCTGCCTTCTCATCTCTCTCCCCAGAACTTCTGGTGCCTGTCTAAACCCTTCCCACAATTTCATTTGTAAGGGGCTGTTGCTCTGGCCCCTTCCCAGGCCCCGAATTAACACCTGAGAAGCTAGTCCCTGTGAAAATGTTAAAAAAGCTCATGTGGAAGGCTTTTTTTCTGCAGGGTTTTTTATTCCTCAGTGATGGTTTGCGAGCGTCATTTTAGCTTGAACTCAGGTAAACTCCAGAGCTGTAGGCAAGATTTGGCATGATGAAAAAGAATACTTTTCTTCTACTTTCAGCTTGCAGCCCTCACCGTTTCTATGGTAAGTTGCTTCTCTGTCTATTTTAGTTCACATTTAATGTAGAATATACTTAAGAAATGTGGAAGAGCATCAAGCCATAAGAGTCCTCAGTGAGTCACGAGGCCCAAATAGCTTTGCTGAACACAAAACAAAAGAGGTTCCCAGGCCTTAACCTCTCCATGGCCACCCACGTTTCTCGTGCACCGCCAGCGCCTACCTGCCTCTGCTGGAAATGAAGCTGCTGGAAAGTCCTATTCTGTGAAACCTGCTGAGGTCATAAGCATGACCTCAGCACGCTTGATATGACCCGTATACATATGACCCTTATGATTTAAGGGGTGTTACACATGCGCTAAACTCTTTTGTGTGTGGAAGGACTTCACCATCCGCTTCTGTTCTCTAATGAACTGGGGTCATGATGCATGGCGCCGGGTATAGCCATATGGCTCACGCAGCTTACGCTGCATTTCTTAGTTTTTCTTTTACAAAGTAACTTGTGACATAGCGTGATTTCCTCCATGAAATTTTAATGATGCACTAATTGTCTTTTTCCTAATTGTTTTCCCAATAGAAAAATCACTAAATTCCTTTATTCATAATGTAAATACAGTTTCTCCTGCTGAAGGCCGCCAAAAGCCTATAAAATAAAAAATTTTTGTCTATATTTTATTTCTTGCAGGTTTAACTAAAAGAAAGGCATATATTTTTTCAAATAATTAAAATCTACGTTTTAGAATTAACTCTGTAGGAACAGCAGCGTCTAACTGGTATTCTCTAAAAATATAGTTTAGACATGATTTTAATTTAAAAAAATTTGGAAAACATTGTATAGCTAAATGAAGAGTTGCAAAATATTATTTATTCTGGAAACATTTTTTTCCTGAGATTTCTACAAATTTGTGCAATTCGTTACCTACAAAAATAATTAGTTACTTATTATTAAGCTGGGGCATTTGAGAAGATTGTACTGACATGGTAATAAAACATACTTTATCTTTCATTTACAGATATCATCAGAAAATAATACTGAGCTGAGGACTCTCATGACACATTTATGATTTTCAGCTCCAGGTTCAAGTTGTTGAAGAAATATCAAGTATATGTTTTAAACATGTCATGATCAGTATCCTGATTCTTTTCTTTTTTAACAGATATCCTTTTCTTTTCTGAAGTCGTCCACTATCTATCTATCAGACTTCATGATGATGTTACATAAATTATGCTAAAGGTTGTAGTGACATTGTAAGCGTTGTAACTTAGATGATTTCGCAAACAAAGAGTTATGACACTTTCTTTTCTGCATGTTTAAAACAGAAAGTTGCAATTACTGTAGGCAGCAAAAGAGATCTGTAACTTCTGCATCAACAGGAAACTCAACAGCAGCGGAGCTTGGGTGCTTGGTGGTTAAAGGAAGTTTACTGTGGTTTCAGTACGTGCTGAACAGTCACAGAGTCAGACCAGCTCCAGCGATGCCTTAGTGCTGTCGTTGCCATCAGAGAAATCTCTCATCTTATTAACTTACTCACTGATTTTTCTAACCCTACCCTTAGTGAATATAGTCAATAAAAGGTAGGTTTGCTGCGGGAGATGTCCCTGTGGGTTTAAATGCTGCCGGTATGATGGAAGCAGAGCATGTTTCATCCCCCGTCCCCATTCCCTGTCCCTCATCCCCCATCCCCTGTGCTGGGTCCCAAAGGAAGAGCCAGGATTTGGAACCTGCCTGTCAGTGGGAGGGATGCTGCAAGTGCCACCTCCAGAGCTGCCTTTTTGGGAGGCATTTATCACAGCCAAACTCATTGCACATTTACATACCTGGTCTTCATGAGTTAGGACATAGACTCACTACCCTAGTGGGCTTTCTGAAATTGGGGGACTATTTATTGTATTTAATTTTGATAAGGGATTGTGTAGGTAATTAACCCATTAACTTTTGTTTCATTTTTGTTTTTAAGTGAAAGGAGCTTGCTGGCATCAGTAGACGTTTTGTGAAGTTGGCACTCTTTTGGGCACCGAGGGTTAAATCAAAACATCTGGCTGGGCTGGTGTTCTGAGGAGCTGCTGCAAGTCTGAGCATTTTTCAGGATGAAAAGAAATGATAGAGGGCATGGCAAAGTATTGTATGCATGCGTCACTGTGATTACCGTGGCAGCAGTGTCACCCTGGGCTGAACGCCTGGCCCCAGGGGAGACGGTTAGTGTTTTAGTGATAACTGTGAGGTTGCCAGTTCCGGATTGAGATCCATGTTTGTATAGTGCCACAAATGGAAATGGACTGGTAATCTCTGCTGAGTCTCTCTCAGGCGTTTTTCCAAATCAAGGAGCCAATGCAGATTTCAAGCCAAATTCAGTCCATTTTTTCCCCTTCTCTAGACAAGAAAAGAATACCTGAAGTACCTGTGTTATAAAATCAGCGCTGGCAACATTGTGTTGCAAGATAAAATATCCCATTACTTCCTATTAAACAATCATGACTACGGTGTTGCAAAATGGAAATGTCATAACCATGCTGGCTTATTTACTAGAATACAATGAGGGATCTTGTGCAATTTACCTGAGGCATGAACTAAATAAATATCCTTTCTAGGCAGATATCATCAGCATGGAGCCTTGTTTACTGTTTTTAGTTAAAGCGGAGCTATTGGCTATTTAGGAAGGTCCTTATGGAGCCAAATGTCAAAGGTAAAGGCTATTTACCTGGTTGTCACTGTTCTATCTACACGCGCTCAGCTGCTGTACTTTTTGTATGTTCCTCTTGCTCATAAATATGTTCCTCTGCCTGTTGTTTATGAGGCTGGTTGAAAGTGGACCCCCGCATGCAATGCACGTGGGGTTACTTTATGGGATCCCAGTTTCTGGGGCTCTGCCTTGCCCCAGCTGGGAGGAATGGGCATAAAGCTTAACTGCAGACTGTGAGTTTCAGTGGCATTTGCGTGCGCGATCTGGGAAACAGCAGGCTGCTAAACTTTGCTTACATTTATGGGCATTTTACTGCTGTCAGAATGATACTCCAGAAATGTCCTTTCTTTCCCCTGATGATTTAGTTGTGCTTATGCTTCTTGCCAGCACCTCTGATTTCATTAATGTCTTCAACTATAGAAGTGCTTCATGTGTTTCCTTGTAAATCTACCCAAAGATACCATTACTGCTTAGTTAAATGTATAACAGCCAAACATTCCCATAAAACTAAGCTTTAATTCTAGGTCTGATGAGCCTTGAATCTAATGAAATGGCTTTGGATGTATGAATGTACATTTATGAACACAGTCCAGACAGTCACCTGATATTAAAAATCTCCATCCGAGGAAACGCTGACTGCGCCCCTGTCCCTGGGGCTGCCGTGGGCTGCACTTTAGGGAGGGGTAGAGGGACGAGTTTGAAGCCCAGCTGGGACAAAGGGCTCATACAGCATTTGCCCAGCGCCAAAGGATGCAGGGACACCTGCCCAGCATCCCTGCCTGCAGCTCCAAGGTGGAGCCAGTCTCATGGGGCTCAGCCCAGAGCTGCCATTGCTCCTTGGAGCAGCGCTGCCCCATGGCGTAATGGGAAAGGTGGAGTGCAGCAAAACGGAAGGGAGGACGGCTATTGGCATTGCTCTCTCTCAAGCTGTTTATTTCCAAAGTGTCTCCATAGCCCCCCATCTCTCTCATTTGAATCCCTGCTATATTTTCAATTACAGCCTGGAAGATTTTGAACATGTAATTAGGAAAAAAAAAAGTTTTAATCAGGAAATTCTGAGAATGTGCTCATTAGTGTAAATGTTTGGATGTAGGTCATTGTTTAATCCTTCACAGGGAAATTAGACATTCGCCTTGAACAGCTCTCATAATTTTGTTGGAAGAGAAACACCAGGCACAGAAGGGGGAGACCTATCAGCAGCTCCTCATTAGTATGTCTGTGTCCAGAAGCAATCTGCATTACCCGGTGAAGCATTCATGCCTTCAGCAAAAACCACCTTTCCTAAAAACGTGTGGGGATTGCAACACTGTTTGTGTGTGTGCATTGTGCAGCTCTACCCGAGGGGCAGCGGCTGTCAGTGCAGGCAGAAGTGGGAGAGAACAGAAGAGGCATTTAGGTATCTGTGAAATACGTGCAAAAGGCTGTAGCGCTCTGATTAAACTTAACCTCCCAATTGCACTATGATCCACAACCCCACTCTGTACAGCACCGGTTAAATTAGGAAATGAGCTCCCTTTTGGAAGTGGCAAGCAAATCAAAAAAGTGTTGTCCCCCACACACAGTCCCATCAGAGGTCCAGTGAGACACTAATGGATGGCAGAGCAAAGGGGTGGCTGTATCACCGCACAAAAAGGGAAAGAAAGAGAAACAAAATTCGTCAGAGGGCACATTTTCCTGACAAATGGTAAAGAGCTCATATCTTAAAATAATAAATCATGGCTATCTGTGTATAAATAATAAAAATAATAAATCAGCACTATCTGCAAAGTGGCAGATGCTTGTACAAGCATCAGAGGATAAACTCTGAGCTTTCCAAAAGCTGGTGCCAAACGTGCTGCTACTGAATGGTAAAGACAGTTTTATGGCAGCAGGGCCCAGGAGCCAGGGTACACAGGTGGAGATGTGGGTGCCTGGGGGCCTGTCTTCCCTCCTCGCCTTGTGCAGTCCCACCAGCTGTGCTCAGCGTGCAGGGCAGGCGATCATCTCCATGCACAGCAGGAGCAGCAAGTGGGCAAAGGGGACACCCCAAAGCACCGAAAATGTCTGCTCCGTACCCTGTCCTAAGTGTCAGTGGAGGCTACGTGGTGATTCAGCTGTGCAGCTGCAGGTTGTTTACAGTGAGCTGAGTCACTCTCCAAGCTCCATCTCTAAAGGGACTTCAGGCACCTACTTCACAAGAAGGCACTTAAATTTAGGTGTCTTAACCTTGAACTGCATCCTAGCCTAAGTATTCCCTGTAGGAGAAAAAACAGCTTCTTGCAAGTGAGACTTTTTTCCCAGTCTCTTTAAAATGCCTTTGAGCTCACCCAGGGGTGAAATCAAATACCAAATAAATAAAGCCCAACAGGAAGAAATAATTGTGATGAATAATGACTTCTAATGACTGCCTGTAACCAAATAATTTAGCCTCTCTGAGCAGACCAGTTCCTTCCAAACTCTCCAGTGCGGCTGTCCAAGGCTCCCTTCGCAAGAAGTGAGAGCAGAAATAAAGAAACCTCTAAATGTTTTGAAAAAAGCCAATGCGGGTTTCTAAGCTGCTGTGTAATGTGAGATTAGAAGAAGGGAATGGTGGTTTTCAGGCTGCAAGGAGAAAACAAAGAAGTACTGGATTTCCAGAAATACTGGGCACCTGCACTGATTTTGACTGGAACCACACGTGGCTTCAGAGTTTGCATCTCTTCAGGGCTGTTGTTTCTATGCCATGTGAAGTCCAGTGGATAGTGGGTAGCAGTCATGTTTTTGCGCAGCCTGCTAGCAGGTTACTAGAAGTGAGTATGTCATGGTTTAACCCCAGCCGGCCACTAAGCACCACCCAGCCACTCGCTCACTCCCCCCTTGTGGGATGGGGGAGAGACTCGGAAGGTAAAAGTGAGAAAACCCATGGGCTGAGATAAAGACAGTTTAATAGGTAAAGCAAAAGCCGCACATGCAAGCAAAACAAAACAAGGAATTCATTCACTGCTTCCCATCGGCAGGCAGGTGTTCAGCCACCTCCAG
>NW_008795686.1:2536771-2544092 GCF_000699145.1 Aptenodytes forsteri | reverse complement strand
TATCCCTTTGGTCAGTTGGGGTCAGCTGTCCCAGCCATGTCCCCTCCCAACTTCTTGTGCACCCCCAGCCTACTCGCTGGTGGGGTGATGTGAGAAGCAGAAAAGGCCTTGACTCTGTGCAAGCACTGCTCAGCAGTAACAAAAACATCCCTGTGTTACCAACACTGTTTTCAGCACAAATCCAAAACGCAGCCCCATACCAGCTACTGTGAAGAAAATTAACTCTATCCCAGCCAAAACCAGCACAGAGTATTACCAGTGCTGTGGTGCAGAGTGAGTTGAGTAATGCCACAGCATCCCTTCTGTCTGAGCACCAGGTCCTTCATCTGTCATATGGGATTGGAACAAGTTCTGGCTTCTGAGATACACGCATTAGCTGTCCATTTTCTTATCATTGCATGTTTAAGGATCCTTAAACATACAGTAATAGCTGTAGCCACACATGGCAATAAAAGTGAAATGATGAGCTGTGTTTCTGAAGAGCTTATACTGAAATTGCACATGGGACACGGCAAGAGCAGAGAAATGGGAGGGAAGGGTGAGGAACATCGGGGTTACAGCAATAAGTTCCTACAGTTACTTGGTTTTGGCAGGTGTGGGAAGTGTCCTTGTCCCTCCCCTCCTGACAGCAGTGACTGCTTCTGTGATTAACCCCCTCAATGGAGAGCTCCTCCGCTGCTTGTGGCCAACAGCTCACCTCCCTACGGCACCTTGTACCACCTTCAGAAACTTCCACACCTCTCTGGCTCTGTAGTTTTGTGCCATGCGAGGTATCTATTTCACCTACATGGCCTGAGTAGTGGAGCCAATGTAAATGACTGTTGCCCCGTGTGCGGTGCGGTGAGTGAGTGCCCGACTCCTGGCCAGCACTGCACAGCGTGGCTTGTACCTGCCTTTAACTTGTTTTTTATGAGATGTCTTCACTATAACTTTCTGATTTAGATACACCCCAAATTACTTTTTTCCCACTAAACCCTGCCTTATATTTTTTTTTTGCCAGCAGGAAGATTCTGCATCCCTAAGAATAGTGAAACGCCAGGGCTGCAAGTTAGCTCTGCTTATTGCCAGTGAAGCACAGCTCTGCCGGGGCAGCCCGGTGAGGCTGTGTGTCCCTGGCTGCCGGGGACATCAGCATGCTGGCTCAGCGCCACTGCTCAGCTCGGCGGTGGTTGGAGGCACCGGTGGCATTTACCGGGGCATCGTTTCAAACATCTGCCCGGTAAACCCCAGGCTAAGGCACCCCACTGGACGGATCCCCACCGTGGTGGTCCTTCCCCCTCACCATCGCTTCCTTCATGTGCTGAGTGCAACATCTCCTCTTCGCTGCCTGACCCCACGTTGCTCACAGCAGGACAAAACCCGGACGAAAATATCACCTTGTTCGTACATAATAAAAAAGGCATTTTCACCCTAAACCAGGACTAGTTTTGCTCTAAAGCTGGCATGCTCTCAATGGAAAATGGGCCTGATGATACTGCTTTAACAAAATGTGCAGAAGTGAACCCATTTGTTTATACTGAGCTAGGAAAATCCCTTTACTTTGCTGTAGTTACAAATGTTTTTCACACTACTGTTCAGGACTTCTGTTTTTTACGTCTGGCCTAAAAGACAGCTCCCTCCAGCCATCGAGTACTTGTTAACCCCATTTATGGGAAGTGGTTGCGCACTGAGACAGAGGGAAGAATGACACTTATTGAATCACCAGCACCAGCATCCCATGGGTTTTCCTTGGAGGCCTCTCAACTAAATATTAGCTCGGAAAACACAGGGCCATAGGGACTGCCACACTGACTGCGGCCAGTGGCTCACCTATCGTCGTTCTATCCACACAGACATGCCTATAACCGATGGAGCCCAGGCTCTGCCTTGGCGCGAGGTCAGGCACCGCAGGTTTGCATCCAGAGCTCGCCTCTTACTGCACGTTAATTCTTTCCAAGCGGCCGATGATGTTCTATCCTTGGCAGCAGGCGGCCTGTTGCTCTCCGACAGCAAATTAAAATGCTTCCAGGCAGCATTCGCTGCGTCTCCCCCCACCCCAGCTCCGGCTCTGGCAGGGGCAGGGGGTGACAGCACCAGCAAACAGAGCTTCCCTGCCCCTCACAGCCTGGGCTTTTCCCTTTGGGTGCGACACTCAACAAGTCTGTCCTTCCAGCACGGGCTTTGGTTTTGGCACCCCACCACTCCTCTCCCTCTGCATCCTTGCTCCCCTCTTCTGAGGAGGTAAGTTATGGCATCCCAGAGCTGGGGAAGAGGAGGAGGAGAGCTCAGGAAAGCGAAGTGCTGCAAGCAAAGCTGGACCTTGGGGCATCTGAGACCTCAGAGGGCATGACTTGTCACGTTGGAGGAGTCATTTGTGCACTGAACTTGGTTTCACACCTGACTGATCTGAGCAAATCATGACCAAGAGAGGATCATAGTGTGTCTCTGAGTCCTTTACATCCTCACTTCTTTCTGGGCTGCCAGGAATTGGGGGCTCAAACTGGCTCAGAGTTCAACCTCTGACTCAGAGGCAAGAGACATTTCTATGTGGAAACAAGCCCTTTCCACCATCAGACTGGGTGAAGCTGTCTAGGTAGGCTGGGTAGCTGCAGAAGTGGGTGCCAAAATGGATATTTATCAATAATTGCCCAGAAGAGAATGTTTTTCTTCATCTGAGATCACAAAGCAGTATTATGTTGACGTTCTAAAGAACTTTTTAATCCTGAGTTTTTAAAGTGAAAAGGTTCTTCTTTAAAAAAAAAATACTCTTTGCTGCTGACTTACATGTGTCTAGAAGTTTGTTGTTTTCTGCTATGTAATAAAATGGGCTGTATTTGTTATTATTCTGTTGCAGAGATGCCTTTTTAAAATTTCTAAGAATGCTGAAAAGGCTTGATGGCAGAAGATATTTTATGCAGTCTGGATGCATCCATTACACAGGAGTTGTATTCTATAGTCTCTTGTGTAGGCTTTGCATTCTTTGTTTAACCTGAATGTGTTTTAAAGTGCAGATAACAGTATAAAAGACATTCAGGTGAAACAAAGACAGTACTCTTTCTCTGCGTGTGCGTGTGAAGGCAAAAGAGAAATGGAGAAAAGCCATCATTTGCCACACTTAGCAGGTGTGAAAACTGCCCAGATCTTTGCCCAGATCCCAGTTGCCTCCCAAATTATTCCAAAATACCACCAAGCACAAAAGTCAGGAATGCTGAAAGGGGTTGCGGGACTGAAGGGTGTCATATTCCCGTCAACCGGCAATGAATCAATTCAGCAGCCTCTGTAAATCTCAGCAGGAGATTTTGATGTGTGGTTAATAACAGCTTGATCCAAGCCAAGGTCCCTGATGCAGCTGATATTCCCCTTGTCTCCTGGAAGGGTCTTTGAACCTGTCTCCAGTTATGTCACCAACTTTCTGGCAAGGTCAGGCATTTCATGGCTGCCCCTTGCCAAATGGAGGTTATCCCGATAGAGCAGTTTCACGTGCAGAAATGACCGTCTTTCTTCCTTTGCTTTACAAGCCATTGCATAGTACTGGCAATTCAAAATGACTTTTCCAGTGCAGCTCAACCCTGGACACACTTCAGTGGTGCATGAGGCTCCTTAGTGCTCTCTCTTATGAGGTCCTGTTCTTAGGCACCAATAATTTTGTTAAATTTTAACCATTTGGTCTGACATTTTCCACCCTGGGCATTGGCCTCAAGCTTTTTGGTTTGTTTTTTTTTTTTGTCTGTTTTTATAGTGAGGTGAAGGAAGAACTGGAAATTTCAGCAATTTGACATGATTCCTGGGCAATTGTTTCCAGGAAGGAGGCTAGAGGAAAATATACTGATTTACCAGAGGGATGTGGGTGGCGAAATCTTGTGCTCTTTTCCCTGGAATGAGGGCCATACCTTTGGGATGATGGCAGTGGTACAGGCTGGGTGAGGGATGGTACAGGAAGGGCAAGAGAGAGCCAGGGGCTGGGAGGAGGAGGACTGAGATCCGGCTCTGGGCTGCCGTATGGAGCACCCCGGACTCATGGACCTTATGAGACTGGTGAACACACACTTGTTTTTTTCTAGGAGAACCAGGTCCAGTTATACTGCAGAGCTGCTTGCCATCTGTATTTTACAGCCTTTTTCCCCAACCCCAGCTTTGAATAGCATGTTCATAGACGGTAACCTCTCTCAAGCCAACGGCAGTGTTTTCACTGATTTAACATAGCCAAGGTTTCAAGCCAGGTCCCAAAAAATAAATGAGATGATTTTTTCTCAGTTCAATGGGGGCTAAACCATAGCATCTGGAATATTCCTCTCCCACCTTCTCTCAGGACTGAAGGATTGACAACCCCAGCTTTGAATAGCATGTTCATAGACGGTAACCTCTCTCAAGCCAACGGCAGTGTTTTCACTGATTTAATATAGCCAAGGTTTCAAGCCAGGTCCCAAAAAATAAATGAGATGATTTTTTCTCAGTTCAATGGGGGCTAAACCATAGCATCTGGAATATTCCTCTCCTACCTTCTCTCAGGACTGAAGGATTGAGCATATGTTGTGCAAAGTTTAAATCAGACAAATATTAAAAAATCTGTTGTGTTGGTTGTTGCTGGAGAATGATAACAAGTCCTGGGTATGTAATCCAGGGTGAGAGAGGGTTTGTCCTTGGTTTCAGAAATCTGGCATGCCTGTGGTTATAATGTTTGTAACCGTTTATCGCAGGTGGTCAAGCAATAACTGTTTCACAGGGCAAACTTTAATAACGCTGAGGAGCAAAGTAGCAGTTTCAGGTCTTCTTAAGCAGGCTAAGGAAGAGCCGTTCTCCAAGAAGCCCTGGTTGTGTTGACATGTTCTCTCTTTGTTGACTTTTTTGTTTTGTTTTTCTATTTTATGTTTCTCCAGAGTACCAAGGTCTGGTTACCGGGCAGGATTCATCAACCTTCTGTGCAGCAAATCCTGTTGGCTTCGCTACCTGACTGATGCATCTCCACCTTCTCATCACCCAAAGTTGACAGGCCATCTTACCTCCTGCCTTCAGCACATTGGCAGGGATCTTGATGTGATTTTCCACCTCTTTAGTAGCTAAAGGTACAACATAGCTTGTGTTATGATCTGATCTTTTCTGTGATCAGTTTTTTTTGCTTTTGTAGACGGCTTGTGTATCAGTGGCTCCAAGCTCTTTCCCACTTTCTGCATGCATCTTACTTTTAATTTCTTGAAGAAGGAAATTACTTAGTTGAAGTTTCTGGATTTAATAAAGATATTTGGGTGATTTGTGATGACTTGTGTATATAGGAGATCATACTAAAGTCTCCTTTGGAGATATTTTCAATGAAAGTGTCCACATAAAAGCACTCAGGCCAGCAGGGAAGGGTTGCGTAAGAAGGTAAGAACAGCCATATTGGGTCTGACTCCTTTTTCAGGCTGGAGACCCTGCTGGAGACAGGGTACTGCACTATATAGACCTTTGACCTGGCCCAGCAAAGCCAAGCTCATGTGTACTTTAGCACGCTCAACATATTGCAGAATGGACTTTGCAGCTGAATGACCTGTTGTGCAAATAAATATTTTCTTTTATTTAGCTTCAGCCTGCCCCTTTCTCCTCTCAGCTGATGCTCCTCAGTCCATGTATTGGAAGAGGTGGTGAAAAATTTATCAAGTATGGAAAGAATAATCAGCAACTATTGAGGAGGTTTAAAGATAAAAGAGTCATTAGCATTCAGTTCTACTAAATTTTTGATAACAGTATCAGCTTCAGCAACGTTCCCAGAAGCATGAACGCATCTTAAGAATGTTCAGATTTCAAGAAGTCACTGAGATGACTTCCACCACAGACACACATCTTGGTTATTTTGTTTACAGTCAGTGCCTGTTGAACCTCAGTGTGCCTATGGGCTGGGGGTCTGTAGGCAGCAAACTTGGCTGCTGTTTGATCCTTTCCCCCTGCTTCATCACATCTGCTGAAATGCACTGTGTGCAAAGGGGATATAAGACACAGCAATTTAGATTGCATTTTGGACTGAAATTAATTTATTATATGAAATGACCATAAGCTCATATGGACTATGGTATTTTGTTCAGTTTAAACTGGTATTTTATATTATATTACTTACATATAATGGAAAAGTACACTGTCCTACAGGTCTGCCTATTTTCCTTTCTCTCTCTGTACAGACTACTCACTCTGGGGAAGTGGTTTGGGAAGTGTAAGTAAAGGTTAAGCAGGTTATTTCTGCATTATGTAACTACTCTAGATTAGTGCTTCTCTAATTTATTTAAAAGTAAGTCTGCATTACTTTCCTGTCACTCATAAATATTGATAGGTACTATTTGGCTAAATAAATAATCAGAACAATCAATTTCACTTTGAAAACCGTCTGAAGCTGCACCGGCTAATCTCTCATCAGCTAATAAATACTGGCCAGCTGTGTTTGGCAGCGTCTTAAGAAATGCAAGGACAGGGGCATTTCAGATTTAATACAGTGCGCTTCTATTATTCTGGTTTAATTATTAACTTCCTACACAGATGTTTTCATCAGTTGGTAAGAGGAATGCTTATTCTTTAGCGTTGCCATTTGGAGTACTGTCTGTCCTCCAGGGGAGCGGGTTTAAGGAAATGTAGGTGCTTGGGGCAAGCAAAACAAACAGGTTCCTACATGCTGCAACAGTGAAGGAGGAGAAAGAGACAGAAATTTGTCTCTGGTCAATTATTGCTCTTCCAGGGGCTTTCCCTGAACTGCAGCAATCCACACAGCTCAAGAGGCAGCACGTGTATGTGAGTTTTGGGAACACGGGTGCATTACCCTGGGGTATGACAATATGGGATTTCAGTGCATGTCCTCTGCTCTATAGCATCTGTGCATACTTTGTGCTGCCTTTAATATAAAATAACTGATTCATCTTTACTGGGAAAAATAACTGCAGATCAGCTTATGTGAAGTATCTTGGCATACATTCCCCTTCATCCCCTTATCAATAATATTCCATCTGTCCTGGATGAGTTGAAATTGCCATAGAGTCTTGAAAAATTAAAGATTTTTTTTAATAATAAATTGAAATAAAATGAATAACCTTGCCAGGTACTTGTTCTCACTAAGAAAGTCCAAAAAACTCTTTCCAATATATTTGCTCTGATTCCAATCACAGCCTTCCTTGAACCGGAACAGAGCAGAGTTCTGGTGTTCAGCTGCAGTTCAGCTCTTAGGAAATGCCATTTCTCAGCTTGGCTGCTGTCTTCAAGAAATAAAAAATTCCCCTGCTATTTCAAGAAGTAAAGCAAATATGTATCTTTACTGTTTGCACAGTGCAAACTTTCATTTAGCTGGCATAAAAAAAAAGAGGACCCCCCCCGCCCTATACTAAAAAAA
>NW_008795686.1:2519055-2536740 GCF_000699145.1 Aptenodytes forsteri | reverse complement strand
ATTTATCTGTCATAAAAAAAAAGAGGACCCCCCCCTTGCTATTAGAAAAAAGAGTATTTAAATTAAAAACAAATTAATTTGTGCAAGTTATCTTCCCAATCTTTCTATGCTAAAGTCAGATTTTGAAGGATTCAAAACAACATAACATTTTTTAATCTTTTATGCCATGGACAAAACCTCCCTAGGAGCCATGTTTTGTGTTTCAAGGAGTGCAAAATGATATTCTTACTTCAGGAATGTATTTCGTAAACAAGGAGGGTTTTACTGTGAGTCACTAGCCAAATAAAATTTCTGTTAGAAGAATGGGCTGTGGAGGTAATATCTTTGTAATTTGGGGTTAAGTTACTTGAAACCATGTTCTTACCAGAATATAGTCAAATAGGAGTTTCTTCTACTTGCTGGAAAGCTGAGCCTTTGGTAGGATGGAACAGGGCTCAGGTTATTTGGTTGTTTTAATTTTTTGAGCAAATCTGAATGGCATGATAAGGGCAAAAATAAGTGTCCAGGGAGAAAACAGGAGGGAGCAACTCCCTCTGGTCATTCCTTGTGTCTGTTCCCACAGCTGTGTCTGTTCCCACTGGAGGCTGTGGCCTCCAGCAAGAGGTAAGAGCAATTGCATGTAAAGACCTGACCAAGCCCCATCAATCCACAATGGAGCATGCTCGGTGAAATACCTTTTGGGATAGTTTTGCTGCCAAACGCTAACAAGTATTTGTATTTGTCTTTTTTTGTTCTTCAGAACCTTAGCCAGATTTGGGCAGCTTTTCTTGGGCATATCATTCCTGCCAGTGTTAGTGCAGTCTTTCTGCCAAATTTCAAGCCTTTGATACAAGGATGGGAGGCAAAGCTAGAGCTTTTCAACAAAGGAGTAAATTTTCAGAGTAATTCAAGTGTAGATGCCATTTCCAATACGTCTATTATGAGTGACCTCCAATGTTTTCCAAATCTTTGTTGTTGGATTCAACCACAACTTTTTTCATTAAAATATTCTTTTAGGGCTTAATTGTATACATCTGCATCTGAATACACAGTTACATCTGTTCCAATATTATTTTTCAGTTTTGGAGGAAACTAAACTTGATTACAAGTGTTTTATTCCCTTTCCTGTATATTTTAAAAGGCAGTGCATGCGGCTCTGCATGCAGTGAGGTGACAGACATATATTGTTACAGACATAAGCACTTTTCAAATGAGTATGAAGGAAAGTATTGTCTTCACTGTCAATATAGTGTTGAGACTGATTGTATTTTAATTTGATGTTTGCCACCTGCATGTCTCATAAAAAGCACTAAACACCAAACCAGGAGAGAAAGAAAAACAAATCCCTGACTTCTTGCCTTGCCATAATAGAGCTGGAGTTATTTCAGGAACAAGCTGGATTGGTTTTCCCTGGGACTTAAAAATATACAGGAGACCATGGTTTCCAGAAAAGAATCGAATGGAATGAAAAGCCAGCACTGGAAGAGAGAGAAAGACCCTTTCCAGATGCTGGTTTTTTTTTCACTGGGTTATGCTGGTCCGAACCTTGGGAACATGGCGTTCCACCGACCACAATAGCTCCTCCTGTGGCTAGTCACCAGTCCACACCTCCCAGGGAGAAGAAAGCTGTGGAGACTGAGGAAAATTAATTTCTGAGAGCAGTATGTTTGTTAGGGAAGCACAATATAATAAAGCAGAGCATTCCCATCATCAGCAGTTGCTAACAGTGCTTTCTGTTGGGAAGGGCTGATAATGATGTATCAGCAGCACCAGGTCCAGAGCATCGTCTTTTACCTCCAGTGGGTGTGAAGGACAAACTCAGGATGACTACCAGTAGCGTAGGGTAGGCTTTTTCCTGCTAACAAAAATCATAGAAAATCATCCCGTGAGCCTCCTTAGCATTGCTTGAGTGCTAAATCCTTTGCTTCAGCAAGTTCTCCTCAATTTTTGCTAATTATATGGGCAAAACTTGGCCTCAGGCTCTTCTTCCTTCTCCTGATGTGGGTAAAATGCTGCTGACAGGGAAAACGGTGGTGTTTTATCTGGAGGTTTTGGGGGCCACTTGTGTTGCAGACCTGAGGATGTAGGTCTTGTTCCACTGACTCTGCCGTTATCTTGTCCCAGCTGACAGCCACCTGATAACGCTGACTGCCTCCTTTCATCATGGGTGTGGTGGTAGTAGCGAAGAGGGGGAACCTATGTATTGCAGAATCTGCTAACACAGACGATCCCAACATGGATGATGACATTGTATCACGCATTTGAGATAATGAATTTGGCTCGCTGAATGCATCAAAAACAGTGCCGTGGATCATGCACTCTTTTTGTTCCACAAGAACATAAAAACACTTATTTTATAAGCTCAGTTGGGTTACTTCTCAAGATAAACTTAAGAGATGCATTCAGATTATAATCCTTTTGAGCCTGGGAATCCTGATGCTGACGTCTTCATCTTGTTGTGATGCTCAGGACAGCCAGTAATGGGTCTGGATCCCATTTTAATAGACACTTTACAAATACAGAATAAAGAGCTTCTAGGTATGGGGCAATAGATGGATACAGACTGATCAGGAATGAGAAGGTATGCCTTAGCTTTATAAGCAGTCATAATAGCATTGCCACTTTTATTTTTTGTGTTGGCAAAAGACAGCTTAAGGAAGGATTTGAAGGATAATAATGAAATAACTATCAATCTGCACTCTAATTACGAGCATGCAACACGAAACCACAGTACTGCTTCATTCTAGTGGTTTGAGTTGTCCAGTGTCTGGAAGATAAATGGCTTTGTTTTGTCCGGAGCTTTCCTAAAATCAGAGACTGTGTTTCAGACATCGTGGTTAGCAATCGTTGTTTCAACAGAAGGATTCCTGACATGAGAGGGCTGATTTGTGTTAAAAACTGGTCTGTCTTTCGCTTATGCAGTGGTTGATGACTGATTCTGTAGTAATCTGGGTTTCAACCAGGCTCAAAGCCCATTGACTGCAATGGATTGGGGTTAGACCCTGAGCTCTGCTCTGTTTCTCAAGTCATTGAGTCTGTTCTCAGGAATTACATGCTGTGAAAAGTGTGAGAGGTAAATGCGAAGACAAGGCAGTCCATTTCTCAGGATAGTTTTCTAATGAATAAACACCAAGTACTTAAGAATTCAAAGGAAAAAAAAGTCTAAATCTTTCTTTGGTGGGGAAGGCAAAAGTCTTGGGGAAGAAAAGGGGTTTGCGTGAGACAGACAAGACCTCAAAGCAGGAAAATTGCCAGCAATTTTTTTCCTTTTTAAGTCTGGTGCTTATTTTTGTTAAAAGCTTGGGGTTTTTTTAATCAGATGGAGTGCACATGGGTCAGTGTCACTGGAAATAAAATTCCAGCAGAAAATTAAATTATTTAGACTTACTGGTTTACAGAAGGCAGTAAAAAATGTCTAAACACCAAATATGCCAATAATAGCAGTACAGTATGAAATGTCCAACAGAAAACTCCAAATCCTGCCTAAATATCCCACATCACCAAATTTACCAAACTGTCACAAAACTAACCGCACCTTGGTAATTTAGTGGAAACATTAACAGTGCCCTGCAGCAAACCTTGTTGTGTACCAGGCACAGTGTTACAGATATGAGACTGCCTGGCCCATGTCTGGTGCATTTGTGCACTTGTTGAATACAGCTAATGGTGTGATTCCATTCACGATTCCATCATGAATGGTCACAGAATAGATATGAGATGTTTTCTGGCAGCAAAACAGTGAGACCCTTGAAGGAGAGACAAGTAAACTGAACTTTGTTGTAGGCTGACATCTGTTTTAAAACAGGATACAAGAAATAATTATTTTTATTTGAAACTTTTCAGAGTTTCAAATTTTTTCTTTTTCACCTTCAACAAATAGAAAAGTCTTCATCTTGTAAAGGTAACAAGACATGGTGGCTTTTTGATATTACTTTATAAACTGAGTGACTGCCCTGGGTATTCTTGTTTTTCAGAATCACTTCTGTGGGAAGCTATGCATCAGGAAATAATCCTTTGCAAAGTTGAAGGCATAAATTTGGCCTCCTGCTCTACTTTTTTCTGACGTTTGATTTTGTTTTGTTATTATCTTCAGTCTCATTTGTGTAATTTTCCTTTTCCCTTTCCATCCTTTTCAAATTTTGTTGCTCTTATTTTTTAAAATGTGTAAACAGAGATGGAAGGGCTGGGTTCCAGCTGCTAGTTTCATTTATCAAAATTTTCAACGATACCTGAGAATCCCAAAGGATATAATTGAAATCAAACCTCTGAAATGGTTTTAAGGCATTTCTAGCTAACTGCTTGAAATTTGTGTGGCTATGTTGGTAGACTTGTCTTGTGGTGTCAAGTCATTGACGTGGTGCCCTGCAGAAAATAAAATCAATTAATAAATGGATTTCCATTAAAATAATAAAAAAAACTTTTAAAAACCAACAATATTTCATAAAATATCATTTAGAGGTCTTTCTACAAATTAAATAATTTTCTAATGGATGAAGATGCCAACTCCCTCCCTCTCCCAAACCTGGAATGTAGGTTGCCTTGGTCTAGGAAGTTTCCTGTCTTAGAAATCTATATAACTAGATAGTGATGAGATAGTGATTCCTAAAAAGACTCTATGATGTAACACAAATTCATATAAGTTACAGTCAAGTATTTATGAGTATTTTCTGTTTCCATCTAGAGCTGAGTTTAGAGGCACGCATAAAATAAGATAAATATACCCCTTCCACTCCCTTAGTTTAAAGCAGATCTTGTGGGTGAAATTTAGATCCTATGCAGAAGCCCTCCAGTTTCATCTGAAGAATGAGACGTTGTTAGGAATCTTCAAGGTTTGGAAGAAAAAATATCACCTTTCGTTTTCAGCAGAGTATTCATATCTAGTATTCCTAATAATACATCTAGGCAATAGCCTCCTGCACCATTGCCTCCTTTAGCTTAATTTTGCAGATTCATGCGTATGCACATTCCCTGGCTCTTCCTCCTGGCTGACACTGCGAGACCTGAATATTCTCCTGTCTGAGTATGGCTGGTGCCACTGCAAATGTAGCACCACGAAAATTGCTGTCAATAGAAATGACAAATAACCATCATTCTGTACTATATATGTCCATAACTCTAATAGGAAATGAAGTTGTAGATGTTACTGTATACACTAAGGAATTTTTTCTTACATCACATTACATTTCTTCACCAGTTTTTTTCTTGGCTTCTTTCGTTCTATGTTCTCTGCGTAGCAGGCCAGCTTCATCCTCTGGTGCAATTTCATAAAAACTTGAGCTTCCACAAGGGCTGAAGTTGGATGGTGATCAGTCAGGAGGTGTATGATTAATATCCTGCTCAAAGGCTGGAAGAGATGGAAGACAAGGAGAGAGCCAGAAGTGGGACCGAGAAGTTTATTTCATGCTATTGACAGATAGGTCAGACTGCCTTATCTCAGTATCTTCATCTATTTGAAGATTCAAAACACATTTTAAATGCAACAAAGGTTTATGACAGCACTCAGTAGGCCTAGAAGAATGAAGCCAGTTAAATGAGAACACAAACAAATGATTGGAATACTGCAGAAATGGTGAAAAGCACAGTAAGACCACTGTGGGTTTTTATCCCAAACATATGGTTCTCTCCAAAGTGAAGTGACCAGGCTGAATCAGCATTGGAAGTGGTAGGAGAAATGCTCTGGGCTCTAATGAGAAACAGTTCTTCCAAATGAACAATGTCATAATCCATTTTCACCCATCCTGAAAAGATCTGTTTTATGGTGCAGGACTAGGTTTCTCTTTTCTTTTCTTTTCTTTTCTTTTCTTTTCTTTTCTTTTCTTTTCTTTTCTTTTCTTTTCTTTTCTTTTCTTTTCTTTTCTTCTTTTCTTTTCTTTTCTTTTCTTTTCTTTTTTCTTCTTTTCTTTTCTTTTCTTTTCTTTTTTCTTTTCTTTTCTTTTCTTTTCTTCTCTGTCCTTATCATTGGCAGACTAGAAAGTTTTCTGAAAGCTCAGAGTAATCAGTGTCTCCTATACATTAAAGTGTCCAATCCTACACATTTGCAATATCTTTTTTGGAAAAAAAAAAAAAAAAGAATGCAGAGATTGTGTTAGCTTTGCCTAACTCATGGGCAGCTGATCTTTGGACTCAAATTCAGGACTGCCAGTGAAGAATCGAGGCTCCCTATCTAATGTTTGGGGAAAACCATGAAGAAGAGAAAACATGATCCAAAATGGCCATGGTTGACTGCAGGACTGTTAACCAGTGAAGAGCTGGCCAAAGCTGATGAAAAAGCTGGGCTTCCAAAACAATGCTCTAAGGAAGTACCTCCAACTGCCTCGGAGCCCCAGCCCAGATCCTCTTCTCTATCTTTTCTTCTCAAGAGTTAGCAGGGAACAACTTGCCTGGAACTCAGTAATTTCCTTTCTTGCCTGAGGTGTTTCCTGGACCACCTGGACCAGGGGGTATCTCTACATTACTCTTGCAATTGTTGTTCCCACACTTAAACTAATGTGTGGGTAAAGTGTTGTTCCCACAAGCAGGGGAAGAAGGGGAGCTGTATTCTCCTTCTTCTCTTAGGAATTTATCACTTCTCTTAAAGGCATGAAGGCCTTAATTCAGCAAAATATGTGCTCTACATTAGATGTACTTTATGTCTGGTTTTCCTAGTTGAATTCTTTTTTTCCACTCAGAAGTTCTGTCTAAGTGAATTTTGGAGGTACTTTACTCTTGTCTAGGATCCTCCAGATGTTTGGTAGGTTCTAGCAGGTTGGATGCTACAGTGCAGGTAAAATAGCTCCAGCCCGGCTGCTGTATATGTGGAAACCATAGTTAAGTTCATAATACATGCATGGATCAGTATGTATTATTCATGTCCAATAAATCCAGTTCTGGTGGGATACGTCAGGCGGTCTGTGCGTAGTTGTTACACAAATGCACCGCTTGGTGATATAATAGAAACCTCGTTAAGTGGCACGATGTTCCTCATAATCCTGGAAAACACAGAACAGAAGTATGTGAAACTCTTTGCTTTATTTTCTAGAGGCCATGCACGCAAAGCCTGCTCTGAGATTTGTCAATCACAGCAGATAATTCCTGAAGTAATCCTCAGTTACTGTAGCTAGTGCAACCCTTCTAAATATGTTACTACAGCATAGTATCAAGATCCTAGTTCAAGAAGGAAAAATACTGCTGAAGAGCAGGACTCCCTTACACTATTTCTGTTCAGAAATGTTTCTCATGATGAAATGGCATCTTGGTTATGAAACAGTAGAACGATGGAAGAAAAAGGCTGAGCTTTTGATGAATGAATGTCAGAAATCTGCTGCCTGCAGAAGGGCTGGTCAAACTCCAGATTTTGTTGCTGTTTGGTGCCCAGATTGGATCTCCTGTATTTTGCAGCTTCACAGACTTTTACGTAAACAAGGGACAACCGTGACCATCAATCAGCTCTTCCACATCATAGACCCTAAGACCCTACCTGTCACTGGTTTTCAGGGAAACAGCTCTCATTTGATTACTGTGAATTGTGTCATTCTTCTGTGCATATCACCTTCATTTTTCTGGGTTAAAGTGTGTTTAGATCCAAATTGATCTAACTGTTTTGTCCCCCAAATTATTTGTCATTTTGCAGATAACAAAATTATAAATTTAAACAGTAGCCATATTTTTCTGTTTTCTCTTAGTTCATGTTTAAAGATACAGATTAAAGCTGAGACTAGAGCAAATTCTTGCTCATTATCTGGATTAACTTTCTGTGATCTCTGAGAAGCCAATTTTTAATTTTTTTAATAGGAAAACCATTTTTTTTTTAAACTTTGTGCATTCAGATACCAAGATGATGACTGATGTAAGGGTATGAATAGAATAGCCTAGTATTATGAAATATGCCATGTGGACAATGTTTTTAATAGTCTTAAACTTTGGAAGTTTAAGACACGTTGTTTTATGTAGGAATCATTTCCAGATATTGAAGAAAAGTGTTAGTTTTCTCAGAAATGTTCAAGTAAAGTTGACTTTTATATAACTGTGAAAAAATGTGCTGCTATGTGCAGAAATCTTTAAGAAAAGTGCCAATTTATATGTCTTTTCCTCTAATATTCCTAAAATGGTATTTATTTTCTTAAAGAAAAGAGCCAATATGTCTGCCTTGCCCAGAAATATTTATTTGAAAGCACGTTTTGAAAAGTAAATATGTTGATTGAATCAATACATTGAATTCATTGAAGAAATAACAAGTTCAAAGGCTAATAATAATAATGATGATGATGATAGTAACAAAAGTCCAAACAATGTAGCTGTCATTAAAATTTAGACCCTGGGGAAAAGTTAGAGCTTGTCAAATGAGAAAAGACTGTTCTGTGCAAACTGTGAGAAAAAGCAATGCCCTAGGATTAATTTATGTATTATGTTATTCATCTTTATTTGGTTGTCCACATGGAATGGGTGAAAATATTCACAATTCATGAAAAAGGAAAGATTTTTGGGACGTGATTTTCTCATTTGAAGATTCATCATGGAAGTGAACTTTTGTTTTTCATCAGTATCCAGATTTAAGCATTTGTTACTGATTCAGGGATTAGAAACAACGCCATATGGTTTGAGTGGCCAATCACAGCACAAATAACAATGAAAAGTGGTCAGAGTGAACATCTGGTGAACATTCTGAATCTGAAGATTATCTTGATTATTCTATGAATATTTGTGAGTAAAAACCAATTTAATAATGAGCTAGTGCGTTAGTCCATAAGCTGTTCACAGTGAAAAGAAATAATTGCATATGCAATCAATATTTTTTCAAATGAATAATTGAATCAGTTCAAATTTAACATACTTCTGGTTGTAACAAGTTTTTCACTCTTCTAGAATCTCCGTCTCTCTGAATCTGGAACCTGAAGGCAGTGTCTGCCAAGAGATTTTAAACCTGTGTTTAGTTTTTTGTTATATATTGTATTCACAAAGAGTGCGTCACTGAAAAAGAATTAGAAAATCTGTGTCGGTGTGTTCAGAATATACCTCACAGACTTCAGAATACAACAGTTTAGGATAGTAAAACATAATTGTACACATGTTAAAGTATGTAATAAATTAAGAAGTTGAATTCACAGGAACTCAATGTTTAGGAAAGCCTGACTAAACATACTTCTTACAAGATTTCCTTCCATGTATTCAAAACTTTCAGTAACTCCAAATGCAGAAAATTTGAGAGATTAGAGAGACTCACTGAGTATTGATAAAAGTTCTTCAGTAACTCTGTAGAAGAAAACTGCAAAAAGAGTTATTAAACAAGTGCTGGGAGCTGACATATGCTGCATAGAGTTGAAATACAAGGCTTCCATCACTGAGTCGATAGGAACTTTGGCAATGACTTTGATGGATGAAGTGTCACAGTCTTAAAATTCCTTTTAGAATCATAGAATGGTTTGGGTTGGAAAGGACCTTAAAGATCATCTAGTTCCAACCCCCCTGCCATGGGCAGGGACACCTTCCACGGGGCATCCACAACATCTGGACAATCTGTTCCAGTGCCTCACCACCCTCACAGTAAAGAATTTCTTCCTAATAGCTAATCTAAATCTACCTTCTTTCAGTTTAAAACCATTACCCCTCATCCTATCACTACACTGCCTCATAAAGAGTCCCTCCCCATCTTTTCTGCAGGCCCCCTTTAAGTACTGGAAGGCCGCTATAAGGTCTCCCCGGAGCCATGTCTTCTCCAGGCTAAACAACACCAACTCTCTCAGCCTGTCCTCACAGGGGAGGTGCTTCAGCCCCCTGATCAGCTTCGTGGCCCTCCTCTGGACTCGCTCCAACAGGTCCATGTCTTTCCTGTGCTGAGGACTCCAGAGCTGGACACAGTACTCCAGGAGGGGTCTCACGAGAGATTTTCTTAGTCTGAAACTGGTGAGGAATTCTGCCATTGATTTTACTGGGCTAGGATTTCAGCATTGCTATTGTGCCATCACCATACAGACAACACATCTGCTTGGGCAAGGCATTGCAGTGAGGGTTAAGATTTTAATTTCATCTTGTCTCAGTTGCATGTCTTGTGTAGGTCACTCCTCCCTCTGTGTCTTTTGTTTTCCCCATCACCTATCCTTTGTGCTGCTTGTTCATCTCAAACATGAATGCTTTGGAGCACTGTCTGTCTCCTTGCACATTACTTAACACCCTGAGGCTTGAAAATCATTGAAGTATCTAGATGCTATTGCTATATGAATAATAACAATTAGAATGCTATTCTTTGGAGAAGTCCAAGCTGGCTTGCTGCATGGATTCATCAAATTCTTTACAGGAACAAGGCATATATTTTTAAAGGATGTTTAATTTTTAGCACTGGCTTCAGCTGATATTACAAGTCCATGTAAAAATGTATGTATTCTGAATTTCTAAAAAAATAAGTTTGTTTTCTTTAAAAATAATGAGTTTATACTAGTTATTTTTGGTGATGTTTCAGACTGAAATAACACTATAACTAGCTGCAGAAAGTCTTGTGGCTCACACCACAACAAGTTTTAAATCTTATGGAGTCATTGGTGCAGTTTTCGCTTAGAAAAATAGATGAAAATAAAGAGCTTCCTAGATTTGTTTTCCCAAGCCAGGCTAGGGGCGTGACCAGCCTAAAGTAGTTTCTGCAGTCAAACACTTCTTTTGTTAGTAGAATAATGTTAAAATCTATTGAAACCACAACATTTTTCTTCAGAAAGGTGCTCTTATTTTGTTCTGTCTACAGTGTGCTAAGCAGCAACAACAGCTCCATTTGAAAATGATATCTTTAGAAAAATTAATTTGGGGAAAAAACTTCAGTAATGTATTCATATTCTAGAAATGCAATGCTGTCATTAAATTTCAAAATGGTAAAATGTTTGAGAAATAAAACTTTTCTGATGCCAGGATCTCCAGAGTAGTCATTGGCTCAGAGTTTATTCCATACCTACTGCCATTCTGGCAAAAAAATAAGAGTTAATGTGATCAAGATGCCATTGAAGTCAATGCTAAATCAAAATACTTTTCTGAGCTCATGACAAGAGCTCTGCTCTCTTTTTATTTAGACTTCTTTAAAAATCAAGACTTTATGATGATGCTTCCAAGAAAATGGGATACTAAATCATAATTGTTTAGAAATGCCTGCTTTTCTACCCCTTCATGCTGCACAGTAAGTCTCAGGGAACAGTAGTGCAGTCTCACTGTTCATACTTGATTTTTCCTTCCCACTGAGTTTCCCTATTCTATTGTCATCCCCATCACGACGTCACATTTGCAAACTGCTGCAGGCAGCAATCTGGCTTTTCTTATCCATATTTTAAAGCACCTTGCTCCCTCCTGGGCATTGTCAAATAAGTAGTAAAAAGGTTACAATAATTTTGGTGGGAACAGAACCTGGTTGCAGGACCATTCAAAGCAGGTGTTTTTCAAAGCAGTGTTCAGATGGGTCTCAGGAGAAAGGAGAGCATTCACAAAAATTTGAATTGAATCTGAATGTCTTGCAGAAGATAGACTCTGACCCTTGATTTCAGCATCCCAGGAAATACCAAATTCTTCCTAGTTTTACTAAAAGTCTCACATAAGATAATGGCAAATGTGAAAGCCTGCTTTTTTAGTTATGAGGAGCTCAGCCAGCAGGTCAGTGGAAGAAAGATGACCTATCTTGTATAAGGCAGAGAATCTGAACCAGAAAAGCCAGAAATGGAGAACATCAAAATAAAGAAGATTAGACTTCAAACCCACCAAGAAAAGGATTGCCTGAATCAGAAAGATGCTGTTCAAGCTCGCTCTTAGTGCTTAGTATTATGTTGCAGCCTAACCAACAATAGAAACAGAGGAAAGGACAGAATTAGGGCTTCTGGCATCTGCTGCTGGTTTTAGCCCAGTTCCCTAGCTAGTTTCACAAAACGTAACGGAAACTCCAAAAGATTCCTGTGACCTTCCGAAAGATAAGCAGCCAGATGGAGGAGAAAGCAAGACTCCTCAACATTTCTGTCAACCTGTGTTTATTAGACACCAGAGGCCCACACAAGAAAGTAGCATTACAGCTCTCCCAAACTGGACAGTATTTTAATGGAGCATTTAGAGTTTGGGGGACACCAGAGAATTCAGTCTTGAGACAAGAGAACATGGGAAACTGGTGTTCGTTAGCACCAGTGCCCAGGGAATTAATTGTTTTTGTTGTATTGGCAACATTGTCCTGTGAGGGCAAATCTTTTACATTTTAATTTTTGCCTCTGTTGTTTATTTTTCCCTTGAGAACTTCATTTTCAGGCAAGTCCCACTCTTCAGCTGGTCAGAGCAACGTTAGTAACTAGAGCAAGGTGCCATGTTGATCTCTACAGAGACCAAAAGGATTTCTGGTGATGGGCAAGTCGTTTTAGGACCTGGGAAGTTCCTAAACCTTCTTTTTTTTCACAGGACCTGATGGCTGATAACTACCCCTTGTGTCCCCACTCACAAAATCTGTCATTTCAAGTTAAGCAGATGTGGCTTTTCTAGCCAAGGATGGTGACGGCAATGAAGGTGGTGGCAGGCCAGAAGCTTACATAAAACCAGTGCTGCTCAGGGCTCCCAAATAATTTTAAACATGAGGAAAAAAAAAAAAAGGAAGCAGGAGCATCCTAGCCCATACTTGAATGCCTCCAAAGACCAGAGGTCTTACTTGGCAAGGGAGGCATAGGACAAATCCTCTCCTGGAGAAGGGAGTCTGAGCCAGGAAGGTCTTTTCCCATTATGTCCACCAAAAATGAGGTTTTGCATGGACAGAAACCATTTATGATGCTGGGCTGAACGTGGCAAATCAATGGCTAATAAGATATCTAAGGGCAGAGACATTAACATCCTTAAAAGAAAAGGAAAAACTTCATTTCTGCTAATAACCTATCCCATTTTTCATTTACTTTTGTAATGTCAGTTTCTGTTTTGATTTGGCTTGAATGAAGTTTCTTTTTTAACTTTTTTGGTTCAGTTCCAGACTACAAACTCTATTATTTGCTGAGCTCTACAGAATGTAGTTTATAAAGAGAATCTAAGTGAGTTATAGGCCTGTTGTTCCAGAAAAAATTATGTTTAGAGACATTGCAATATTTCACCCGGATAATGTCAAAACTGCAATACAAAAAATGAAAAATGTATAGGAATATAATACTAAAATTATGATCTACAAGTTAAAATGAAATAATGGAAAAATTGTTTAGAGCTCTACAGAATGTAGTTTATAAAGAGAATCTAAGTGAGTTATAGGCCTGTTGTTCCAGAAAAAATTATGTTTAGAGACATTGCAATATTTCACCCGGATAATGTCAAAACTGCAATACAAAAAATGAAAAATGTATAGGAATATAATACTAAAATTATGATCTACAAGTTAAAATGAAATAATGGAAAAATTGTTGAAAAGCAAAATTTTGCCATAATAAAATAAATTTTGTTGACACCTGAAAAGAAAAGAAGAGTTGGTACTATTAATTTTTATTGTCTCCCATTGTAAGTTGTCAAAGTTAACTCCCAAATATTTCATACTTGATAAAAATGCAGGTTTTGCTGGAAGAGTGAACATTTTTTTGAATACCACTGAAAGTTTGTACCTACAATAGCATAATGTTGATTTGCTGTGACCTGTGACAATCCCAGCAGCATTAAAAAATATTAAGGCGGAACTCACTTATTTTCTGTTCATCTTAGAAAGGAAGGGGAAATGGATACATATGAATATTTTACAGTGACAGAGGCCATCGGTGAAAGTAAGGGAAAGCTGGCAACAGGAATAGACTCTGAAGCAGATGGCCTGGAGCGAGGAGAGCTGAGTGCCCTGGTACAGGAAGAAGTGTGATTGCCTGCAGCCTTTCTCTCCCTGAGGACACCAACTGCATCTCTCCACCCACCTCCTGGGAAGCTGGTAGGAACTGAATAACTGGGCACCCACCCGCACTTTAAAGTGCTCTATCCACTGCCAGGCTCCAGTCCAGGACAAAGAGGGTAGGAGAAATTGAGATGTAGAAGGGAGGAAGTGGCCTTGAGGACCATGCCCTATATAGTAAGAGCAGATGTGAGCTATCCTGTACCACTTGGTCCAGGCACCAGGGCTTAGCCTATGTGTTGTGGAAACACTCGAGAGAGAGCTGGGAGCTCCGGTCTTCTGTCAAATTTAACTGAGATCAATCCAACAGCTTCAAATCTACTGGACTGGGGAAGAATGGGCTGGTGGGTCTCTGAGTAGACGGGCAAACATACATGCACACAGTACATGCAAGTTGAATGTAAAATAAACACAGAGAAGAACACTTGTTCTTTGTAATTTGTGATTACTTTTTTTCTTTGCTATGTGTTGCAATGACTGTCAACTGTTGTAGTAAACTTACTGAAGTGTTAAAAGTCTTAAGAAATAAACTTGCAGCATGGAAATCCCAGCCATCTTCCCCCTAGCTTTTCTGGGAAAGCAGATGGAGGGGACAAAGGCACTGAGCCCTGCTTCCCACACTTACCCAGGAAACCTAACCATCGGCACTAGTCATGTGGCATTCAGTGAACTAGAGAAATGTAAAACACATCTACCCTTAGGATCCCAAGCTCCCAAGCAGTGCTTTGCCTTCTTTTCGGAGAGTACGTGGCACACAGATGCTAGCAATGACAAGGGAAATAAACTCGAGCTGTTTCTCACAGGGTTTCCGGAGGCATCACCTTCTCTTAAGAGCACATTGAAGAGCCCACCTAACGTGAGTGAGAAGTTGAATCTCTCTTTGTTGATGTCGTGGGTATGACTTCATTGACCGAGGCTGGGAAAGGCTGGATTGGATTGCCAAGAATCACAGTTGGTGCAGAAACATCAATAAAGTTGTGTGGTAAGAGCAGGATTTCTGCCCGTCTCTTCCTATGTCAGCTTCAGTCGTGTTGTTACTAAGGTGGTGGAGATAAATAAGATTCACTAATGACTTAGGAAATAAATAATGCAAAAAAAAGGAAACATTTTGTAAATTACATTTGTCACTGATGTGTACAAAAAAATAGCTCTGTGAGCCTGCAGAAACAAATGTACAGACAAAGGGATTTTGTGGTACTATCCCTGTACAGGAAAGCAGTCACTGTACACAACTGCAAAACTGGCAATGGGAGATAGAAATCTGGAAATAAGAAAAGGTGAAAAAATGTGGCTCAGTCTTAATTGCACTGACTTGTTTACAAGATACTAACACCTCAAAATCACTCCTTTGTATTAGTTGAGATGTAGATAGGAGTCTGCCTGCAGGACCAGGTCTCCTCCTTCTTTTGGTTTTGGGAGCAGACACCAGCTCACCTGCCTTTCTGGATGTGTGGAGGTCCAGGACCAGGAGTTGGGGTGTTTCAGGCTCTTGGTACTCACTGCAGACAAAGCTCAGGTCTTTGTGCAGTGGATCTGAACTACTTCGGGTGCACTGTTGCACATGTGGAAAACAGCGCGTGGCACTGTGGTGCAGCAGGCAGTCAGGCTTTTGGACCTTGTCTGGGCGTAGAAAGATCAATGTGTATAAAAAGTGTAGAGGTTGTTTTTGCAGTCCTTAGTGATATGAAGAAGGCAGCCACTACAGGGGACAGTGCTGGCCAAAGCTCTGTAATGAAGCAGTAATGAAGCCAGATGGCCCAGGTCCCTGCAGTAAAACAATCACCCAAAATGTTCTTCAACACACCTGACTCAAAATTACTTCGGAGGGTTATTCTGTCTTCCTCACTCAAGCCAAGTGTTTTCTTAAGTGCTGAGAGGAAGGATCACGTTGATAGTTTACATGTATCCCATTAAATTTTTTTTGGTCTAGTCTTGCATACAGTCCTAAATCAGCATAAAGTGCAGTATGCAGCTGCATTAAGCCAACCCTACCACTAAGAAAGTGTACCTCCAAAGAGAAGAAATTTTTTCTCCTGCTTTTCTTGATCCTGAAGATTACCACTGGTTATAAACAGCTCTGAGCCCTATAAAATTGCTAATCCTATGTGGTGACACAACTGTGCTGACTGATGCCGTAGCATATCTATCACAGACATCTAGATGTACATACAACTGTGTGTGTATGCATGTGTATATGTGCTCTTATGTACATGCACACTTACTTGTGATTATCTTTTCAGATAAGGTCTTACTGTTTATTTTTGATTTATAACTAAATACTTTTAATTGCTTTTATGAAACACAGTTGGAGTTCACAGAGCAGTAGCTGGCATCAAGGCATTTCTGCCCTCTATCTGTGGCGATCCTTACCAACACGAGCCAGCAGTATCCTGACACGCTCTGTAGCCTGAAGCTCTGGCACAATATCTCCCCCAAAAGTAAAAAGCTATGCCTTTGTTTAGTTGCATGGGCCACCAGATGCCTGTGTGGAATAGAGTTTTCCAGTGACTAAACATGACACTTAAACTCCGAGGTTCCCATGGGAGCTAGTGATGCACAGCCAACTGGAATTACAAACAACCTTTGAATAGGATGTCTTAGATGGAATGTATGACTAAATATGAATACCTTTCCTTAAAAAAAATAATGAACATCTTGTCTCAGGCCCAATCTTCTTGCTCTCAGTCATTGCCAAGAAGTGAGATGTTTTGAGACCACATACTGGCTTTGAAAGAATGCCTTTGACATTTGTTGAAATTGGTTTGATCAGTGATCCTTTTAGTTATGAAAAAAGGAAGAAAGTTAAGAAGTAAAATGTCAAAGGCTCTGGGCAGCAAATGGAACAGAGGGGTTTTCTTAAATGTAGGCTGAAACCTGAAAACAAAGTTGGAATCAACATTTAACCCTCAGGGATGAAGTTAAACCATTTCTGTGCCATTTCGCTTCCAACAAGCATGATTGACACCATCTTTCTGTTTATGTTCTTTCGCTGGGCTTCTGGGATGCTGATCTTAGAGAAACCACTTAAACCACATTTCTCATCCGCTTGGGTTCTAACCAGCTCCCAGGATTAAATGACAGGCTTATTTTCTACTAATTGCTCCTTTGCCTGTCATGTAATTTGCCCTATATACAGTAAAAGTCCTCCAGTATTTGTCTAAAATCCTGTTTTCCCTCTCTCTATCCATAACCTATCTTATGTCTTTTCTCACCATTCATTGCTTCAGACACGCCTATTTCTCGATCTCTCTCTGGCCTCCGGTTTGATGGGTTTTCTTGCTCATTAAGTGTTTGAGTTTTTTAATGCATCTTCTCTCAAAAGCCTCTTTATTATGTGATATTTTTAAATATCATCTTTTGAATATACTTTATTTATAATATTTTACGTGTCAGCTCTCCTCCACTCTTACCTTTTCCATTTGTAGATAATTTTCTTTTCCTTGGTTGAGTATATACAGTTCAGTACATTTTCTGTTCCCTGGCCTTCCTGTGTTCCTCTTGTCCGTGCTCTTGCTTTTGATCTCTTTCTGCAGTCATTCTATTTTTGCCTTTACAGATAATTTCTCAATAAAGCCTCTTGGTCCTTCTGTCATTAACCTTTTCAGACTCTATTGTATTTAAGAGACCACTATTTTTCTGGTGCATTATAGTAAAGAAAATGACCTAGTTCTTCTTTATTTTGCAGCCACAAAAGAGATATTGCTCATCATAGAATCATAGAATCATAGAATAGTTTGGGTTGGAAGGGACCTCTAAAGGTCATCTAGTCCAACCCCCCTGCCGTGGGCAGGGACATCTTCAACTAGATCATGTTGCTCAGAGCCCCGTCCAACCTGACCTTGAAGGTTTCCAGGGATGGGGCATCCACCACCTCTCTGGGCAAC
>NW_008795686.1:2514718-2517426 GCF_000699145.1 Aptenodytes forsteri | reverse complement strand
GAAGGCCACTAGGTTAGTGAGGCAGGACTTGCCCTTGGTGAAGCCATGCTGGCTGTCTCGAATCACCTGCCTGTCCTCCAGGTGCCTTAGCATAGCTTCTAGGAAGATGTGTTCCATGATCTTCCCAGGCACAGAGGTGAGACTGACTGGCCTGTAGTTCCCCGGGGCTTCCTTTTTTCCCTTTTTTAAAAATGGGGGTTATGTTTCCCCTTTTCCAGTCAGTGGGAACTTCACCGGACTGCCACGACTTCTCAAATATGACGAATAGTGGCTTAGCAACTTCATCTGCCAGTTCCTTCAGGACATGCGGATAGATCTCATCAGGTTCCATGGTCTTGTGCACCTTCAGGTGCCTTAGATGGTCTCGAACCTGATGTTCTCCCTCAGTGGGTGGCTCTTCATTCTCCCAGTCCCTGAAACAGCAAAAGCAGCAAAAAAATATCTTATAGTGTATATTGTAAAACAGAGTCAGAATATCAGAAAGATCCTAATTTTGGTCATGGTTTCATAGCAGCGTTTAGCCTTTTATTACCATCTGGCCATATACCACCTAATAGCTTTAGTCTGATATTTCTTCATTTTCTCGATGATAAAGATATGGAAAGCACTAGAAAAAAAAATCTTCCCAGATTCTGTGGTAGGAAGCGAATAAGGAGATTTTTTATTAATCGCCATCTGGTGCATGCTGTTGTCTCAGTCTCTGCCTTTGCCACAGAGGGTGGTGATGTTTGTCTGGCATACCCAGAGAGATAAAAGTATTCCTCTGGCTAAAGTGTGAAAAGCTTGTGCTGTTGCCAATGAAAGTCCTTGGTGATGGTGAAGGCATATTTTTGTGGGCCTAGTTTCTGCTCTCATTTCAGATGGATAAAACCTGTGATCCTGCAAGTCAATTAACAGGTAATCTCTGTGCTTCCACAAGGAGGTTGCATCATGATCACCCTGCATTTGCACGAGTTTTAGGCAAAATATTTGGGAGTAATCATGGAGCAAATCTGCAGAAACCAAAGGAGTTGTTCGAGATTCACATCAGAGCAGCTAAGGAGTAAAAATTTCCCCTGTTTTTCCAGATCTCAGAAGCAATCTTGCCCTGCTTTGGATTGGTATTATGCCACTTCTTAGTTGTAAAACCGAGTTATATTAAGTTCCTTCCCTAGTTTTGGTTTGGGCTTTCCATTTTTCACATCCTTAGTTTGAAATATTTTTCTAATATATTCATATTTATTTCCAGGCATCTAGCCTACTTTTATTCTGGCCTTTGCATCTTTTTTTCCTTCTCAGTTTTAGTCCAACATAAACAATTCCCTTTCAGCACACACAGTACCCTGTTATTTATTTAAGATTGAAAGAAGGCAAGAAAGTAGTTTTCTCATGCAACTTCTAGGATACCTCCAATTTTGTGGCATGTTTTGGCCCATTCCTAGGTAAAGCCCAGTCATAGTCATCAGCAAAATAAGTTAGTCTGTGCGACTAATAGAACTTGTCTACAGAATAAAGCACTTTGATCTAATCATAGTCATATTCTAAAAGTTACTTACTAGCAGGTTTTTATGTACTATTTAATTATATTTGCAAACGAGATGCAGTGTTGCATTCAAGTAGTTTTATAATCAACTTTTATACTGCCTAAATTTGCTATTCTAGGTATGGGGCCAGCCTGGCTCTTTGGAAATCACCAACACAAAAAAATGCCAAAGCAAAACAAAAAGAGGACTCTCTTGATGTTCTTTGTTTCCAAGAAGGAAAGGCACATTGTTGTTTGCTACAAATGCACATACTCATTTTCATGGTGAACCTAAGTTTTACAGTCTGATATTGGATAGTTTCCTGGGGTTTTTTTTGTGTAAAAATGTATAGATGGTTTATTCGTTAGGGTAAATTAGCTACTTCTTTGCAGTGTGAGTAATCACACTGAAGCCAGTGGGTTTCTCAGGCTTATGTCAGGAAGGATATTAGTCCTGTTTTTATATATCATCCATTACAGTGGGGTGCTGGCCCACGACTATGATTCTGAGGCTCTGTAATAAAACACAAATATAATAGTTAGTAATGCTTTGGCTCCTTGGGTGGAACATCTGGACCTTCACTGTAACCGAATTCAACTTTCTTCTTTAAAATAATACCGAGATTGGAATTTTGTGCCTATTTGTACTGAAAATAGGTTGTACCCACATATTTTCTTGAGGGGTCTAAAGCCTTCAGTACCAAGAGATGATTATGTCTATTTTCAGGTCTCTCTTTATTGCGGTACATGAAAATAACAGTCTTACAAAAAGTTTCCAGGGTCCCAATCACTCTTCAGGCTGGATTTGCAGGGTAGGTGTTTAGGCATCTATTCATCTGCAGGGATTCATACAGTGTAAGCTAGGTATGCCAGCTCTGTCTGGAGCGCTTCAGGGGGATTTTGGCATCCCATCTGTGATATGAGCCCACATGGAGTTCTGGCTGGGTAGGAGTACAATGGGAAACACTCAAGAGAAGAAATGATGTTTATATTCTGCCCCTATCTTTGGCACATTATCCAACATGTCATAAAATTGCTCTCCGACATGTAGGGTACTTCCCAAAAGTGAGGCAGTCACTTTTCACACTTTTGTGTGAAACTAAAACATCAGTGTGTTATCAACTTTATTCTCATCCTAAATCCAAACCACAGCACTGTACCAGCTACTAGGAAGAAAATTAACTCTTTCCCAGCTGAAACCAGGACA
>NW_008795686.1:2510195-2511062 GCF_000699145.1 Aptenodytes forsteri | reverse complement strand
GCCTCTTCATTACGATCAGAAGTGAGATCAGACCTTCTACTCTGTCTGGGGAACTGCTCACTGCAAACTGGAACAGCAATTTTCCTGGAAGAGCCCCCTTTTGAGATTGTTTTTCTTTGCAACTCACATACCTGTGCCCCTAGGGTGGAAGTAAATTTTCCATCCCACTTCCTCATGTCCTCTCCGTGGTCATGCAGATAAAACCACAGGGTGGCCCGTGGTGTGTACACGCTATACCGTCTCTCTTGAGCAGAGGAACCCCTACTCCTAATAGCTGAGATGCTGGTCCATACAGGTGGGGAGTAGGACCTGTCCTCTTTGAGTTGCTGGACTTCCTGGGACAGTTTCTCCAAAGCTGAGACGCAGGCCCATAGGGAGGAAGAGAGACTTTCCACTTGCCTGGGTGACATACAACATCTTCCTTGAAGGGATACCTTTCCTTCACGCCTGACAGTAGTCGCCTCCAGAGGCTGAGAGCTTGTACCCCTTTTCCAATAGCTTTGTTGATGCCCCCTTCCCTGGAAAGGGATCCCAGTTGCTTGGCTTCCCTACCCTCCAATTCCAGGCTTGGAGCAGCCAGGTGGCAATGTGCTCGCCTGGATGATGGCTGAAATCTTTTCACATGTCTCGCAGCTCACTCAGGGACAGGGATTGGGTGGTTACTGCCTCGTTTATGAGTTCTGCCTCTTCCTCCTCCTCTCCTTGTGATGGCCCTGCTTCGGAGTAGTCTGCCTCATCCATTTCTTCCCTTAGTAGGGGAACAGTTTCTTCCCTTACTAAATAAGCTGACTTTTGCTTCCAACATTTCTTCTTGTGTATAAGGGTGACTGATACTGGCACAGGTTGGTTCTCTGGTTCAGCTGCAGT
>NW_008795686.1:2450615-2502560 GCF_000699145.1 Aptenodytes forsteri | reverse complement strand
AAAGGGCAGATAATAACAATGATAAAAGAATATACAAAATAAATGATGCACAATGCAATTGCTCGCCACCTGCTGACCAATGCCCAGCCAGTTCCAGAGCAGTGGACCCTCAGGCAGCTTTTCCCCTAGTTTATATGCTGAGCATGATGTCATTGTGTAAACACTGCTCAGCAGTAACTAAAAGGTCAGTGTGTTATCAACATAATCCTCATCCTAAATCCAAAACACAGCACTATACCAGCTACTAGAAAGAAAATTAACTCTATCCCAGCTGAAACCAGGACAATAGTATCTACCAGAACTGGGAAGAGTTATGCATTGCTTTTGTGTTTTGACAGTTTTAGCACAGGTACCTAACATGGTAAGTCAGGTTATAGGTTTCCTCCTTAAGTCCTTCTGGTCCTACGCTGATTTTTTTCTGAAGGGCCTCAAGCCTGGCTCACAAACTTCTCAGTACCCTTGGAAATCTGGCCATGGGTATTTCCTGTGAGTTCCTAACTGTGAGATTCCTATCACATGGATATTTAAATTTTGGAGATTTTTGTAAGTCCTGTCAAATTTCTTCACTCTTTTCCTCCTTCCTGCCTCTTATTTTGTTAGGTGAAACAACTTTTATATCTGAGGAACTCAAAATATTTTTTGCATCTTTCTTGTGTTAAATTTCCTTCTCTAGACTCCATTACAGCTGCTCAAATGTACTGACAATATCTGTAGGATAGCTTTTTCCCATTTTAATATGTTTAGCAGACTGAAGGTCTTAGCTGTTATGTCAGTTTGCTGTGCCAGTGACTTTAATATTTTTAGCTCCTGGTATGAAGAATGTTTATGAGTGAGGATGCTTAAGAAAGCTCCTAGGCTCTCTTTGGCTAGAGCACTGAAGATTGAAATTCCTATTACAATACCTTGGCTGAGGAGCAAGAAAAATTTAATTCATCTGTATGTGACACCCCCTCACACTCCCCCAGCAGGTGGATAAAAACTGAAAAAGGACTTGGCTGGGAATCTAAGAGGCTGTGTACATGTACATCACTTGATGCTGGCGTAGGATAGTAACAATTTTCACATGCTCCTGCTTCCATTCCCCCTTTCTTCCTCTTTCTCCCACGGCAGCAGTATGCTGAATGTGAATCTTTTAGAAAGATGATTCTTTTTTTTTTTTTTTGCTACTGCTGAGCATAGCACAACTGAATACCCCTCTGGGCATGGGTCTTGGGTCTTGGAACAAAGCCCCGGTCTAGTCCTTACTAGTAAAGTCAAACTCTTTGTCTGTTTGTCTGTTTGTTTGTTTTAAAAGCATTTGCTACAGTTATGTCATGAAAGGTTGCATAAACAATTCACCAACTGAAAGCAGCATAAATATGCTTAATGATCTATTAGCAAAGAGTGTGGGGAAAGCTGAAGGCAGGAGAAAGGGACTCCAGTTAGTGCTGCAGCTGCATTTAGTTTCTTACTTAAAGCAGCCTGAAAATGAAACTCCTCAGCTCCTATCCTAGCAGAGAAGAGCGGTTCATAGCATCATAGGATGATGCAGGTGTGAAGGGACCTCAGGAGGTCTCTAGTCCAACTTCCTGATCAAAGCAGGGTCAGTTACCAAGTTCTGAAGGGTGATGAAAAAAGGGTCAAAGATAAAAGAACTGAGTTGAGTTTAGACATTCAGATAAAAGGATCAAATATAAAAAAAAATGAAAAAATGCAAGGGGATAAATAGGGCAAGCAATGAACTAGTTACTAATATATTGGCACAAAGGAGAGTCATAGCTTGCAGATCCAAAGTCTGTTACAATCTGCTGAAAGATTTGCAGCAAAGTCAATGAGCTATGGATCAGGCCCACTGACTGATAGCTCGTGGAAAGACTAAGGAGTGGCTTGTAATGCAGTTGGGCAGTGAGAACGCATTGGTAGGTTTTCAGCAGCATTGTTACATGGAGGGGAGAGTCTAATCTTGGTTCTCATTACATGCATGTGGAAGGGCACAAAGCTCCTGTCGAAGAGGGAAAGAGCCAGCCCTGAGGCTCGGCAGCTCTGCAGCTGTGGTGTGGATCACAGTCACTCTCTTCTGGGGAGTCCAGCAATTCTTCTTTGAATTTCACAAGATTGGCCCATCCCTCCAGCCTGTTTAGCTCCCTCTGGATGGTAGCACTGCCCTTGAGTATATTGACTGGTCCCCCCGGTTTGGTGTCAACTGCAAACTTGATGAGAGTGCACTCTATCACCTCCTTCAGGTCACTGATAAGGACGTTAAACAGGACAAGTTCCAGAATAGACCCCTGCAACTCTGGTTTGTCACTGGCCACCAGGTAGAGTACAACCCATTAACCACTAACCTGTGAACCCTATTGTCCAACCATTTTTTTTACTCACTTGTTTTTCCACCCATCCAGACTTTAATGTCTTATCTTGGATACAAGATTATTGTGGGACACAATGTCAAAAGCCTTGTTAAAGTCAAGGTAAATGACACCCACTACCCTCCTCTCAGCTAGGAATCCAGGAAATTTATCATAGAAGGATATCAGGTTGGTCAAGCATGATTTACCTCTGGTAAATCCATGCTGGCAATCTGCTTTTGCTTCTCCATGTGCCCAGGACCAGTTTTTTTAATATGGATCAAGTTTTTGTCTGTAATCCCTGACTCAGTCCTCATCCTGTGCTGTTAGCTACTCTCCTCTCTGAACCTTAGCACAGAGGCCTGGGAGACCTTGTTGGTGAACACAGGCAAAGAAGGCATTGAATACATCAACTTGTCTGCTCTCACTAAACCACTGCTCCATTTAGCAATGGCCTTACATTTTCCTTGTTTAGCCTTTTACTACTAATTTGGTCATAGAAGCTCTTCTTGTTGCCCTTGACATTCCTTGAAAGTCTTAAGTCCAGCTGGCCTTTGGCTTTTGTGACACCATCTCTGCATGCCCTGGCAACGTTTCCTCATTCCTCCTTTATTGTCTGGCCCTGTTTCCACTTTATGTTGCCTTTTTGCATTGGAGCTCTGTCATGACTTTCCTGCTCAGCCACACCAATATCCTGGTAAGTCTGCTTGGTTTCCTAAGGATTATGAAGAACTGTTCTTTAAAGACCTGCCAGCTTCCCTGAGCTCCTTTTACCCTTCAGAGATGCAGTGATGCCACCTACAAGTTCCTTGAATAGTCTGAAGTCTGCTCTCCTATGCTTTGCTATCTCCTTCCTTGCTCCCCTCTGGATCTCAAACTCCACTATTTCATGCTCACTGCAGCCAACATTGCCATTGATTATCACATCTCCAATCAGCTCTTCCTTATTAGTGAATAGTAGATCCAACCATGCATCACCCTTAGTTGCCCATCCTATACCTGAGCCAAGAAGTTATCCCCTTCCACAAATCCTCTTGACTGTCTGTGTCCCACCATATCATACTTCCGGCAGCTGTCAGGGAGGTTCAAGTCTCCCTTAAGATCCAGGGTCTGTGATCCAGAGATTTCTGTACAATTGAATTACCGCTATGGTGGAAATACAATGCTGAACGATTAGGCTAGTGCAGATAATTTCAGCTATAAAATTGTAAATAATAAATCTTAGGATCATAGGATCATAGCATAGTTCAGATGCAAAGAGACCTCAGGAAGACCATCTCCGTCTCAAAGCAAGGGCAGCTATGAGGTCAAACCAGATTGTTCAGGCCTTTAGCCATACGGGTTTTGAAAACCTCCAAGGGTGGAGGCTGCACAGCCTCTCTGGGCAATCTGTTCCTGTGCTTGACTGTCCTCACCTTCTTATGGTTAACAGTAAAAAAGCAAAAAAAGATTTAGAAGGAAAGGATATGCTCATCATCATTTTGTGGGTGGCAATTTAATGTGTCCACTAGCAAATGTTCATAAACCTTCTTTTTATAACTAAGTGATCATCAAAAAAATTTATAAACCATTCCATGAGATAGCTGTTGAAAGACAACTGTCTTCAATAAATTAGTCTTCATTTTAAGATGTCATCAGAAGAATCTTAGTGTGTCAGCAGCTTCTCTTCAGAGGCTCCCTCAATCAGATCTGTAGTGAGTATTGCCATTGAAATGTTGCACTGTATAATAAGTATTAAAAAAGTTATAAGTTCAGCCTTATTTTGCTCCTATGGTTTGAGGTTACAGTGCCACAGACTGATGGAGGCATAACATCGTATGTAAAATAGAGCATTACCACATCTGCTATTGTATCAAAGGCATATGTCTTAAAGTTAGAGTATCACCACAGAAATTTCGTAGACTAACAGAATGATATTACATTGCCATCACATCAGTACCGGTTGTACTCTGACATAATTTTATACCCTCCTTTTCCCACCAGTGTTTCAAGTCTGGTATTCATGCAGCAATTTGGGACATACTTTGGTAATGATGTAGATTTATGAAGACCGTAACATGCATGATTCATGCAGAAGTTTTTTTCTTTTTTTTTGATTTCTGGACAACGTTTGGCAAAACTTCCAAAACCAACCACTAATATAACATAAATATAGAGGATAGTTTTCTATTTCTAGAGGCAAATGTACTTGAAATGGGGCTTTATTTTAGTACTTTAAGGGCTGCCAGCATACAGTCATGTCCTACCATAAGGGGTCATAGTCACTTGGAAAGCAAAGCAGTGTCCATTTGCAGTCGTGACTATTTGTGCTAGTTCCTACTTTCCCACACACAGAGATGTTTTGATGGCCATTTTAGTTCCAAGAAAGGTATGCATTTCTAACAACAATAAGATCCAAAGAGAGAACTCACATTGAAATGACTGAAAGTGCTCTGTGAAAGAAGGGGGAAATCCTCTTTGTAATGAGACTCTCCCTTGAGATGAGAGAGGTTTGGCAAGCCTGAGGGACAGACTGAACAGCTTCTTCCTCTGCCTGAGGAATGCAGCCCTTTTAGTGGGGAATATATAAATGCCCTCCCTGGACTGGTGCAAACACATGACGTACCCCTATGCCACCGAAAAATGATCAGACATGAAGTTCTGGCCTGTTCATGAGGATGTGCTGCAGCAGAGGATCTTTCCAAAGGACTTTAGTTCTCTTTTCATTTTCTATGTGCTTCAGGCTGGCCCTGCCTCTGGTCTTGAACTCAGTTTTTGGGAACATGGGCAAAGTTGGAGGGTGCAAGTGAGAGAGGGCATTGCATGCTAACCGCAAGAGGTATGCAGTGCCAGCTGCTCTCCTTTGGACAATGTGTACCTGACTGAAGCTGTGCCATTTCCTTGGTGCTCCAAAGAGATCAGCCTCTACAGCCTGCACTACCATAACCAAAGGTAAGAGAGAAGGGCGTCTCGGGCATGTCCCATAGAAGAGCAAGTGTCAGCTGCATCCGTGGCCACCATCAGAGGGACTAATGGGCAGCAAAGGAGCTGAAGAAAGTCTGGCAGAGAACTGAAAAGTTTGCTATCCTACAATCCAGGCAGAAATCCCAAATATCCTGCTCCTAGTTTCTCTGAGAGATTGGTGCTTTCGATTGGTGCTTTTAGAGAAGTGGACTGTGAAATATTTGAAACAGGGAGCTAAACCTGAGTCTCCCACATCCCAGCAGATGCCGTTTTCGGTCGACAATCAAGGCCTTCACTCTGTCTCTCTGTGGCCACATAACTAATTTTTTCACAGATATAAATCATATATGCAATGGCCTAAGCAGCCAGCACATTTAAGTTCCTTCTATCAAAAATTAATCAACATGCTGACTCAACTATCAAATGTAAGCTTTTCCATGCAGATTTTTGTGAATATATGTCTCAAATATGATATATTCTGATTTGGAGTCTCACAAATAGGTTGTGACTGCGAACCTGGAACTGAGAAGAAATCCAGGCCCTGCTCACCAAGCCACCATATGCTCTTTATTTAAGTTACTTCAAAAACAAATGCTTCTTCATGCTGCCTGCAGTACGTGATCTGATTAACATAAGTAAAATCAATCAGTTAATAAATTTGCAAGTACTATCAGAACATGCCTATGTAAAAAATTAATGAGTACATAGTCCTTTGCCATAAGTTTTATCCAGTTTCTCTCTGTCCCTCCCCTTGTTTATCAGTGGCACCTGGCACACCCCACTCATCTAACTTGTCACAAGTGTCGAAGCGCTGAACTACTAACAAGCCACAGCACTTCCAGCAAGGTGCTTGCATTTTGCCTTCAGTTGCCTTCAGTAGGAGCATTGTCCCCTGCAAGCATCCCAAGAGCAAGAGGCAGACTGCCTCAGAAGGCCATTTAGCTTTTAGGGAAGCAGTCGTCATGTGGTACCCCTCATTTTTCTTTGAGGATCTTTAGAGGGAGTCTGTGTTGACTTGACTCCTAATTTAGGATCCTTTGGTTAGATGAAATGAACCTGGGCCCTTGATAGGACTTGAGTATCTAAGCCTTCGAGGATTTGTGCCTAATCTCTTTGTACAAGGAGCGAGGTCAAATCTTTGCTATTTGCTCTTTAATGCCTGACAAATTTTTGGATGCTATTTAAAAATAGTAATCTCTGATAACGGCTTATTTATAGAAGTTATTACTTGCCTCTAGTTTTCTTTTAACAGAGCTAGAGATAAGAGCAAAAATGGTTTATAATATTTTTATAATACAATCTTGTCTTTTATTGGATTTTTTAAAGCCAACAAATTCAGAGAGTCTGATGTTACATTTTAATTTGAACTCTATTAATGGAATTAGGTACAAATCAGAGTTTAACATCTTGAATTTATTAACATTTTTGCATTCCTTTTTACTTACTTAAAGGCCTTTTTGGCTAACCATGTAGAACTGAAATGGTGAATTAGTAATTACACAGAGACCTGAAGTATGGCACATGATTGCCCATTATCAGATAAGAAAACCAAATCCACAGAAAGAGTATAATTTTTGCAAAATGATGTTTGTCTTCACAGAAGCGCCTGTTTTGACCTGCTGGTTTGGCAGATAACCATTCATTTAAAACAAAAGATAGATGAAATAGGTTCTCTTTAATCCTGCTCTAACGTCTAAAACAGCTGTTGCTATGGGAAATGTATTTCCCATGCAACTCTCCTGAATATTTCATGATGATCCTAATCCTTGCCTTATGCACACATTCGGGAAAGAGAAAGGTGATGGTTTTTTGTGTGTCCTTCTCTTCCGTCCTCTGCTGTATTTGATCTGTTCAACCTGCAAATGTACTACTTATTTCCACAGCATTTCACTCTGTAGAACATGATACATCTTTTAATGAGTCACTGTCTTGCTAACTTAACAGTATTCATTTTACATTTGAAATTATTAGATGAAAAGAAAACCAAGTTAAATATCAGTAACCACTTGGTTAAGCTGTCACACTATTGTTACATTTCTACAGAAATGCCAGCCAAATTTCCCAGCTGTGGTTTCCACATCTCTCACACAACATCAAAATAAAATCTCTGCATTAAAATAATGCATACAAATGTACTGGTTGTTATTAGGGAAAAAAAAACCACACATGCGGTAAGTTCATCCAAAAGAAACTATATTAAAGATCTGCTGTGAGACAGAATTTTGGATGAGCTCTAAGCAACTTTTCATCAGCATGGTTCTCTGAAGAGAAACACTTTCCAGTGTTGCTCCTCTTTATAAATGAGCTAACCTCAGACGTTACCAAGCACCCAAACAACTGGGCTGTTTCAGACTTGCAGTACATTAATAAATGATGATGTTTATGAAAGATATTGCAGACATTTTTCCAGGGCTGTGCAAAGCCCAATAAAGAAGAAAAAAAAGAAAGAGAAATCCAAAAGAAGTCTCTAAGGTCTTTTGGTTTTTTTGGGGGGCCAAGGATATAGAAGCCTAATGTAGGAAGGCTGCTATGAGTTGAAAGGCCACCGCTGACAATCTGTGATCTTGGTGCTAGGGAAAGGGCAGATGTCCTCAGAGCGAGAATGCTGACTGTCTGAACTGGCAGCCCTGGGTTTGTTTATTTGTTTGTTGTGGCTGTTATTTGAACAGTAGCTCAGCAGAATGTTGCTAAATGCAAATATAATTAGAAAGGTCTGAAACTCCTCCACTGTAGAGCCTAAGCAGCAGAGGGAAGGAGTAAGCAGATCCAGAAGGACAGACGGTGTACCTCTTTGATGGTCTCCTGTCAGAGAGAGTGATACAAGTCCTCGCACGCTTTGTTCAAGGTCTCGTCATGCAGCTTTGAGGAAGATTTCAGATGACTCATTATGCTTACTGAATGGAATTGTTTGTGTATGAAGACATCAAAATGTTGTCACACCTCACTTAATTACTGCAATAGTGCCTCTGTGGTGGAAATTAAGTATGAATACCCAGAGAAAACAAACAGCAGAACACAGGTACCTGTGCATGCACACCTACTCTTTCAGCACTGCCTGTAGTTTTCCATCTTGCTTAGCGACAACTTTCTTCTGTGCGCTGTAGCTAAGTGCTCTCAGTGCCCATGCGCTCAAGCATGTGGGGACAGACAAACCCCTGAGGAGCAGGTACAGCTGCAGGTTGATTTCACACATTTCTGATGACCGCCAAGTGCCTCAGAGCTTCCCTGTTGCTCTCCCAGCCTCCTGTGAGGCTGCGTGCTTTGCTTCAAGGTCTGCAGCAACCTTATTGCAGACTTCTCTGGAGATACCTTGGTATGTAGTCATGTTCTAACAGGTTCTTGTATCACTCTGACAAGCTTGAAGGAGGATTTCAGAGCGTCTTTAAAGTGCTTTCAGGAGCCTTCACTTGTTCGTTTGTCTCTAGCAGCCCAGCCATAAAGCATGCCAACATTTTTGGTAGCTTTGGGTTCTTCTTCAACGACTCTACGAACAACCTGGCAGAAATGAGAGCTTCCGGGGGGTACTCATACCGGTGCCATTGCTGTGAAATAGAATATCAGTGTTTGTCAAACACTCATGCCAGTGGATGCCCAGAATACGAATTAAGCAGATGTGATAAAACCGTTCAAGCTGTTGGATTTGGCAACTATGTGGGTTCCAAGAATCCAGCTTACAGAGGGAACAGATATTCATGTCCTTGCAGTGGCATCCATTTTGAGTATTGTGCTTGTTCTTCACTCTAATGATAGTTTTGCAGATGACCAAAGAATGAAGTTTTTAAAAAGAAGAGACATTTTATCATCAATTATATAACATGTATGAAATATATGTATTTTGAAGTTGTTAACAATTTACATGAAGATCTTTGCCCTCCACTTGTTCAGGACATTATCCGTGAAGTCATTAAAAGAAGAAAAGTTCTAGGCTGAGGAACGCATAAAAAGCATTTAATATGAATTCTTTGGTGGTGTTCATTGGACAGAAAACAACCCACTCGGTATGCAAGAGATATAGGGAGAAGAGAAGCAGTGCAAGGCAGCAGTCATCTGTAATCTTGTAAGACAGCAAACACATCACAGGTGACAATTTGTCAATAAGCCCAGATGCAAATATTCGGTAGAGGAAAAAAAAACCCTAAGGCTATCGCAATATCAGTAAACAGAGGGCTGGAGGATACATAGCTTAAAGAAATGCAGTTTGTGTAAAATGAGAAAGTAGAAAACAAATGCCTGAACCAAGACGTGCTGTTTTAATTCTGTTCCTTCCCTTTATAAAAATATCAGGCTAAATTAAGCCGTGATGTAACTGCAGCAAAGGCAGCCGAGTTACACTGAGGATAAATTGCTGCCATAAATCATCAAAATCAATGACAATTGTGTCTGTTCATGCCAGAAATTAATCTGGCCCATTACAACAGCAATTTTTTTGACACCCAAAGCTAATTTAATTTCTGTTTTCTATGCAATGAAATAAACTTGAGCTTTGATGTGTAAAGAGATGCCCATGTCCTGGGAAACATGCCTTCAAGTCTTAATCTACCAGCTACGTGGATGGGAAGGTACAGCATCCATGTTCTGCCGTCCACTTTCCCTTCAGGTGTGTCTGGCTCCACGCTACCCTCCTGCGTGTGCTGGAAGGAAGGGCTTTTGCAGTGCACAGAGGCAGGTGTGAGATAAGGAAGTCATACATACTGTACTGCTCCTCATACCCTGATCTTGATGTGTGCAAACACACGCACACCCCGCACTTGGTGCACCTCTAGGGTGGTCAAAGAAAATTCCTGCTCCTCAGCGTAATAGTATCGTAGATGGATGTATAAGTGAGGGAGGGGAGTGGGAATAAAGGAAAGGAGGTTTGTGTGCAGCCTCAGACTTCTCATGACAAATAAGCTGACATGAAACAAACCAACTCAGCTGAAGTGGGGGCCTTTACGCTTCAGCCAAGTGTTTTAATGGGTAGGTTATTCTTACATGCTCTGGAGCTTGCCTCATTTTGTTGCCATGGGATCCTCTTCAGAAATAAAAGCAAAGAACAGTCCTGCACTTGGGCACCAGTGAGAAATACCAGATGGACAGGCCTGGAGGTGGGAGTCACTTCCTTATGTGGGGAACGGGGTCTGAAATATTATATCTGAATACCTGAAATTTTCTCGTATTTGCTCCCCATCTTTGACTTCAGGGACCTTTGAGAAGAGTCAAGGGTGGCACAGTTCTTACTCTCCTGGTGGGCACAGGGAAGAGGTGGGTATGCTCTCCATCCCTACTCCCATTCTCTCCCCATTCATTCATTCTGTGCTTTGAAGGAGAACTTAGCTTTTTCATACCTTGTTCTGGACAAGTTTCTCTTTTGTTGTTTTAGGAGCTAGTTACTAATTTCATGCTCTAGGTAATCCAGTACTCACCTGACACTTGCTTATAATATGGCCTAAAGCACAGCTTCCTCTCTCCTAGCCTTACCCCTTCTACAAAGAGGGATTGACCTTAGAGACAGGAGTCTCCTTGTTCTCAAATGATTTAGTACCAACTCCAAAATGATACCTTGGAAGAGCAATTCTTAAACTTTCTGATTATAACTCGGCTTTCAGCTGTAACACCCACTTCTCTCACTATGCCACCCCAAATAATCATGTTAATGATTGTGTTCATCAGGTTTGCAACCTCCGTTGTAGCTGCTGTGACTCTAAGTGGAGTCAGCTACCTCAAAGTGGGGGAGCAATCCAGTTTTCCCTTACCATAGTAAGGGAAAACTTGATGCAAGGGGCTGTTGAGCACCCAGCCCCTCTGGACAGCCAGCGATGGCTGGGCATCTGATTTCCATTTATGGGTTTGAAAACTGCCTTCATGTGGCATACACCTGGCAGGAATTGCTACCAGCTCATCCCTGAGATTGCACAGTACTGACACGGTGCTAGTGCTGTCTGCTTTACAAGTAACTTTGAGAAACAAGAGTATTATCTTGGCAGCACAACAAACTGTATTTGATATAGCCTTTGTCTTTTATCAAGAACTGTAGCAGAGACAAACTGCGAATATTTAGGTACCTGACTTTTTGAGTGCATATGTAAGATCTTGATCAAAGGGGCTTTTAAACACCCAGCCCCTCTGGACAGCCAGCGATGGCTGGGCATCTGATTTCCATTTATGGGTTTGAAAACTGCCTTCATGTGGCATACACCTGGCAGGAATTGCTACCAGCTCATCCCTGAGATTGCACAGTACTGACACGGTGCTAGTGCTGTCTGCTTTACAAGTAACTTTGAGAAACAAGAGTATTATCTTGGCAGCACAACAAACTGTATTTGATATAGCCTTTGTCTTTTATCAAGAACTGTAGCAGAGACAAACTGCGAATATTTAGGTACCTGACTTTTTGAGTGCATATGTAAGATTCCAGGTTAAGTTAATTCATTCTGTTTCTATTAAAAACTCTGTGCTAGTTTGAAAGGTTTCATTTACATTCCAGCTAGAGTGAAGGTTTTATTTTCTAGCATGAATCTCACCATTAATCAGAGCTAGATGCAATTTACACCAGCTTCAAAGAGCCTGTAAAAAGATAAAGAAAAATGTTAATCAGATGGCAAAATCCACAGAGAAAAATTAGACTCAGAAATAAATTCCTTCAGCGTGCATGACTTCTATGGCATTGCCAATGTAAATCTATGCAGTAGGTCACCACAGTGGAGTCCATAGTGGCTAAGTTTGAGGTTTTGCTTTTTATATATTTTTATAAAAGCATGGCTATCTAGTTGAACAGTGTTCTCGGGTAACTGAAAATTGTGTGTTTAATACAGTCTATGTTAAATAAGCCAGATTTCTTTGCTGCCATTACTGAGATGTGCATAATGAAATCATGCATGGAACTTCTCTCATTTACTCTATTGTGCAGATCTTCAAGATCTCATTATGATTTTTGTTTGCCATGGCCACTGTTCACTTGCTAGGCAGCCTGTCTTCACAGTGATTAAGATAATGAAAACATAACATTGTAAGTCAGGCTCTATAAGGACAGCTGAGTTTTACAGGATATTAATTACGTTAGGATTAGATAGACATATCTTTAAAAAATTCTTCATATGTTTTAAATTATATAGACTCAAAGATTTAGAATAAAATAAAAAAAATAGTTGCTTTTCATTATTTATATCAGTTTCAACCCATATTTCTGTAATCTTCAACTGTGCACAATCTAGCCTGCTTCAGGTTCAACTTTTTATGGCAGATTTCCTACAGGAATCTGTGAGATCTAAACTTTGACACGCAAACCAATTGAGAGACCACTCATTTACAAAAAAAAGTCATTACGCCTAATAAACAACCAAAGCATTTTTTTGTGTGTCCAGGTTTCGTAGAAAGCCTACGGGTCTGAAGCAGCTGCCAGCCATCCTCGTGCTCGCAGATCTGGAGCTGGCCGAGGTGCAGCAGTCTATGGAGTCACACAGGGCACGCTCAGACCTCCTCTAACGTACAGTGGCTGCGGGCAGCTCTTGGATCCACACATGCTCTGCACTTCTCTTTGTCTTAAATGTAGGACAGGAAGGACTGACGGGAGGCTGCTAGCAACTCCCCAGCATTTACCTCTAATTTAAATTAAAAGGACTTCGACCAGATTGACTAGAGAGGGGATGCTTCAAATAAAGGCTATAAATACCCCTGTGAACACAAGTATCGTTGCTGACCTGGACTTTTGGTAGTCAGGTGTGTTCAAGCTTTAGAAGAATGAATTTGTTTGAGATGCTGAACATATTCAGAATATCCCCAAACTGTACTATGTTTATTTAATAGTCTTGCAACATTCAAAATGATAGGTTGTACATACTCTGATGTCATTACCCCATTGACTTTTGGAAATGAAAATTATGACAAAAAGGTGATAGTATTTTCACACAGGTGTATTTTATTTCCCTGGGAGTAGAGTGATTTGGATGCATACAGGCTGTATTCTCAGCATTTTGTCCCCTAATGTCTTCCTAGTTAAAATGCATGCAGTGTTGCCATCACAGCTCATGTATTTAATAATTGGAAGCATCAAACCATCCAAAATAAGCTGCAAAATCAGCACTCCTAGGTTATGTTTTTATATACCATCAGAAGAAAACTGTGCATGGTACAAAGGTGAAAAAAAATGCCTTGTTATGTGTGTCATATATGGTGATAATATTAACACAAAAATGTAAAAATGTGATGATCTTGTCTTGAGAATTATTTTTAATGGGTTGTTTAAAAGGGGTGAAATAATTTTTAAAAAGCCTATGTGAACCTTTAAAATGCCAATTTTAGATATTAATATGACCATAATAGTAGCATCCATCAGATGCTGGAAAATGTCAGGAGCTGAAGTCATAAATTACTTGTTTTGTACCTGTTTTCCTATTAATTTTGCAAATTCCTCTTTGGGTGAAGATGGCCCTGGTGTGCACAGCCCTTGCAATTCACTCTCCCTAGTAGAGAAACAAAACAAAAATGAAATGTGAACACTTATCTCTGAAGGCAAATGTTTTGAAAAGTCTCGGTCTTTCAAGACCATTTACAAGGTTTGGATGTCCTACTTTTTTTCCTGTATGATACAGTGCCAGCAGTCCCGGTTTTGTCCGTCTCCCCTGAACGCCTAGGAAATGGCCTCTGTGATCTGTATGATGGACCCAGAGCAGCGGCTGAGCGCAGGGCGGCTGCCTCTGACAGCCCTGGCAGGCGGGCAGCTGCTGCCAGCTGAAGCACTGTGGAGTACCAGTCCTACAGATTAGTTTCAACCTTCCTGCAAGATGGTGATCTAAGACAGCCCGGGTACCCAGAGAGGCGGCTGATCTCTAACAAAACATGGTGTTTTCCATGTTCGCCATTTGGAGCTGAAAATCCCATCTGTTGGAGGAGGACTGGAAAGGAACACCAAACTTTCCTATGCTGCAATGTGAGGTTGTTTTTGGGTTTTTTTTTGCTCTTTCATGCACATTTTTCTAATCTGAATTCAAGCCTGATGTCATCTGCCTTCCCTTCCTCAGTGCATATGTGGGTTTTCACACACGCTCATCACTTCAAGGACAAATCCTTAAACGGCAGGGAATGGGTCCAAATGGCTCATCCATTTTGGCAAAGTTGATTTATCATCAGGATCAAAGCAAGTCTCTGCTTCAAGATGTTTCCCCTGCTGCTTCCTCAGCTTCCTAGGGACTTGTTTCTCTTCTCCCTGTTTCTGGGGAGGTCGACCCTCCTTTCCCGTTTCTGTGGTATCTTGGTCTCATTGCTGCAGCTGTTCTGGGTATGGCCTGAAGCCCAGGATCTTGATGGAGCTGTTCTGCCACTGCAGTTTTCTTTGTCCTGCCTGCTTTTTCCTCTGCTTTCCCTGGGTTTCTAAACTTCTTTTTGACTTTTCTCCTAACATTAGCATCAGCATCTGGCTTGTGTGCTATGTCAGTGTTTTGAGAGAAAGCATTTTCTTCTGCAGAGAGGTCCTGCCATCTCCTCACACCTATACTGAAGTGAGAGCTAGCAAATTCTGCCATGTATTTGCTGGATATAGATGCTTTTCACAGAAGCAGGCATAGCAGTTAGCAAGCCCAACCTCTTTAAATGTCTCCTAGTGCAGTAACTTGCAGAGTCTGCAATAGGTGGACCTTTTGCATACACGACTTCTTCAAAACTTACCTCATTTTGATCTCTAGAGATATCTTTATACCATTTGTGGAAACTAATGAAGCTGTGTTGTGATGATGAGTTTAATTTCCTAGCTAGCACACAGCAGCTCTGAGACAGGTAATGAGCTCGGACTGGTTTGTCTAGGTCTGCATCTATGCGGAGGCCTACCTTTGAGTGGTAGAATTAGGAATTCCCTGTGCAAGGGAATGGGCACCGGCCACTTTTAGTGCAACCATCTCCCAGTAAGCTATAGACCCTACAGAGCTCACTGTGTGCCCTTTGAACAGTTCCTAAATGGTCTCATGAGAAAGATCAAGGCAGGAAGCTTCTAGGATATGTTTATATCCATCCTAAGGGGAAGACAAGACTATTTTCCCCCAGCATTCAGACCACCTGCTGCAATTTCTGGGCTCACTTTCATTTTACAGGTATGAAATCACCTAATGAAATGCCAATGGCAGAGTTTTTGGGTCTGCCTGAGCATTGGGGAACATGTGTGCTACAGACAGCAGCCTTGCACATACCTGCTCTGCTTTTGTAAAGTTCTTCTCCACGTAGACTATTGAGATGCTCTTGAAAATGTTCTTGAGGTTCACCTCAAAATGCAATTAAATAAACTGTATGAGTCCAGGTTAAAATACTTCTATTTTACCATTTTCTCCCTCTCACTGCATGTATCAAGGTTAGAGGGAGAGAACTGACAACCAGAATATACATTTGAGTAAATACAGCAGATGATTTTGAAAATGAAAGGATGGGAGAGCTACCGCTAGAGCCAGTGGAAAGGCCTATGACTTTTATAATTTTTTTGAAACATTTTGAGGAATATTTTCAAGCTATTCTATCTATCTGTACCACCATGGTATCTTTGACACTGTGTTTTTGAAGTAGGAAACCACAGTATTTCACACACCTCTGGGTGATAATTTGTGGCAAGAATACAAATCTGAATGTTGACACAGTGCCACTGATTAGCTGGACTGCACTCTCTATTGACAGGTGTCCATGTAATTTTTGTCATTACCTATATAGGTTACTGTCAGAGGAATTAGTACAGCAAAGATGCTTAGCACTTCTAACAGCTATGTCACTGTTGAAAATGAGCACTATTTATCATCCTGTTCTTGTCTCTTAGAGCTTGGATCATTTTTCTCTGAGCATGTAAAGATCTTGTCATTTACACTTCCCAGTCAAGTACAGAAGGTGAATAGGGCCTGCGATGGGGGGGGAAGGAGCTCAGTCATGGATAACGCTTTCTGTGCTGCTACTCAGGGAGCAAAAATAAAGTTCCCCCACTCAAGAGGCAAAAATATAGTTCCTCCAGAATTCAGGCATCTGTAGCAGCCGAAGGTGGACTGCCTTTGCAAGGATACTCTCCAGTGGGACACAAGTGAAGATGCCTCTATTGAATCCAGTGCACAAATATTAAGAAACCTTTTTGTTCATTCACAGAGGGAGAGATGGAGAAGCATTGATTTATTCACTCCATACGGCACGATTATAGTGAAAACAGGTTACACATCAGTCAATTCCTCTTCTAACTGCGTCTCATTCATCTTGTGGCTTGCTTATGACCAGCTGAAAAACATGTAACTTCCTTCACAGTATTTGATCACCAAACACGTAAAACTCCCTTTTGAATCAAAAAAGAGGAATTTCAGTTACTGTATGTAGGTCTCTCGATGTAGGAATAAATACTAGAATTCTGTGGTCATAGTGTTGGTTTCTTTCTATAATTTACTGTCTCCTTTTTATAGTGGAGTATTTAACTGACAAAGGAATACAAATACTGGGTTCTTGTCTCTTGACGTTATTCTGGTTATTACAGAAACATTAATACAGCTTGTACCCCCAAAGAGAAAAAATAAAATAAGTGACAGCAATGTGCCAAAAGCAAGTGTTGTGTTCTTTAAAAGAAGAGAGAAACAAACAGAAACTGTTACTTTGATAAAAGTGTTAGAAGAATTTAAATGAAGGCATCTAAATTACTGGTATACTGAATACAGAGAATTAAGTGTATAGCTAAAATGGATATTCCCTGGCACTCATATATCTTATTAGGCAGTGCTTCGACTAAACACACGAAAATGTTCACCCTGTAATGGCACGATGTAGTATTTTTCTCTGCTACTAATTTATTTTGTCATGTTCCATGGTATGAACAAATTAAATACCACACGTCTCAAATGTCTCAAACAATTAGATTTATCTTGGTTATTCTTGCTATCTATCTTCTCGACTGTCTGACAATATCAGGTCGATGCTCGTGAGAAGTGGCATGGAGTGGGGGTACCATGAGCTAACCAAATCTTACAGAAATGGAGTTGAAGTGTCTCTTGAAGCTGTTGTGGATTTTCAAGAGGGAAAACCAGCTTCTGAAACAATGACAATTTGGGAAGTTTTGATGAGACTGCAAGGACGCAAGCAAGTCAGACAAGGCATTTGATGCCTGGGACAAAATCTAATGCAAGTTTTTGCGGGCCTGGAAGGACACCACTGTGCTAACCCTAGGAGTACACTGCCAGAGGCAGCTTTCCAAACGTGGCGTCAGTACATGTTGCTATAAGTGAAATTTCTTCACCATCATGCACAGGGATAATCCATCCTGGAACTATCTTCCTGCTAATCCCCTGTTAGCCTGGCCTTTCAGCACAAACCAGCAAATGTGGCCCAGATACTGCAACTCCTTCTCTGAGATAGAGTGACCATCATAAACTACCAAGGTAATATCGGTTTTCTTACATAAAAGCACAGGGCTTGCTTTGTTTTGTTTTAGCTAAATCTAGCTCTGTGTGTGTGCTGGCCAGTGGTTGAGCAGTGTCCGTGTGTCTCTGCAGACTATTGGCAAGCCCCTGTGACATGCAGGCACACCATGTCCAGATAGAAATCTTGCTAGTACTCGAAAAATGCTTTCTTTGAAAACTGGAGTGTATAAACAGTACACCACATTCACATTAAAAGAAAATTAACAGTGGTCCCAATATATTGACTGAGTTGGGGTCCTTCAACTTCTGCATGTCTCATCTAAGCCAACTTGAGCAAGACCCCCAGTGCAGCCAGAGCCCTCTCTCCCTAGGGGTGCAGTCAAACCTTCCTAACCTAAGGGCTGAAAAAACCCTGAACTTCAGGGCTGCTCATTAGGAAGGACACATTACCCCTTGCCATGGGACTTCAGCTAACTGGCTTCTACTTTTTTCTGCCCGGCAGACACTGTAACAGCCTGGTGGCTCAGCAAACGTGCTTTACATTGCCTTTACTGCAGCAACCAATGTGTCTTTGAAGGCACCTGGGGAAGATGCTGGCAGTCTGTGTTGTGCGTAGGGGCACTTGCTGCATCCACCCTGGCACCCTGGGCGTGGTCTAGCTCTGTGAGCCCAGTGAGCACCTTCCTCCGGCATGCCCTGCTTCATGCCTGGGGATGGAGGTGCAGTGTGGTCCTATTAACACCCCCAGCAGGTGTTTTTGGGCCAGGACTGCAGGGAGCACTGTAGGATTATCTCTGCCTCATAGCACTGGCACAGCCTGGAAGCATTATCCCTTGAAAGCTGAGCAGACATTACACATTGCCCTGTAGGACCAGGAGGCGTGTTATCAGCACACAGATGTTCAGGGTGGGCTGGCCACTCAAACCAAGGCAACTGCTCCAGCAGGAATGGTGCTGGCTGGTGGTCCTGATCTGAGTCTACACAGGAAGGGTGTAGACCCATGGCCTACAGATGGGTCTGAAGGCTGCTGTGCACGCGGCTGAGTGTGCACCCCACAGCTTCAGTGTCTGCGCACAACCTCGAAAAGAAGCTATTTTTATTCCTACAGCCAACAGTGCTGCTCTGAAAGGTCAGTAAACACTAGCCATGGCTCAGTGCCAGCAAAGTCAGCAGGGATCCAAATAAAATGAGACAGGTTTTGAACAAGATATTGTACTTTATTGCTGTGTAACGATCCATGGCTGCATACATACAGACAGCATGGGTTGTCAGCAAGCTTCACGCATGACTCATTGCCAGCCCTGAAAATACAGACTGCTGCCTGGTGAGCTGCTCTGCTCGCTCGGGCACCAGCAACTTCCCTGGGCAGAGGTAAAAATGAGCACCGGCCAGCAAGGAGCACAGCTGGAGAGGCATGGAGCAGCTCCTGTACCATGCCATAGATTGGTGTTTCTCCTGGTAGTTTCTGACCTGATAGACAAGGACACGGGAATGTTTTATATTGGATGAAACTACAAAGCAAGCTTTCCCCTAGAAAGCACCTGGGCGATTGCTCAGATGCATTTTCTCTTTAATAAAAACATTCTTTACAACTTAAATACTGGTGATGGCAAAGTTAAATGAGGTCATTATTGCCGGTTTAGTTGTGTAAGTTAGAACTGAACACCAAGAACATTTTTCTGTACATGAATCATGGAAGGTTGTTTTCAAGGAATTGGAAAAGGACTCAAAGATCTAGATCCAGCTCCTAGACCTGTGGCAGATTTCCTGCAACATTTCGGTCGTCTGCCCCCTTGTACCTCAGTTCTCCATGTCTGCCAGAAAAGAGACCAATAAAAACTAACTTTTGTTTTGTACTTAGCTTAACTTAATTTTGTGATTTCATTTATGTTTATATATTTAACTCATCAAAATATTATTGCAAAGGTTTAGAAATAAAATCTTGCCTCTACTCCTAGCAATGGGAATTTAGTCAATAATTTGACTGCTGGGATAAGGACTTCGTCCTGAATGGAAATACCACTAAAACTACCACTCAAGATGAAACTTTGAAGCAGACCAGTACTCCATCTATCTAGAAGTTAACTCCAAAACAGCAAGTGGTATCATTTGCACAGCTTCCCCTCCCCTTCCCTGTTTTTGAGGGAGCTGCAGAACAGCACACTTCCACAGACAAAATGAACTGAGAAAATAATCTGAACTTAAAAAAACAAAAAAGAAACTGAAAGATCGACTTAAACTAAGTTGAGTGGAAATAGGGAGCACAATGGAAAAAAATAGAGAAGTTAAAAAATACTCACTTTAAAAACTGGAGTATATAAACAGCACACCACATTTGCCACCTGTCCTTCAGGAGAAATGGGGGAAAAAAATAAAATTCAGAGCTTCAGGAAGCTGAAACAAGAGAAGAGACTTTCAGAAAGGCAGGGGCCATCCAAGACTAGTCAGGGATTAGGTCAGAGAGTATTTGCAGGGAATGTAATGCAAAGATACTTTGGGATTTTTCTGTTTGGGGGAAATGAAAAACTGTGTGTGCGTGCGTTAACAAAAGAAGCAGACAGGGAACAGAGAGAGAGTTGGAAGCAACCAGCAAACCAGTTATCTGTGTGAGAAAAAAAGAAAACAATCAGAGCAACATGCAAGTTGGAGGGAGACCAGTAACTGTAAATAGTGATTGCCTCCTCCTTTTTGATTCCTGCTATGTTCAGGGAAACCAGACTTTGTGCATTTTTTTTTTCAATGGCACAGCATCCTAGAAGAAGCTGATAACATCAATTCATTAATGAAAACAAAATTTTCAGAACATCCTCACTGACATCTTTCTAAAGCCCTTGACAACTATAGAGACCTAGGGTCTGGCTGTCAATATTTTGTTATACATGATATTAGGGGAGAGAAAAGTGATCTCATTATGTCAAGGTGGAGAGTATCAGTGGGTGGGTACTTGGAAAGATATGATTCTAATGTTAGCTTGAAAAATCAGCACATTTGCAGTGTAAGTTGTTAGATCACAAAGATGAGGTCATGTGGAACAGGATGCCAGTTCCAACGGTGACCTGATGAAATAATATTTTTAAGTAAAATTTGGTTTATTTTTAAGGCTTATCTCAACTTGCTTTATTTTCAGTAATGCACTTTGACAATTTAAAACATAAAGAAAGTATAGGAGTAGCAGCATACTGAAGACTCAAAGTACCCCTTGGCTTATGAAAACAGAAAGAAAGCTAAGACTTTCCATTGGACCTATTTTTCTACATTATTTATTTGTCCTGCAGTGTAAATCTACATGCTGCCTATAAATTACACAGATAAGCAAAGCTACTGTCCCAGAAAGCCTATACTCACAGTATGCCCAAGATAATCACCAGTGAGGAGCTGAATACAGGCAGCCTTCCTAGGTTTTAAAGAGGAATTCGAAAGCAAAGGGAGCATTTGTCAGGTGAATAAAAGGAAGGGTGATTTAAATGTACTGGAAAGCAGGAAAAGAGGGTGAAGTTGCAGTGGGAGAGGGCACTTTCTAAAGAAAGAAGGGAGTAAAAAGCCACCGGACTCAAATAAGACAAAAGAGCAGAGGGATGCCAGGATTAGGTCCTTGGTGGCAGAGCAGAGGGGAAGGCAGACAGGGAACGGATTCAAGGAACAATGAAATCCGAAGGGCTGTGCAACGCTGAAGGTCTGATCCCCTATATTTTGGCTGCAGTGAGTGCTGGTAGATAGGAAGGGGATAGAAAAATGTATTCAGGGAATAAAAGTAAAGGGTGACTAAGGAGTGGATATGAATCCAAGGAAAGGATGTTTCAAGCTCATGTTGTAGATGCTATCATCAGCTCCAGTGTTTACTAGTTGGCTGTTCCTATCTATCTATCTATCTGTCTGTCTGTCTGTCTATCTATCTATCTATCTATCTATCTATCTATCTTCACAGTATGCCCAAGATAATCACCAGTGAGGAGCTGAATACAGGCAGCCTTCCTAGGTTTTAAAGAGGAATTCGAAAGCAAAGGGAGCATTTGTCAGGTGAATAAAAGGAAGGGTGATTTAAATGTACTGGAAAGCAGGAAAAGAGGGTGAAGTTGCAGTGGGAGAGGGCACTTTCTAAAGAAAGAAGGGAGTAAAAAGCCACCGGACTCAAATAAGACAAAAGAGCAGAGGGATGCCAGGATTAGGTCCTTGGTGGCAGAGCAGAGGGGAAGGCAGACAGGGAACGGATTCAAGGAACAATGAAATCCGAAGGGCTGTGCAACGCTGAAGGTCTGATCCCCTATATTTTGGCTGCAGTGAGTGCTGGTAGATAGGAAGGGGATAGAAAAATGTATTCAGGGAATAAAAGTAAAGGGTGACTAAGGAGTGGATATGAATCCAAGGAAAGGATGTTTCAAGCTCATGTTGTAGATGCTATCATCAGCTCCAGTGTTTACTAGTTGGCTGTTCCTATCTATCTATCTATCTGTCTGTCTGTCTGTCTATCTATCTATCTATCTATCTATCTATCTATCTATCTATCTATCTATCTATCTATCTATCTATCTATCTATCTATCTATGTATCTATTTAATGGAGTTTGCATCTGTCACAGATTGTTCCTCAGGTGTTGGCTTTGGGTGTCAGTGTTAGCTTTTGAGGAAAATACAAAGTTTAATCTTATGCAGAACTCTTGCTCAAGGCCTGCACGTCGTTGAAATTCTGCTTAAATCCTGTTTTGAAGATTTCAATCATTTGCAAGTCTTAAATTCCTCAAGCTCAGGAGCCTGCTATTTGCCGTTTGTTTGTGCTTTCTGACTGGGTGACACCTCAAGCCATAAAGTATGTTTAAACAAACTCCCTGACCCACATCATATTTATAGGCATATTTGCGGGATTCTCTGTTTCTGTTATCAAAACTGCGCTCCTACCGGTGTTCACCAGCCGTGCACAGATGGAGCGGTACTGTCGTTAACCTGAATCAGTGTGAATTTATGATAAGTGCCTGCCCTTTCTTGGCATGCTTTATTTTCTCACTGTCCAGCGCAGTTCTGGTGGACGAGCGCAGTGCAGTGGGGCCTGGCCACCGGCTCTCAGGAAGAGAGTTGGGCTGGATGTTTGCTGACAGACTGACCATAGTGACATTTTTTTAATCATAAAAAAATCCTCCCCCTGCCCCGTGCTTGATGCTGTAAGTGTATTCTTGGAAATGAAGCCTGTGTGCAAATAGTGACTCTTCAAAGTACCTGTTGTTACAATTTCAGACACACCCAGCAATTTACACGTTAGATGGTCTCTGGTGAGGGTCCATTTAGCATCAAAATGTTGTGAACAATGCTGCATATCTTTAGCCGTCAGCTGATTGACTGACAAACTCCAGGTCATGAGCACAGGATAAATGCAAAGTTTATAAGCATCTCTTATGACCTGTTTAATCTCTTCTTGAAAAACATATGCGGTATGTGCACCCCATGTACAGTTATTTTACTTTTAGCTATGGTTTCCTGCTCCAGGTTAGTAGCCTCTGTGTTCTGAAACTCTAATTTTCTCTCTGCTTCTCTCTTTTCCCTTTTCTGAGTGTTCTCTCCAGAAATTATAATTCTCTTGCAACTTGTGTAGTTTCACAGTTTCACAGAGATTAATGAATTGCGTTACATTGCAGCCTTACCTCTTGCACTGGAATTACATTACAAATCAGCAGGATATATCTGCTACTTCTCTGCAAGCGCCTTATGAATAGTCACAGTTCTGCTGAGAGCATCTAGGGTGACTGGAGAGAGAGGTCTCCTCTTCAATTTATTTGTAAAAAATTAGGTCCTTTAATGTAAGGTTTGCGCTCCACCCCAGAATGCAGTCATGAGGAGGAGGGGTTAATAAAATAATTTGCTAAATATGTTCATATCAAAGTCTCATAAAGGGGGTTATTTCACCAGGAAACCCTTTTTTTCAGTGAAGCAGGCTGGAATGCACTTGCCAAACCACTCATCCACTGCTAACAGGAATGAGCATGGAGTTAAATCAAAGAAACAGATGTGGCTGGGTAAGGCAGGTTTCCTTTTATGTGTCAAAAAATAGGAGCATGTTCATCTGTTTTATAATTTGCCAATAGTGTTTTGCCTGGCTCAGGTGGAAAACAGCAGTCAGACAAGCACTCTTCATATGGTATTTGTACTCCATGCCACCGATCCAGGGCAAGGCTTGGTTCCTTAGAGCCCACTTGCATATCTGAACATCCAAGCTCTAGATTTTGTCCACTACTAGCATGTTTGAAGGTCAACAGCATCCTTTCTGGCTTGCTTGGATTATGCAAGGGAGCTTCCAGCAGCTCCAGAAAACATTAATCCGTGAAACTGTACAGCGAGGAAGTACCGACATACCACAGCAAGATTTAAAAGGGCAAAAGACTCAGCCATACCTGTTTCTGCCGTCTCTGTTCCCCTTTTTCTGAAAACACTGTGCAGCTGGGATTTTTGAAATAACAATAATAAAAAGTTGGGATTGTTAAAATTGGATGTACATCAAGGGAAACCCATCTGACCCGTACTTTTATATGATGGCTGTCTTACTAAGATGTACAGCCCCCATTTTTGTTGGGTTTAATTCAGAATTGGCCAGGCTGGCTTCTCCTTATGGAACCACAGAGCCTGCCTGTTGAATTCCTCTAAACCCTCCAAAACAAAGATACAGTAAATCACCTTTTCTTTTTTCTTTAAGTATAAATCCATCTGTTTTCTGCAGCACTGCTTTTTAAAAGGCTTGGTTTCCACCAAAAAAAGAACAATGGACCGATTTTGTTGACTAAAGTGTTGCATCAGGGCATTATAGCATGCTCACAGCCCTTTTCTTTCCCATTCTTCACTAAAAACAATGCCAGCATGCCTACCCCAAAAATCCTTAAAGTGCATTCTCACCTAGATTTTGGACTGGGAGTTTTAAGGAAAAGTTCTTTAGTTTGTTTTTGTTTTGCATCCAACAAAGCTAACTCTATATCCCAAATTTATTGTTCCAGACGAGATGTCAACATTACATTAGCTTACCTTTTCACAGATCCTGTCGGAAAGGCTGAATGCAGAAGGGTGAGTATTTCCTGGACATCATATGGATGCATGCTAGTTACAACATGGCTCCGCTACATTGTATTTCTTGTATTATGAAGTTTTGAGGGATGATCATCATCTCCTAAATGGAGATCTCCTCCTCCTCAGAAGAGTTCATGGGCCTTTTGTAATGAGTAAGGATTTTTCGGATGAGTTGCTAGTTCAGATCAACTTTTTGTACGTTATATGAAAAAGAATGATAGAGTTAAAAAACTCCCACTTATCTCCAGCTGTCATTGACCAGCAGCTAAGAACAAATCTGATTTCACACTTCAGAAACTATAAAATATAAGATACCCTCTAAATATTCATTTTACTACTTCAGTAATTTAGTTTTAGACTTTTAGTCTACCTATGGAGCTTCAGCATTCTTGTCTTTACATATTTTCAATATAATCCAAACCCTTTTACTACCACAACATAAAAAAATTCTCAGCAGAACAGTGGGCCTATTCAGAACAAAGTGGTTGTTTTCAAGGTCTGCATGCATACTTTAAATTGTTAAATATACTTACAATTTTCCAATCCAGCAGGCATGGGAGTGTTCCTCCTTGTGCTGCCTGTTAAATTTAGTTAGATGCTCTGAAAAGGGGAGCAGATTGTTCACCACTGGCAGGTAAAATCAGGAAATAAAAATATTGACTCAAGACCTTTGCAGGACAATTAAACAGCTATGGAAAGGACCGAAGTTTCTGAAACCACAGTGAACAGGAAAGAAGGATGACGTGCCTCAGTTTGGCACTCCTCTGGGTCCTACTTCTGGTACTGACATGCTTTGGCTGTGGAGATTATAAAGGTATGCTGGCAAAGCATCACAAGTAACAGGCAAATGCTTCCTGAAGCATCTCTCAACTAAAACAGGCATTTTATTCCCTATTTCTATTCTTCCAGACAGGATGTTAACATTGCTTTACCTTTCCTTTGGACAACTGGTGGCAGTGAAACTGTGGCAAAGAAGCTGAATGCTGAACGATGCAGGCAAAGCCCGGTCCTCCTGCACAGCTGCTTCCCTGACTGCCAACCAACTCTTCCGAGGCAAATGTGGGAAGGAGTCTAGATACCAAGAGCAGGAGTAGTGTCTCCCAAGGGCCTCCTTGGAAAGCAATAGCTCCTCACTGTCATAATTTTCCCAAACCAGCCAGAATAATCAAGTTTGGTGCTGAAATCCTGGTATGTCCCTTGGACTGTGATTGGGAGTGGGAGAAGCAGAGTCACAGTGTCTCTTCTAGGCTGCTTTGGGCCCCAGCACATGCAGAGACCGTGCCCACGTGTGCCTGCTAGCAGGAGGGAATTGCAGGGGGGAAGGGTCCTCTATCCCACTTGTGAAAACATTATCCAGCTTGGCTCACTCTGGCCGCAGGTGTGTGGTTACCAACTCCCTGAGTCATGTGTCAGTCCTAGCAGCTCAGAATTTTCTGATGGATACGTTGAGCTTCAAAAGTCCAAAGATAACAATTTACAACTATAGCATGACATGGATTTTCATTTAGCTGAAAATTGTTATATTTGCTGAGCCAACTCTGCTGGCTCAGTTCAGCCAGAATCCAGAATCTTAGTAAATACAGGTGTTTTTATGTTTCAAAGCAACAGGCTGAATTTAAAGCATCCATGTATGTGTAGGTAGAGGTATGGGGAGAAAGGAAAGGGAAATATGCACGAAGGAGGGTGAAGATGTGTGTTCTTAAATGCAAAATGTCACTACATTTCCTCACAGGACAAAAAGATCCATTTTTATTTATTCTTTTTGTCACACTGGTGAGAGATTCAGATACTACAGGCTACGCTCAGAGCTGTAGAGAATTAGGAGGAACAAGGGAACTTCAAGGCAACTAAGTTCATATCCAAAGACTCAGGGTTTCTGCTTTTCCTGGGGGTACCAGATGTAGGGACATGAGCTGCTGGGCTCCAGGGTTCTGTACCACACACTGATTTCCCAAACTAATTCATCCCCATCGTAGAAAACCTGTGTTTTGGGAGAACTAGAAAAAGATATAATCAGTTGAGGATCATCTAGTATCCAGGTTGCAATAACTCTATCAAGACAGGGATGGCACCACCTGCCTGAAGAACAGCAAATACAGAACAGCAAATAGACATGTCTTTAAGAAAGCTGAGCTCTGGGCGGGAGAAGTGATTTGGTTAATCCCATGAGTGGAACTGCCAGAGCTTGCCTTGTTCAGCAAAGGCTAACAGGGGATACGTCTGTTCTGTGTAAATATATCAGGAGGATAAACATCAGGAAGGGAAAAGAGCTGGTTAAGCTAAAGGACAATATTGGCTCAGGAGGAAATGGTTATAAACTGGTCATGAATAAATTGAAACTGGAAGCCAGAAACAATTTTCTCACCATCACAGTGAGGCTCTGGAGCAGCCTGCCAGTAGGAGTAGACATTAACTATTTCTTATAAAATAGAGCCCAGGGGAGGGAATATATGACATGACAGCCTGTGGTAGCAGACGCTGGGATTGATGTGTTCCTAAGTGACAAGGAGCAATCACTGGAAAAAGCCTATTATCTCAGATGAGGACTGTCTTGCCCACTGCCATTTGCTGTGAATGTTAATGCCATGCTTACCAGGGTTATCTCCCAGACTAAAGCCCGAACTCCCTCCTGCTGCCATCGCCACACGTTGCTGACTCTGCCTTGCAGCACAGGGCAGGGCTGCCCTAGCAGAAGCTGACCTAGACAGAGAGACGGAACCCATGAGGTTGTTAAGACTTATTTATGGCAGAAACTGAGTGCTCAATGTTTTTTGGGTCAGGGAACCGAGAGGGAGAATATTTCTGACCTCCTCACACCCACTGCACTCTGGATAGTTACACGTTTGTTCAGAATTGTGCTAGCACCCTTGTCACAAAAGGCACAGGAGTTTAGTGACCTGGCAGAAGGTTGAGCCTAATGTGACATAACTCACCAGGTTTTCTGACTCTCCGTGCTGCAGGGGCGCCTTAGAGGGCCAGTGGGACTTGTTCTGTCGAATAGACGGAGCAATGCCTTACATGTTGCACTGGCTTACAGCAGGGCTTCCCTCAATTGTGTTGCTTGAACCTTCATTTCAAAATTGGAACGGCTTAGCCAGATGTTTCCTGCCAATAGTGGAAGAACACCTCATTCAGAAATAGCTACTTGACAAAGGATTTATTTGATAGAAGGATCCTACTGATAATTTCATATCGGGCATATTTAGAGCAGGGTGTTGTTGCAACTGTTAGCCCTAAAAAAGGCAGTTTCCAGAGGGCTGCTTCTGGATCATGAACACAGATAATAAATGGTTAACATGAGTATTGAGGACCAACAGAATATGTATGTTTGCATACGGAAAAGAGCTTGCTAAGGGTGCCTAAGAGCAGGGACAGCCTTTCTTACAGCCAGGACTTCTCAAGCGTTTGTTCTAATCCCTGCTTTCTGTCACCTGTCATTGCAGGGGGCTGTAAAACTCCCCATCCTGGCCTATTTATTTTGTCCTACTATTAATCTTCACATTGTGTGTGTAAGGAAACATGCTGGTGACTGCTCTATGTCTGGAAGCACGAAGTCTGATCACATTTGTAAATTGTCCTTGTTACTGTGCAACTGCCAGCTGCAGATATTTTTGTTGTTTTTTTAATTAATCAGTATGGCAAGGAGAGGGAGTGGAAGAGGCCCAAAGTAACAGACCAGTGTTTGTTTGCACTGACATCTGAGATTGTCTTAAAATGGTTTTGGATATCATGTCAAGAAATACAGGAACTGGGTATGAGTTTTATGCTATCTGGCAGAAAAACAATTTTTATTGTTGAAAACTACTTCACTGATGACCCACATATAACTGTGATTTTGTGTCGCTATCCACCTTCTGCTGGAAAAAAAAAAAGATTGATTTTCTTTTGTTTTGGATTATATTTTTTCTGAGATCACTAGAGAGAAGTAAAAATATTATGCTTTATCCATAATGACATGTAATATCTTTTATGGGGGGGAGAATGAATAGCTTGACTACTAATAATGAAAGAAAAGACAAAGATGCCTTTAGAAAAATGTTTGAACTTACTCTAGTATTATGTAAAGACTTTACAGTAGCTTCATATTTTCCTTTTAGAAGAGAACCTTCATGCATCATTTATAGCAAGCATGAATTTCTATTCAGTATGTTGCTTCTTCATAAATTACCTTCATTCTTTACCAGAGTCATAGATGACTCAACTCATTCATATAGTTCAGGAAAACCACAGAACTGCTCCTTTGTACTGCAAATAAAAGAGAAAAATAACTTTCAATGCCAAAGAAATAGTTTGCAATGGTAAGCAGGTCTACTGAGCTGGATAAGAGTGTTATAATAAAGTAGCTTTATCAAATCCATCTCCTGAACAAAGCATTTCTGCAACATTTTCTTTAAAGTAGAAATTTCCTTTCAGCATAGGTACATGTATGTGATATACTTAACCATATGGGGTCACTTACAAAACAGTCTGGGTCTCATGCTGTTTTCCATATCCTGCACTTTTTTTGATCATTTTCTGGCTCATCCATCTGTCCCTGAGAGTTTGACAAGGTAAGAGTCTGAACTTTGAAACCTGTTCCTGTCTGAATTAGAACTGATGGGCAGAAGTCACATAAAAGACTAGCCATGTGACAAATAAGTGAAAGAGCTGGTTTGGTAGAGCTGCCAAAAAGTAGGCCATACACAAAGTATCTGCAGGTGCCTGATTTAGCGCCCAGAACTAGGTTTGAGTGATGAGTGCCTTAGACCATCCACCTGCCAGAGGTGCTAGACCCTGCTCCCTTATGGGGCCAAAGGAGAGAAGCAGGCACAACGCCCAGGTCATCCATGTCTTTTAGGCTGTCTGATTTCAGCTTCAGTCGCCCACATCTTTATGCTCTCTATTTTTAATTTGACCTTTCAGATCTAGTTGAGCTCCATCAGGTTTTGGCTAGTGTTCCTAACTTATTAAACCTAAGACAGGAAGTCCTAACCAGTGTTTACTCAAATAAAACCAACACTGAGGTCAAAGAATGAGTAAGAAAATTAGGTTTTCAGAATTAAGCTAGTGAAAAAGCACCTGCATCCATTGCAGTGCCTCTGAACAAGTTGTTTTCAGTCATGTATTGCCTTCTGCTTTGCCTGAGCTCTTGTAAGATTTCTTCCTTTGGCTTATAGCTCCATAATCAGGAAAGACTATGAGACTTGCCTCTTGCTCATGAACAGTTATCGAATCATATTACTTTGTCACATGTAACTGCAAGGAAAATGTGCTTTCATGATAGAGGGTTTCTGTAGTAGAGATTAGTTCGGTCCTCTGCTATTACTGATCTGAAAGCAAGCTGTTCTGGCAGATAACAGTGAGGTCATTCTCCCCCACTCTTTTCTACCCACCGTAGCGATATTTAACAAAAGAGAAAAAAAGTCAAGTAAGTTACCATAATAATGACTGTTTCTCATCCTTGACTCCAAGAATTCGGGTTTTGGAGCTTCTGTTTTCTTTGATCTTACCTTCATGAAGAAAAAAATATCTAACCCTAAATGAAAACATGGCCTGGTCCAAGAAATGCCAAACACAGCAAAAGAAATGTTTTCCTTTTCTCTGCCTTTTCCTCCAATAATAGCCCCCCATTCAAAGGGGTGACTTGCCATTAGTTATACTTCAGAGTGTTATTCAACTTTAAAAGGGATCTCAGTATTTTAAAATAGATGAAAATTTTCCATTGAAATAACCTTTATGGACACTTATCAACTGTTCTCTTTGTTTTAGTTCAGTTTTAATTCAGGCAGCCCTGTATAGTCCAGTTCACCTGATAATAACAGAATAAAAGGGGCAGAGAAAAGGTAAGTAGACAGGAAAAGTTCCTCAAGCCAGGATGTAGTAAATGCAACAAATACTTCTTTGACACATGGGTGTTTAATATTTGCAAAAGACATAAAACAACATCTTCTGATGTTGTACACTCATGTATGTCCACTGCACTATTGCAACGTCTCACCCTACCTTAATTATAGAATTAAGTTTGCTATAGTAAAATAACTTTTGAATTTTGATATGTCTGGCAAAATTGCTTCATCTACAGATTCCCGTGAGCCTTCAAGCTAAACAACCTGTCAGTTAGCAGCTATAAAATATGTGCAGCAAACTGCTGAATTAGTGCCCTATGCATTTTAAGATAGTGGCTTCTAAAGCTGTTGTTCCCACAAGAGTAAGAAGAGTTTTGCAGGTATTTGTAAAGTCCTAGCAAATTAGACTATGCGCAGTGCTGCAACATCCATTTAAATAACCTAATGCAGACATGTTAAACAACCTTTTTGCACAATACATAATGGGGTGATTAATAACAATTAATGTAAAATGGGCTATTTGACTATAGCATTTTGATTTATATGGAATGACGTGAAGCTAACAAAGAAAATATTGCTGACTTCATAATTTCTCAGAACATATGGTAAAACTGCATTGCAGGTTTAAATTGAAAGAGAATTTTCTGGGGACAGGTTGCATTTTGGCTGCTGGAGGGAGCCAAAGAAATAATGGCAGAAGCTGCTTTTTAGGTAGATGTGCAGCGTGGAAAAAAATCTGGAAACAAAGACATGTAGGTTGTTTGCATATTGCTCTAAAATAAAATCTTGTTATTGGAGTTTATTTTGTTCCGCTTGTAGCTGGAAATGGATCATGGCCTCCTGTAGGTGGCAGAACTTCAGCATAGTGTCTAATGGCACGGTGAATGAAAACAGCATTTTGCAGGGTGATTAACTCTCCCTATTTTAAGATGAAATGAATGATCCTCTGGAGATATCTATATTTCTCCTCTGATCATCAGAAAAACCTTCTGGTGTAATTTTTTCTTAGCCATTCATACAGCTCCAGGCACATTTAAGCTCAAAAAAAGTGGAAAAGTCCTTCTATATAAAAGTGAGGTGGTGATCAGGCTGCCTCTCATCTGACTGCATTAACCCAGAGCTATGAGACTTTGCAGCAACAGCGGAACAGTCCGTACAAGAGCGGTGGGAAGCCTAGCACCGTGTGTACGTAGTCCCTAAGCCCTATACACTCTGCCTGCATTGTCCTGAGCTGTTCGGCAGGGATGCTTGGGCTGTGGTAGGCAGCCTCTGGGGCTTGCTGCAGGGAATCTCCACCGGGGCTCACTGGATCCAGGAACATCCACCGGACCCCCTAAAAGCGGTTCAGGCTGAAATATTGATTTCCCTGTTCATGTCACGTGGTAGCATTTAACCTCTATTTTCTAAGCACATTCTCTGGCAATTGTAATGTATGCTGTTGCTTGCAATTTTGTTTGGAGACAGAGGCATGCTTCTCCTTTTCCAACGCAGTGGCAGTATATGTTAATTTAGCATTATAATAATTTGTCCTCCTGCCCTGTAGCAATAGCCTTCCTCTAACCAACATGTGGCTTCTTTCCATGGCTCTTCAGTCACCGCACTGTTTGAACATGCTGAACAAGTAATATTTTATACTGAAATGAGGTTCAGTCAGACAGTTAGATCATAGCTAGATCAAAAGCACCAGCAAACCCCATCTCTCTTCTGATGTCTATTCCTGTGAACTGGGTGCATATCCTCAGATTTATTCCATTTTAAATGAAGTGGGGTCAAATAAAGGGGCAGTGTGTGCTTGAAATCATTGTTTGCCATATTTTGTAGTAAGAGGACACAGCAAGCAAGAATGAATTTGAAAGTTTGGTTAAAATTCAGAACAAAACATAAGAACAGAAGAGTAGCTCTAAAGAATTAGAGTGAGGGGCCCGGTGTCCTCTTTCTGACAGTGGCCAGCACACGGGAACCAGTGAAATGTGGAAAAAACAAAGTATATAGTGATTCTTCAGCATCAGTCCCTCTTACTCAATTTGGACAACATTTCCTTAAAGAACTAACTAAAGTTAATTTTTTTTCCCTCATTGTGGTTAACAGTACGATCCCATAGCATTAGATACTTTAAAGAAGAAGGGTGCTAGGCAAACAGGGTAGACTGGTCCCCTTGAATATGCTATTTTGTAACCTCATGAGCAGTTTTTAGAAATTCTTTCATTTTAGGTGAGTGACCACAGATTTGGGGAAAAAAAATCCCTTACTCTGTAACATATGCCTTAGCTGAGGCAGAGGCATGCACTTGCTGGAAGTCATTTAGCAATTATAATATATCAGCCACTTCAAGCAACAGCATGAAATCTTTATTCAGAGGATGTAACTGAAAGCATCGCTGTAATGACTCGAGCAGGACCTGGCCATAGATCAGATAGCACAACTAGAAGACAAGGTTGAAGACTTTAAATTAATAAATTTCTTATTTAGTTCATCTGTCTGCATTGCAATTAAGAAGAAAAAGATATAAACGAGGGGAAAGGTTTTGTTCATCTGATAATCTCTTTCTCCCAGTTCACAAAAATGTACAGCTTCAAATAGTACATGGCACCAAAACATTCTTGAGCAAAAGCAAATGAAAGTAATTCTGTATTAGAGGATGGTTTGGGTTTCGTACAGCCAAGTTATGAAGTGACTGCTGTTGTATTTGAACAGGGAAAAAGTACCTTTTGGAGACAGGATGATGCATTTGCACGATACTTCTGGTTGATGGAGTGACAGAACTAGCTGTCAGTGTTGTTTTATATCTTCTGATTTTTTCCTCAACAGCCTTCCACAGTAGCTGCTGATTTCTTACTGGTGACATTTTACACTCACTTCACACTAGCTTAACACAGGTATAAATGTGAAGCCATTTGCTAGACTGAGGAAATCAGTCCCTTAACCTGTCCTACAAATATTGTTTCTTTTACAAAGACAATTACAAGAAATACATCTGCCCTGAAACCTTATAAAATTCTTATTTTGACAAGATCAAGAAAGGAAGTGTTTGACAGCCGTATATTTGCTCAAAATGTAGCTACAGTAGAACATAAGTGCAGTCTAAAGGTTTTCCAGGCTTTGACAAGAGGGAAGAATTACAAAGCTAGGGAGCAAGGTGGGAAGGAGAGAGGCTGTGTGAATTTTGCCTGGTTTTTACTTTTTTGTAGACCTGAAAAGTCTCTAAAATTTATTATTAACTTTGTAAATTGCTAACATTTTTCTACATTATCACACAGAAGTTTATATATTACTGTAGAGGAGCTATGTTGATTCTCAGATGAGAAGAAAATCTAGAGAAAAATGCCTGATAATTTCAGCTGGCATTGTGCTGACATACATCTAAAATCAAGTTAATGTAGATACATACAAATAAATACACATACATATATATACAAATATATTCTAATTGTTAAGTACTCTGTCCTTATATAATCAGTGATCTGCATGCAAAGAGAATGCAAAACACCAATAGATCATCATAATGCCAAATTTACATCCATTTTGAGCTGTGAAAAGCAGTCAAGAATCGAGTTTGTAACTTGTGTTGGGTTCACAAGTTAAAATTTAATATTTTTCCAACTACCAGAACTACAAAGTCCATTGAGGCAATGGTATCAAAACATATGAGCTTCTTATTATCTCTACTGGTGATGATAAATAACCTGTAATGAGAACTTTGATTGACTTTTTTTTCAATAATAATGAGGCAGAATAACATACCAATTGCTCGTTCCTGAGCATATTGGATTTGCATTATTAACAGTGATAAAATTGTTTTTATCTGCAAGAGTAAGGTGGGCTGGGTGAAAGCAAACATGAATTCGAAACAGTATTTTTCCTCTAGTGCGTATGTGTTCAGATAGAGTCAAAATCAGAAGGGCCAATGCACTTACACTAGTGTGACTCTGGTATAAATCAAATTGGAATTAGAGCCAGGAACTCAACATGTTGAGGTAAAGTCCAATGTCGCATCCAAAGAAGAGCAACAAAGCTGGTGAGGGGTCTGGAGAACAAGTCTTATGAGGAGCGGCTGAGGGAACTGGGGTTGTTTAGCCTGGAGAAAAGGAGGCTGAGGGGAGACCTCATCGCTCTCTACAACTCCCTGAAAGGAGGTTGTAGCGAGGTGGGTGTCGGTCTCTTCTCCCAAGTAACAAGCGATAGGACGAGAGGAAACGGCCTCAAGTTGCGCCAGGGGAGGTTTAGATTGGATATTAGGAAGAATTTCTTCACCGAAAGGGTTGTCAAGCATCGGAACAGGCTGCCCAGGGAAGTGGTTGAGTCACCATCCCTGGAGGTATTTAAAAGACATATAGACATGGTGCTTAGGGACATGGTTTAGTGGTGGACTTGGCAGTGTTAGGTTTACGGTTGGACTCAATGATCTCAAGGGTCTTTTCCAGCCTAAATGATTCTATGATTCTATGATTCTATTAAAGAATATTTTGTATGATTATTTTTCTGACCATATTTGCACTTCAAGAACTATATTATGGATCATCAAGTGACAAAATAGCCTCAGCAAGTGGGTTTGTACATTTATATCATATAAGTATTTACAACTCAAAAAAAAATGAGAAGGAACTGCATGTGAATATGTAGATGAGTTAAATATATGAAATAGTTTAGGATATTTGTGAATGTCTAGGAGTAGGTAAATTACTTTTAAAATTTCTGGAAGAACAGGGCTGGAAACTCTTTCATTAACATACCACAGGATATTGTGGGAGTTCTGAAAATTAGAAAAAAGTCAGTGATGTGTCCTTATGTTAGATGGACAAAGGATATCACCCATATATGTAGAAAATAGATAACTTGATATTTGCCCTTGACAGAGTTATAGAAAGGCAGTTACAGAATAAAATAAAGAAAAAATTAAAGGGTCACAGCATGGATAATTAATCTTTATGATTTGTTTTGAGATAAAGATTTTTATGAGGTGATTACAAGTTAGATTGAAACAGTAATGGATAAAATATGCTTAAAATATAAGCTCATCGTTTAACTTGATTAACTTAGGTGATCATCTCACTGCTGGAATAATTCATGTTCTCTTAGCCCATTCCAGTTTTGAGGGAAAGTTTGGCTTAAAGTCTAGGATATATCAGAGTACCTCACAACTGGAGATAGAAAGCGTGAAGCAGTTACAACAGCTCATCTTATGGGTGGTAACTTAAACTTCCATATTCAGTCACAGTCAAGCACATGTGCCTAACTGGAGACTCCTGTAAGAGGTTTTATTTAACCATGATATTCTTACCAAAAGCTTAGCAACACATAAAATGAATTAAAAGCTGTTCAAAAAGGAATTGCAAAGGGGGCATTTGTTTCCTTACGGGTTTGCATCTCATGAGCTCCTATGAACAGTATGTATTTTACTAGCGCCAAAGCATGCAAAGGCAGATGGCTTGGAGTGAAGGCCAGAGCAGCACTAGTGGATGGCAGATGGATGGCAGCAGTGGTGTTACTGTAGCAGTAACAGCAAACAGCTCCCTGCTCTGAAACACCCAATGGAGCTGCCCTTTTAATACCGTCTCGGTTCTTTTCTCAGGTAAATGACTGCAGGGCAGTTAGTCCAGAACTGCCTCCAGTGTCTTCTGCCAAACAGTCTGCTGCAGCCACATAGCTGACCGGCGGGTCTTTTTCTTGGCAGGTGCTAAAAAGTTTCTTATTCCTCAGGGGTATGTCTGGAGACTGATTTAACAAGTGTAGCAGTGCACAGTGGTATTTGGAAAACGTAGTATTCTTCAGTGTTGCTTGACTGTATCCCAAGGCTACATGGGTTTGATGTGAAGACACCTGGGCTAACCTCATTATGTGGCAGACTATATTCCCAGAAGGTAGCTCAAAGCACACCTGCTACCAGTAAATGTCTGAAACATTGCAGGAGATGGCATCACAGCGGCATCCTTAGTGTTCTGGGAATCTCCGTGGGATCTTATGAGAGGAGGGAAATCCTGCCAGCATGCATAACAGCTGGAGAGAGGGGAGAAAATAGCTTGTGTCTACCGTGACAACAGTGTTTCTGTGTCTTTGCAGCTTGCTGTGAGCATATCGCAAGCTGTGTGCTTCTCTGTGTGTCCTCCTGCAAGGCAGAGGTAGCCTTGCAGGACACTGTCATCCCTGCATGACATGCTGCTACTGCACACCTCATGCTGTTTCCCAGTCAGGAACAGACTGATGTCATGTTACTGGAAAACTCTGGTCTCTGTGGTTTGCTCCTACAAGTGCACAGCTGGCTGGAGTGCCTGCTGCAGAAGTTTGTCTGCGACATGTATCCTGAGCGCCTCCACACCCAGCATACCATGGAAGAAGTGACCCAAGAAAGGGCGAAAGTCCCAAGGAGTTCTGAGGGTGGTAAGTGGAAGAGACCCCTTCCATGGTCCTTGTACCTAAAGGCTGCCCTGCAAGAGCAAATTCAGGGGTGTAACTTAATTCCTCCCACTTTCCCCATGACTGTGCCTGCTGTGCAGCACCCTCTGATGTGGGCAGGGAGAGCACCTCCTGGGCCACTGGTAGACGTTTGCTGGGACTGGACGGTGAAGGTGGTACTTCAGTGCAGGGGCGAAGGGAAAGTGTACATAAGGGAGTGGCGGAGGGCAGGAGATAAAATCAAGCCCAATGAGCCATTGTTGTTTCTGTGGATGTGCAGCGAGAGCGTGTGTTCCTTGGGTAGCTGGTGCCATTTTGACAGTGGTAACATCTTATTTAACCCATTCAAGTGGTATGTGATGGGCTGTATATGCAAATGCACCTGTATCGAGGTGACTCTCAGGCCTTTACCTTCCTGGTATTGTTTCCATGATGTCTTTCGGGGAGCAGGATGCTGGGGGTGGGCTGGTTTCCCTACAGACATTGACCAGAATGAACATTTCTGTTGTGCCTCACGCTGTCGCTTTCCACTCTGCAGAATTTTATTTTTTTTCCAAGAGTTTGAATTTGTGGCAAAGTAAGGAAAAGATTGCTTCATAGTCCAGATGCCTTTTTCTTTGATACTGTACTGCAGAGGGTGCGTTCTCCTCAAACAGCAGCATGGTGTTTAGTTTCAGTGTGTGTGATCCTGCTGGGGTTGTGTTGGAGGACTGTCTTGAGTAGAAGAAGCAAAATTTAGCAAAGTCTGCAACTGTGCTGCTTGTAGGCTACTCAGTCTGGACAAAACTATGCCCTTTTCTTTATTCTAGCTTCCCTGAGGACAGAAGTTTGCGGTTCCCTGCAGATCATAGCACAGGAATGAACTAACTTTTGTTCAGTGCCAAACTCCGAGGGACCAGAGCTCCACAGTGAAACAGGGACTGAACCAGAATGAAGGTACAGGCGTAAATGTCCTACGCTATTCTGGTGTCCACCTTTCGGAAAAGACATAGAGACATTAGACAAGGTACAGTGGATAGACCCTAAGTTATCTGAGTTCGAAAAAGATGCTTGTATATTAAAGCTCCTAAGAAGCTGTCTGTTTCTTCTAAAATGCCTTAAGGAATAGTATGATCACAATTTAGAAACAGCTACACAGGGAAGTCTTTTCTGGTAAAAAGAGAATATTCATTTCCACAGCAGAAGGCTTAACATGGTCCATAGGCTAGAGAGTGAAAGGGAAACAGTAAGGCCTTTGCAGAAATAGTTGAGTTAGGTTCTTTGTTCTTTGCTAGATGGGAGGTGAGATTAGATGATAATTGCATTGTTTCTTTTGGTCCTCAACAGTGAAAGTATTTGTGAACCTGATGGAATAATCAAGACCCTTGTGCTTTCACATGCACCAGTATGGGTTAGTTTCTGCTGAACGCTTTTTAATAGAAAATGGAAACAGAAAAACAACATTCCATTATTATTATGGATCAAACATAAACACTGATGTGATTTAAAGGTACATATGCGAATGAGGAGATTATTAAGAAGCCTAAAATAAAATAGAAAAGGCATGAAAAAAGACATGTGCAAACTGATCTTGGGTATCTTTAGGATAATTTTAAATAACTCATGCAATTTTTAAATAAAATATGCTGGTTGGTAAACAAGCACTGGCACTTTCAAGGATTACAATAGAGAAACAGATACTGGCATGAGAGGAGCAGCGAAATCGTAGCAAGAATCATTTGGCATCTGATTTTGCAGGGAAGAATGATGATTGTTTGCATAACTCTGGGGTTTTTACTGGGATGAGGGATTCAGAACTGTGTGGGCAACAGCAAAAATACTTATGAACATTATAAGCTTGTAAATTTGACATGGCGTTCTGTCCAGAGAAAATATTACTGAGATCTCAAGGAAGTGGAAACAGAAAGAAGAGATGTTTTCACAGATATTTTCACAAGTTCACTCAGTTCAGGAGACATTCCTGAGGACTGGTCACAAGAACTGGATAACCTTCAAAAAGCATAGGAATATATGAAATACGATAGAGACGAGCTGATATATAAGAAAAGCCTAAGGAAGTGTTTTAAGGAGGTCAAATGGAGAAACATTTGTAAAAGCAGTGTTTGAAGGGGGACTCCCTACTTCATTTTCAGCAAGAGAAGACTAGAAAGAAGAGAACCATTTGAAGCTCATTATTGCTAAGACAGAAAAAAGGGTAAGAACGTGACCTCTATCTAAGATTTTCAGTAGAAAGACTACCCTCTAACCCATCTGAGGTTAGCTTATGACATATAAAGTTGTGGAACAGAAAAGACAGTAAACCAGTTTGGAAATTTGACAAAACTAGAGGATAGCTTCATACAGACTGACTTCACTTCAAGATGTATTAAAAAAAAAAGCCCCCGACAATCCATCCACTCTGAAAATGACCAGAGTAAGCAAAGTTAGAACCCAATAATGAGACAAACACCATTTATTCTGAGGAGTCTATTTAAGAGGGAGATCAAATGAGTTAACTGTTCTGGTCTTTGCAGTGTTTCACTGGGAACATGGGACATTCACGTTAGGTGTCTGAGCCCAGCAAATAAGTAGCTACTAAGATTGGAATCAAGACCCATACCCTAACAGCTGAGGCTGGCAAAGCGCTGTGAGTAGCCCCGGTCCGGGACTGTGAGATTCTACTTGTGGAAGTTAAAAGTTGTAATGAATATGAACCTCGATCATTACCTGTCCAGAAGTCTAGCTGCTGTTCATTATGGGGAAAGTCATTTCACCAGGAATGGAAAATGTACTTGAAATGTACATTCCTTGAGACTGCATACATTTTGGGAACATTAAACCAGCCGGAGTGCTGTGCTGGCTCACCCTTCTCTGTCATTTTTCCTCCCAGGCATGCTCTAGTCAAATTTCTTTCTTGTATATGTCTAACATCTTGTGCAATGAAGCTCAAGATTCATTTTGCTCTTTTCAGCTTTAGTAGTCTCTGCTGACTCCAGAGAAAGTTTGGGAGGAACAGGCAGTTGCACACGCTGTTGGGTCTGGATGTTTTATTATTTGTTGTTCCGGCAAAACGATGAGAAAACATCCCCCAGACAGATGACTGTGTTTCATCTCTACCACTCATCTGGCATCCAGACATACCTGCAATGGTCTGGAAAGGTGGAAAAAATTGGGCTTAAAGATCTGAGCCCCTTAAAAATTTGGCTCAACATGTAGTACAAAGTAGCAGTCCGCTGTACACCAAGTTCTCACACTCTTTTCCTTCAAACCTCAGACATAGAAGGAATTGGTTACATGGCTTACTAGAAAATGTGGTGTGGATAAATACATTTGTAATTTGATTTGTCTGGCTGTATATAGTAAGCACTGTAATAATATAGCATTATCCTGTATTATATAGCATGCTCTTAACTGCACCCAGGGAGATCCACCCTGGGTGGAGAGCATGGAGCTTGGCTGAGCACGGTTGTTTTCAAAAATGAGGTAACACATGCTTGGGACCTTAAGTTCATTAGTAACCCAAAGTCACAAAACCAAATATCTCTTAACCTCTCAGTGAATGAAGTTGTTTTGAGTGCATTTCTGGACCAGAATGGATTTCTACTGGAACACGATTGACTCTGGGAGATTCTTGTGCTCTGTTTAGGGTTAGGAGTTAATTAGATACCATCATTGTAAAACCTTCTCTTGTATGTTATTTTGGCTAAACTTTCTTTTGCAAAAAATTTTTTATAAACCTGGTGGCAGTGGAAAGATATTTTTATTTTTATCCTGAAAGAAAAAATAACTTTGTTTCTGTACTAACTCTTCTTCCTCCTCTCTGGGAGCAGTCCAAAAATAATACATCATGGGATGAACTATATGTTATGCACTTGTATCTACTTTTACTGCAACTCAAAGCAGCGCGGTGTCTTCTGGTTGGTAAAATGACAGAGCTTAGAAGATAAATCTATAAGTGAGCAAAAGCAGGGAGGGTTTTTTTTTTCCTCTGGGATCAGCCATTAACAGATTTGCTTCACTTCTTTGGAAACTTTCATGCCATATTTGCAAGGTAGTTGTGGAGCAAAGCAAATTAAACTAGCAGAGGTGGAGCATCCAAATCTCCAATTCAAATAAAGTCAGCACTGGTCTAAATTTGCCACAGTGTCAATATGCCATGACAGACGTAAATAGCATGTACCTATTAAACAAAGGAAACAAGCTTTTTTGGGCTTATTTTCAGATATAAAAAACAAAGCTAAATTATGTGCCTTTTGTATTTGTTCTTCCCTTATGAAAATTACGTGCAGATCTTGCCGTACTAATGAAATCCAGCTGTTAGTTTTTGCAGACTTGCTTTTTGTTTGTATTTTTATTTTTTTTTCCTTGTATGACAGGAACATCCTAACGCCTGGAGGAGTATTACAGCTGAACTGTGCGAGGGAACTGCAGGTGGCGGAGACAACCCTGGCCTCATGACAGACCCAGGCTGGAAGGGTGGGAGTGGATTGAAGATGTTTGGGTGGCTCCTGTGCTCTGGTATGAATTCATAGTGGCAAGAAAGCTACCCTTGCCTTCTCTGTACTTCTTTTTTTCTTTTTGTAATTCATAATTCTGCAATCAATAACAGCAGACCTGTATCGGGTGATGGAGGGACAAGATCTGCTCATTGTTTTCAGGAATTCAGAGTGGAAAAGTAGTTTGTGGTGTAGCTTTTTCCATGGGAAAGCAGGGAAAGAAATGTTCCTCTTCCAGTCCAAACTGGTATTCTATGTTGTTTCTTTGCTGAGGTGATAGCACATCCTGCTCATCAGAATGCCTTCTCAAGATGTGAAGTGGTGACCTGACTATGAATATGCATTATACCACTAAGATTTTATAAGTTTTTAAAGATTTCCTTGGTTTTTAATATTGATGGAGTACTTTTAAAATGGGATTTTAAATTCGACTTCAAAACTATAAACAGATGAGAATTCCCATGGCAAGAAGTTAAGGAATTCCCTACCCAATTTGCTGGCAAACATAGAAGATTACATCCAAACCTGAATTTAATTTGCATAATCTTTTCTCAAAGTAATAAACAAATTGCAAATTTGTTGGTAATGGAAATAAAATGACAATAACAGAACTCCTATGTTCCTCTGGTAAGGGATAAATCTGTAATTAAAGCAAGTTTTACATTTTTTTCTGCTTATTTTTTTCCCTTTTTAATTTGAGTATTATGCAATGAAGAACTAAGACCAACTGAGTGTAGACTTGTGTAATGAAGGAATAAGAGCTGATCCCACTACTCAGGAAATTCTTGTGCACTGTAGGACTCCAGTATAAACCGAGTGGGGTTTAGCAAATGGAAAGATGATTTAGTAGTAGTAATTAAAAAGTCACACAGGTAAGTAGAGTTCATGGAGTCCTGCCTGAAGTTGCTTTGGGAACATGCATTTTTTAATCATTAATATAACTAGGCTATTTCAGTGTTTTCCCAAGTTCTCAGGTTCAAATTCTAAAAGGTTTTATCATATTTGTCTATTCAAATTTTATAACTTTGTACTGTATTTGTCATTTTACCTCTTTCCCCCACACTTTTCCTTTCCTTTCCTTTCCTTTCCTTTCCTTTCCTTTCCTTTCCTTTCCTTTCCTTTCCTTTCCTTTCCTTTCCTTTCCTTTCCTTTCCTTTCCTTTCCTTTCCTTTCCTTTCCTTTCCTTTCCTTTCCTTTCCTTTCCTTTCCTTTCCTTTCCTTTCCTTTCCTTTCCTTTCCTTTCCTTTCCTTTCCTTTCCTTTCCTTTCCTTTCCTTTCCTTTCCTTTCCTTTCCTTTCCTTTCCTTTCCTTTCCTTTCCTTTCCTTTCCTTTCCTTTCCTTTCCTTTCCTTTCCTTTCCTTTCCTTTCCTTTCCTTTCCTTTCCTTTCCTTTCCTTTCCTTTCCTTTCCTTTCCTTTCCTTTCCTTTCCTTTCCTTTCCTTTCCTTTCCTTTCCTTTCCTTTCCTTTCCTTTCCTTTCCTTTCCTTTCCTTTCCTTTCCTTTCCTTTCCTTTCCTTTCCTTTCCTTTCCTTTCCTTTCCTTTCCTTTCCTTTCCTTTCCTTTCCTTTCCTTTCCTTTCCTTTCCTTTCCTTTCCTTTCCTTTCCTTTCCTTTCCTCCTATTTTCACCTGCAGGTGAAAAATGCAAATGACAAGAAGCATAAACCCTCAGTGGGCTCCTGGTATAAATGGCAGATGTCCTATTGACTTCAGTGGATGTTACATTCACTCATGCCAGGACTAAATTTATTTCACAAGTTAAGAAACTGGGGCAGCACGGGAAGAATTCTGGCATTACTATCCTCCGTACTGTGCTTTTATTTTGTTCACTTCTGACATTACATTTCAAGTTTTTCCCTGTATGTTGTAAATGAAGACAGCTACCTCTGAGCCCTGGACTTGGAGAGATGAACTTCTCTAGACAGAAAACAACTTGTGTTTTCCAAAGCCCAGTCAACAAAACTCATCTAGGTTGACACAAACCCCACAAAACCCCTCTTCAAGGGTATCAGGTTTTCCCTTTGTATATCCCAACTGGTTTGAAAAGAACACTACCAGAATAGAAACAAATAGGGTAACATACTTTAGGGAGCTGAGATGGCCTGGAAAAAAGTCTCTCCTCCGTAATTATTAATTTCCAGTGTCATAATGTGCAAATGAAGCCAACCACGTCCCTAAACCTTTTCCTTAATTTCCTCAACCCGTCCTTTACTCTTCTTTTGTGAAGGTCAGGGAGCAGAGGAAGATGTGTCATGCTGGCTGTTGAGGAGGCTGCTTCAAAAACCCAAAGTGGTCTTGTGTGGGGAAAAATCCTTAAAGAATGAGCATGAATTCATATCGCATGGGTGATGTAATGTAGCCTACATTAACCTCACCTGAGCCCAGGGTCTGGAAAATGAAGCAGGAAGCCACAACTGTTTTCTTCTAAACTCACCGATGCCTACTGTCACCAAGTGAATAAAGAATAGGGTGTTTTATTGGCCAAAGACAAAAGAAGAAATTATATTTTAACCAAGAGAGTTCAGGACTTAATAAATATAATTCCATTTATTTCATATTCAAGCCATTATCTTTTTAAAACAAATTAGAACCTATCTTAAATCAATAATTATAAAATACTGTCTGAATCATGGGATTGTCAGCACCAATTTGTCTTGTAAATTCATTCAGTCTGTGACTAAGTAATTACTTCTAATTCCAATTCAGGCACCACAGTCCTTGATAAATACATAACTAAAAGTCCAGCAGACTGTTGCAGCATTCAGTCAATAGCTATTTAATACACAGGCGCACTCAGCTCTGAATTGCAAAGGTAAAGGAGAGGAGCATATTTGCACGCACATGTACACACTGAAGACCGAGTTAATAAAGTCTGTTCTGTGGGAATGTAACACTTCTATGTTACACTGATAGGCACCAAATGACAAAGATAATTAAAGACTTGAAAGATATTAAAAAGTATGGTGGTACTGCCAGACCACTCCTTTCCATTTCCCTCGCTTTAACTATTTTTATCATAGAAGCATAGAATCATAGAATCATAGAATAGTTTGGGTTGGAAGGGACCTCTAAAGGTCGTCTAGTCCAACCCCCCTGCCATAGGCAGGGACATCTTCAACTAGATCAGGTTGCTCAGAGCCCCCTCCAACCTGACCTGGAATGTTTCCAGGGATGGGGCATCCACCACCTCTCTGGGCAACCTGTGCCAGTGTTTCACCACCCTCAGCGTAAAAAATTTCTTCCTTATATCTAGTCTGAAACTGCCCTTTTAGTTTAAAGCCATTCCCCCTTGTCCTGTCACAACAGGCCCTGCTAAAGAGTTTGTCCCCATCTTTCTTATAAGCCCCCTTTAAGTACTGGAAGGCTGCAATAAGGTTTCCCCGAAGCCTTCTCTTCTCTAGGCTGAACAACCACAACTCTCTCAGCCTTTCTTCACAGGAGAAGTGTTCCATCCCTCATGCCTCTTCTCCTTGTGCACTCAAACAGATAAGTGACACCTGTATGGAAAATATTCCTGCCAGATTTCTTTGCAAAAATGAGAAAACTCTCTTGCTTTTATCCTTTTGATTATGACACTTAATTATGCCTCAGTCACACTCCAAAGCAAAAAGGTACAGTAAAAGAGGTAAGGATTTTCAGTGTAGCAGCTGGTGCCTTTCCCCCCACCTCCCTCCACTGGAAGTGGCTGTTTTTAAAAATTCAGGAATCACAGAACTGCCTAAAACAAAAAGTTGTAGTACTGTTGGGATTTATAAATGAGCAAGCTCACAGGCATGAGTGAGACAAGGGAGAGTATCTTTTAGCAGACCAGCTGATTTTTTTAATGTCAGAAGATATTGCCTCTCCCTACAAGCTTTGCTTCTTGTTGAAAACTGAACAGAAATGGACAGACTGATATTCCACTGAACACTTCTTTTAGAAGAATAAACCTAGCTGATAAAACTACCAGTGAAGGAGTCAAAGTGTTTCCTTAATTAAAAAACAGCACTGCCTTTCTCAATGAGGCATTAGTTTAGACTTTGCTATTTACTGTGGTGGGAAATGGTGACATTTGGGTTTTAAGAAGAGGTCCACAGGGGTATGGAGAGGGAAACGGGAGCAGCAGCTCAAGCCCCCTCCTGTCAGTCAGCCCGTGCCCCTGCTAGAGGGAGGGGGTGAGGGCAGAAGCAGTGAGCACACTTTGGGTCCCCCAAGGCCCCCTGTTTCCAGCCTCCCCAGTCCTCTGCAGGGCTTCACCACTAGCAATGAGAAAGAGGGATTACAGGTATACCTGTGCCAGGTGGGGGTTATCGAGCAGCTGTAGCTCCTCAGCAGGGCAGAGGTACAGCTGGACCTCTGCCTGTCCACCCGCAGACCCGTTTGATCAGGGACCAGCAAACAACGGCAAACTGCAGCTGGGGGTGGTCTGCATGGCCTTTCACTTTTCCTGGGACTGCAAACCTCCCTGGGGCAATGAATACTCCAAGTAAAATGAACACAAAGGTTGATTTTGTCTTTCACTAGGGCTTTACTGGACCCTAAAACTGGGACCTTTTGGTTCGGAAATTGTGGGAAAGGATCTTAGGTTTTGGCCCAGATTTTTGTGGGGGCTCTCATTATCTATCTCTCTAATCAAAATTTTAACTTCTGTTATTAATTTATGATAAATTACACAAAGTCTGATTTACTTTATTTTCACCACTTATTTCACTTGTAGGTTAGTGCAGGCTTGGGTGACAATGTTTAGTTCAAAGTTCCACAGATATTTCCTCCTCTATCAGCAACAGATAGTTTTGCAGGAAATCACTGTTAAATAAAAGTAGGGATACCATCCCACATACACCCATCTTTCACGAGATACTCCTTTGCTATGTTCTTTACTATGGAAGGTGTTGGGTTGACGGTTGGACTCGATGATCTTAGAGGTCTTTTCCAACCTCAATGATTCTATGATTCTATGATTCTATGAATTATCTCACTCCTTCCATTTCTCTTTTCTCTGCCTATAATCCTGGTTACCTTAGCTTTCTCTTTAAATAGAGACATAATAACAGACTCAGATTTATCCCGTTGCTGCTTGTATTATTGAAAAACGTGCTGAGCAAAAGTGGTGCTCTTTCCATACTATATAGTGGTCTAACTGCTGGGGTAAATTCCAGAGCTATACTTTCCTGTTTTGTTGGGAGAAATATAAATGAGGCATAAGGAAACTCAGCTGCAGAATCTATCAGCTTATAACAGGATTCAAGTTTGCCCATTGTGCTTAGTTTCTGGAAAACCAACCCAAAGCAAACCTAACTCGCCTCCTTCCAAACTCCTGTGAACAGTGCCTCAGGGTACAGCTGGTGTGTTTGCTCCGTGTCTTATTTATGTGGGCTGCTCTTTTCTTTGTGAAATGCTCTAGCAGATGTTTTGTTGCAGATAGGTTTTGCTGTTGCCATGCTGTGCTAATACCTGCAGCTGCTGTACTTCTCTGCCCTACACTGAAATGATACATTTCCCAAAACAAAATTACTATTCACTCAAGGAAAAAAAAATAATTAAGAAAGAAAGATCTTGAGCAAAATTACATCAGTGGTGGTGTTGGGGGTATGATATGAAAGGCCAGAATGCATATTTTAAAAAAGTATGGAAGTACCTGAATTATGTGGGTGCTTTACTTGTGGTGTTGCAATACAGCTCACTTCAGCTGGAGCAGAATGAACTGGTATCAAACACTGAAGCTACTTGCTTGATCTTTGAGACTATGATGCTGAAATCAAAGCCTGACTAAGAAATAGAGCTGGTCCCATTTTCCAACCTGAAAAATCAGCGATGGTTCAGGTTTTTAAATGGAAAAATCCTAGTGATTTTATTTGATATGTTTTCTTCCAACCCAGTTTGTTCTACAGTTTTTAATTTTTTGAATCTCCACGGCAGCTGGGGAACTATTTATACAGCTTGCTACACACTCCAACACCCGCCAGTTTGCTCAGCCAGCTCCAGTAAATAACATGAAGGCACAGAGGACTGTCAGAGCTTGTGGTTTCCTTCAAGTCCCGTTGGAAATATTAATTGTAAATAACAGCTTTGTACACAGCTACCGATTGTTAATGAGGTAATGTGGGACACTGTGACTGCAGTTACCAGGTTATCATGGATAAGGATGCACTGTTCTTACAGGCTTTTCATAAAGGAAAATAAGACAGGATATTTCATAAAATAGTTAATCATCCCTCAGCCATGCTGATAGGCTGTTTGGCTTTTCTTTGAAAGCTCTTATTTAACTTTTTCTATCTGAGAGCAATCCTAAATGGTTATCCTAACTGAAAATGAATAAAGGAAAATACTTGCTTTTCAGTACTTCAAAGTGTGATCAAATCTCCAATATTTTTGAAAGCTTTTGTAAAAGAAAAAGGAACCCAGCATTCTTGGTCTTCAGAGCATCCAGATGCAGGGGTCCATTTGAGTACACAGCTACCGTCCTCGCTGCTTCTGTGTCTAGTTTTACTTCTGGTAGGAACCAGAATGCATTGAAGGAAGAGGGTCCGCTCAGATCTTGTCCTGACACCTAGTCAGTATCTAATATGGGCTGTAGAGCTGTGAGTATTTTACAATTGCATGATTTAGGTGTACCTCAGGAGCCACCCTGGATTGTATTACTCAGAAGACCTTTAGAGCTTGGGCTGCTATGGAGCTATGGACCTGAGAAACAGCACTGCCAGGTCTTCCACATTTGCTTTATTGTTAGCTCAGAAAGGAGACAATTTATGGGTGTTAATAAACCTGGAAGTTCATTTCACTGAGCATTTTAAAGACAAGGATGATGCAAGATAGAACCCTCCCTTTTTAAGCCTACTGAGTGAAGTAAAACATTTATGTTCAAAAACTAATTAAAATTTGGGTTTAGCCCATTGTTCAAAGCATCTCCCAGAACTAAGATGTTTAAGAATAACGGATTAAAGGAAGCAGAGCAATATTGCACTAAGCAGAATAATCAATAAGACGACCAGATGAAATACTTTTGGAGTCATTCCCATAAAAGATCAAAAAAACATGAGATGAGACACTCCTGGGAACCCCCATGGACTGTCAGGTAACATCTTCTCATGTTATAAGGGTGAAGGGCTTTTTGGTCTTGTGAGGATTTGACTAAGTTGCAGATTTAAGATTGTCTTCTTTCACTAACTGGTCAGGAGCAATAGCAATCCTTAAAAGCAAGAAAATAATCTCAACAAATCTAACAAAGTCTTGACTTTGTGGAAGCACCAGGATTTCTGTGGTGCATCCTCTTTTCAGCTCTTTAGCCTTTCAGCTATTTTGTCTGCCAACAGGCAGTTAAAGAGAGAACATTTCGTATGTTTAGGATATGCCTTTAACAGCAGGTTTTCAATAGTTTCACTGTAGTTTGCCCTGATCTTGTTGACAGTAGTACAAGAAGAAGGGAAAACATTTCACCAATGTACCTACCACCTATTTTCAAATGAGTTGTTTCTTTTGTTTTACCCCATTCCTTGTTTTCTCTCTCATGGCATGTAATTTATACTTTTAAACCCCTGTGCAATCAACATGTGCTGTCAGATTGTCAGTTGTGTTGTGATAGTCTGTTTCCTATGTTTGGTAAGAGCTCTCAGTCAAAATTGTGCGTATTTCTTATCTTTTTCTCATTTAAATATTTCCTTAAATACCCCTTTTATCATGATGCTTGTAAATCACTGTTCTTTGTCAGCAGGTAGACTGATGACCACTCTTACTATTAAGACCAACAAACATCTGAATTTAACAAAAGTGTCTTGCTCTTCTTTCATTAGGTGGTCTAATCACAGACTGTACATGGCCCGTGGCTAGGGATGTTTCTGAGCTACTTGCAAAGTAGGAAATACCTAATATTTATGTGGGAGCTATGCGATTCTGCCCAGAAGATATCATATAAATAACCTATCCATGAAGGTCAATTTATAGGGCTGTCTATTCTATGGTTGATTTTGTCACAGATCTTCCCATGGTGCTTGAACTTCCCAGTACTAGGATGAAACTGGTCTATTTAAACAAGCTTTGAGCACAGAATCCTTGGGAAAAAAGACCTGGATTTTTTCTGTATATAACTTCTACCTATCCACATTAGATTAAGTGAGTTCAGCCACACACTACCATCGTGCTTTCCAAGCTACCAGCCTATAAATTTCATGTTCTGTTGCAAAAGGGAAATTAATTGTTTTCATAATATTAGTAAGAATAATTATTTTTCATATTAGAAGCTAATACCATCTTATGCTTTTTGCATGTTAAATGATATATATTCCTTGTTCAAACATGATGGATTTTATTCCCACCAATGCATTTTTGAGCAATTAGTACCAAATCTTTTATGGTGGAGGGAAAATACAGTATTTCTTGACTACTCAACAGGCAGGCCATTTATAATGAAATGAAAACATCCTATGTAAAGCTAAAAGCATTTGCTTTATTAATTAATCTGAATGCTCTTCCCTCAAACTATCTGCAGCTCTGTTTGAGGAAGTAGTCTACTAAGTCATATTGGATTACATGCTTATATCCATTTTTAATTACATTTGGAGGAAACATGATAACAGCAAGAGAAAAAATAACATAGCTTGATTATGTGAGTTAGTGTTTGGCCACCTCCTCTAGAATAGCTAACTTTTACATGGTTTGGTTTGGAAAGAGTCAGGGCCATGTGACACACTAAAAAAAGAACATTATTATTCTCTTTAATCCTGCTTAAATTTGTTACATTTGGTATTAAAGAAAATAGGAATCAATGTTCAAAGAAGAAATGTTAAACGTGAATTAAAGGAATTTCTGAATAGCCTGTGAGGAAAAAAAAAGGATAGAGACCTAAATGATCAATGGTCGTATACAATTTTTCATTCACCTTTTTAGTGACTCCGATTATTTTTCCTGTAAATTAAGACGGTTTGTTTTTTCCAGTTGCCAAGCTCTCCTCCCAGTACGCTGAAAGCTCTGCGTCCCTTCACCATAAGTGAATCAATTTGATCATTTAGTGTAGAGCATGCTACAGGTAATCCTAAAGCAGAGACAGAACCAGCTGTAAAGGGAGCCTAGGGCTTCAGGTTCAGGTGTGGATGTCTAAGCTGGTAGACAAGTGTGTCATACCCCATTTTGGGAGTTGTTCTTATTATTCAAGTGTAGATCCCAGTTTCTCTTTGATGCTGTCAGAACGGTTATCACAATCACTGACCAAAATGTAAACCAGGGAGAGTTTAGATGACTGCGTCAAATTTGTTTATTTTTACAAAGACATTGGGAAATGGCACAAAATGCTTTTTTACTTTTGACTACTATAGTTTCTAATATGTGTCTTAATCCATTTTTCTGTGCCACAAGTACTTAGTCACCAACTCTTTTATTAGCATAACAACAGGGCCAGATTCAGACAGTTTCAGATAGGTATTTTTATTTCATAGACCTTTCATTTGGTGTTCCTGCGAAGAAATTATATTTTGGCTGCACCATAATTTTTTGTATGTCCGATCCTACATCTTTGGAAAAGGAAGAAATTTTAGATGACTTCAGAATGCTTAGTTCAGCTGGGGACACAGAGGAACAGATCCTGCTGGCTTTTTTCTTCTGCTGGAGATTTCCCATTAAAGGAATGGAAGCTTTCCTTCCTTTCGAAGCTACAAAACCAGAATAACACCAAAGAAATTTTTGGAGTAGCTGTGATAGAAGATGTGGTACACTAGGCAGACTAAATATAGAAGAGTATTTCAGGAGCTCATAATGACAAAAAACAACAACCAGACGTAATACTGGCACCTCTAGGCAATTGTCTGACTGCATACAGCAGTGTTGAATATATATATATATGTGTGTGTATATAAAGAATGACTTCCAGTGTTTTTTTGCTGTTTATTGCCTGTCACAGGTCCCAATTAGTTGAAGGCAGACTTCAGCCTACTTAGAAAACAGTGGTATCAGCAATGAATCTTTTTATTACCCCACCAGTATACCCCTACAATTTGATGGTAATGATGATTGGAGCGGTTCATCTTGAGGGCGCTCACAAGGCATGAGCGGGACAACCAGGGGATCAGGCCTAGCCAGCACGGGTTCATGAGAGGCAGGTCCTGCTTGACCAACCTGATCTCCTTCTATGACCAGGTGACCCGCCTAGTGGATGAGGGAAAGGCTGTGGATGTGGTCTACCTGGACTTCAGCAAGGCCTTTGACACCGTCTCCACAGCATTCTCCTAGAGAAGCTGGCGGCTCACGGCTTAGACAGGTGGACTCTGCGCTGGGTCAAAAACTGGCTGGACGGCCAGGCCCAGAGAGTTGTGGTGAATGGAGTTACATCCAGTTGGTGGCCGGTCACGAGCGGTGTTCCCCAGGGCTCAGTTTTGGGGCCGGTCTTGTTCAATATCTTTATCGATGATCTGGATGAGGGGATCGAGTGCACCCTCAGTAAGTTTGCAGACGACACCAAGTTGGGCGGGAGTGTTGATCTGCTCGAGGGTAGGAAGGCTCTGCAGAGGGACCTGGACAGGCTGGATCGATGGGCCCAGGCCAACTGTATGAGGTTCAACAAGACCAAGTGCTGGGTCCTGCACTTCGGCCACAACAACCCCATGCAGCGCTACAGGCTTGGGGAAGAGTGGCTGGAAAGCTGCCTG
>NW_008795686.1:2416778-2449918 GCF_000699145.1 Aptenodytes forsteri | reverse complement strand
CCCAGGGAAGTGGTGGAGTCCCCATCCCTGGAAGTATTTAAAAGACGAGTAGATGAGGCACTTAGGGACATGGCTTAGTGGGTGGTGGTGTTGGGTTGACGGTTGGACTCGATGATCTTAGAGGTCTTTTCCAACCTCAGTGATTCTATGATTCTATGATTCTATGATGATGTCCCTAATGAGAACTAGTAGTTTGACCTACCTAGTCCAAGTACACAGAGGAGGTATGGAGGGACTATCCTAACAAAGACAAGTAGACTTCCATTTCACTGCCCATTCAGCCTGCTGTGTGCCCCCAGGAACTGTCCAAAAGTACCTCAGTTAATTTTAACTGTGGTTATGGTTCCTCTGGTGGAGACAATGAGGACACCACTTGAGACCATTGTTTCTTTCCATATGAACTGCCAAAGAGGTGCCAGGTAGTGGTGAGTTCCAGTCCCTGATGGCCTGAGCCAGGTTTGAATGTAGATATTAGTAACAAAAGACCTATATCCAAATGCTGGTTGCCCTGGCGAAACATGATTTCTCTCATTTCCATCCTGGTTGTAAAAATCACAAGTTTTAATTTTTTATTTCTCGGTGAAGGGAAAGTCGGCAGTAGACCCTAATTTCAGACAATTAAATATGCCTCAAGTCAAGTCTCAAGTCTCTGTCCTTTAGTTTCCTTTGTTTTTAAAAGTGTCCCATCTGAATGCTATAGAAATTGTGTGTACCCAGGCAGTCATGTACAAAATCACATTCCTCTTTTCACCAGCCACAAAGATGATGTTAATTTTATTTCATTCTCTTGTTTTAAAATCTTATATTTAATAAGCTGCAAAGTATTATAAAAAAAAAAAGAGAGGGAGAGTATGAATTAAGAAAAGAAAGTGAATGCACAATTCTCAGGCATAAAAATGAACAACCCAAATATGATGAATTGGTTGTAAAGCAGAGTCTGTAAACTGAAAAGATCTGTTCTCAGTCAACCACAGTTAATTGGGCACAGTGGTTCACTGGGGAAAGGCAAGTGTGATAATTCCCTGAAAGGAGAACACTGAGTCTCACTGAGACTTCAGTTTTGTGAGAGGACCATCATAACCAGTTTAACGTGAATGTTTGACCTACTCAATACTTTAAAAAAAACTTGCAAGTTGGTCACTGAGAAATTGAACAAACGCTTGTTGCCTCATAAACAAATCAAAATGTGTACAATTCTAATTTGTGTAGTCCCACTTTGCAGTCTGAATCCATTACTTACTGAAATCAGCTGGAAGAAACCTATGGACCTGAATGAGAATAGGATCACAGAAACAGCTATATAGACTTTGTTGATGGATTACTCATGTAACGAGTGACCAAAACAATTCAGGCTTACTTTGTCAGCTGTCAAACAAATTAATGGTAACCATTTTCCTTGGGTCAAAGAGAAGACAAATGAAAATGGTATTGCAGAAGGATAGGTAGTATCTCATGGCATCCTTGTGCAGTATCCAAATGGTCAGATGGGTCTAGAGAGGTTTTCAAACTTGTATGAAGACCTCATCTACCTTAGAAGTGTACTTTCTTGCTCAGTGAGCAGCTATGAATTTTACATTTTTTTAATGAATTTATTAATCTCGCTAGGTCATTCTTTCTATATGTTCGGCTTTTAAAACATAAAAAGGTTCTAGTAATTAGTTCTGTCCTTGAATGATGTTTACATAAGTGAAAATAGAGTAATTTCTCATAGTCTTCATGATGGAAGCAGATCTCAAGGGAGAGGAATGAGGAGGGAGCCTTGACTTGGGAAACCATCTAAGCAAGGGCACGTTATCCATCAAGTTAAAGGGTGTTAATGGAGAACAGCATGGCTGTAGAAAGCAGACAGTAGGGCATCAAGCCTAACATTGGTTTAGTAGAGACATCACCATCATGGCAAGGAGCAAAGCTGGATAAACAGAGAGGGAAAGACTTGTGTAGGAACCTGAGTAAGAAGATTAGAAATTCAAATTCAATGCAGCAGTGAAGTGGGAGTCAAAGGACTTATTATCTATGTTCTTCTACTTTAAAAAGTCATTCTTTGAAGGAAAGGTTCAATGCTTTGTCCCATTTTCCTGGTATAATGAAGTGGGGTATGTGTCACAATGAAAGTATACTTTGTCCATTAAGTAAGTAAAACTGAACTCTGTCTTGGATTATTTCTTAGTCTAATGATAAAGATTAAGCATTTAATTGGACTGCACATATCTGTTAAATCTGGTTTTCTATGTCATTATTAAATATGTCTCTATATAAGCAATGTAACATTTCATTTGCTCAACTGTGGGATTAAAAGATTTTTTGAAACAAGGATTCCTTGAGTTCTTTATATGCTATAGACCTACGAGTGAGACTATGTATTGTGAAGTGATGTTCACTGAAACGGTGGCAAACCTCAGCCCATGTGTCAAATACAGTCCACTGGGACATTTCATGCAAGTCTCAGACATATGTTCTAAGTCTGCCCCACTTGCCCTACTGAGCCTTGACAGAGCCAGCCTTTTGAAGTTTTCCTAACCCAGTGTTTGTGGGCTTACGTTTCTCATTGTGAGATGAGCCTCATGCTGGATGACACTCTGAGGACTCATCTGCCTGCGGGATGCATGTCTGCCATGTGATAGGGGTGCGTTGCTGGTTGAACAAGTTGACCACTCCACTACTTTCCAGGTAGCACTCTTATGGTAGTCCTCTTATGGGTGGAGGGAAGGATTTCTGCTTTGCCTCTCTGTTTCTTCATTAAGAGTGTGCTTTGGTAACTCAGCTGTTACTATTACCTGCCTCTCACACAGATGTCGGTGAGCTCCACTGAGTGCAAATAAGCACCATTGCTGTAAGAGGCTCTGCTGAGGTTCCTTGTGTCTTTGTGTATGAGCACTAGTTTTTTTCATATATTTTATGTTTTTCTTCAGTGATCTGGGTCTCACACAATGGTAAATTATCTCTTTTTCTTCACTTCCTCCCCCCTGCTCCACCCGATACTGTGGGATGTACCACCTAAAAGTCATCTTTGGAAGCTAAACAGCTTCCTATATTGGAGTGCCGTTCAAAATTCCTTCTCTTTTTTCTGTTTTGGCTTGGAGAACAAATGGTGAACCAAAATCCTGTTTACTAAGCCTAAGTATAACCTTTCCCCATTTTCCTGGTATTACTGGAAAACTGCAAAGCTGTCATACCTTTTAAATGATGCATCACAATGAAGTGCTAAAACAGAGTCCCAATTTACCCTGGCTTGTAATTTTCTGACAGATGCCAAGAAGAGGCAGGGAGCTCCATTCGACTAAACTGGAAAAAATTCCACAGAAGACAAGTCTACCTCACTTTTTGTTTATCATTTCTGTAAGCTAGTCCACCTCTTCAGTCAACAACATAAATATCGAGGGCGAACAGTAAATGTCTATAGTTTGATGGGTTTGCATGAAAGACTGGCAGTGGGTTCCTGTGCTTTTAAAGGGCTGTCCCTGTCTCGGTCAGGGCTGTAGTGTACTGCAGGTGCTGGAAGAGGGAGGCTGTGCTGCCAACGTAGCAGCGAGATTTCAGTCACTGAATTTCAGAGGCTGCCTCTGCTTAGCGCAATGCGACATCTCAGCTGACCTTATCAGACTAACAGACAGCTGATTAACACAGTCCACAATATATGTTCTAAATACAAGGTTCAAGAAATCTTTTCAGATTTTTGGTGTCAAAGTAAGTTTTAACTGTGGGCAATCTTTCAATGGCTTTGCAAGATACAAAGCAGAAGAATCACAGCTTTAATTCTGTGCATCCCAGAAGGCTAGATCTGGTCTTGAAACACAGAACTCACATTTGAAAAAATAGAGCTCCTGATAGCGCTAAGTAGAGAAAATGAGAGGAATGAGAGCTTAAAGTCAAGCACGTTCACCTTTAACAGACCTACTCTACAACATATCCTGGGATAAGACAACAGACCATTATCAAAGTAAAATGAGAACGCAGTTCACATAAATCTTGAAACCAGTTTTGTAACCTGCTAAAACCTCTTCAGAATTTTAAAGGAATGGTTATTAAAAGCATGAGAGGGTGTTCTCATGTCATGGATTTCATCAAGAGTGAAATACAAATAAGCTGGAAATCTGTGGCAAAATTGTCATTGCCTTTTGCAGAACTGTAAGTCTTCCTACTTCCATTCTGTTTTCACTTCTTTTTCATAGCTTTTTAGGGTGTTCTGTGGTTTTATCAAGAGTTCTTCAGGATTTACCCTTGTGGACTTCTGCTGTCTCTCACATATTCAGGATGTTAAAGTATTCTTCCATGAAATGTTTTTCTCATTTCCTTTTCAGATAACAAATACACAAAATAGGGACTGATCCAAAGCTTGTTTATGTCAGCACAAGTATTTTCCATTTACATAAGGTTTGGGGTTCGGGCTCTTCAATAGCAGAAAAAAGCTGATGTTGAAATTCCTTAAGCAGTGATGCAGATTAAATGAATGGGAGCTTTGTCTGAACGAGGAGTTCGATTGCTAAGAGGACAGGCACTAAAATAATGCCTTGCCCCCCTCGTTTGTGGAAGTTACCGATAGCTCGGTTTGAGCCTGTTGGAGAGCGTTTCCATGCTGCTGACTCTCAGGCCAGCTCTGCCCATGCTCAGGCTGTCTGGCAGCAGCCAGGTCTGGGCCAGCAGCCACGCTGACGTGTTGGGTCAGGAAAATACCCGTGATAATGTGTCGAGCCACACAACTCTTGTGACCTGTCGTATCTGCAGCAGACCCCTTCATGCAGCACAGCCAGTGCGGGGACCCGCCTGGTGAGAGGGGGACTGTGTTCTGCCCTCTGGGGGCATGGGGGGAGCCGCTGCAGATGACTCGCAGTCCCGACCAGGTCTCTGCCAGTGCTTGGGACAGTGCTCCAGAGTCTGGAGCATGTTTATCTCACAGTATGTGGAGTAAATGCATATGAGAATATATTTTTACATATTATAGAAGGGAAATATTATTTTCTCTTATCTATATTATCTGCAGGTAAATGTTTTGTACCCCACTGAGTAGAAGAGGAAGTCAGGCACAAAAGATGGGAATGAGCTCACCTAGCTTTAGATACCTATGCCGTAAACATGTCTGAGACACTCTCTACAGGATCTCTCGATAGACAGTAGAACTAAGTAAGCATTTTGAGGGTGGGATTTGTCAGTCCATTCTAGACATCTTTAGGATGAGTTTATCTGCATTCTAGAAATATCTATTCATCCATTAGCTGAAAAGAGCACGGAAAAGGGTTAGCTATGTGGATGCGAAGTCTCAAACTGCTTCTGATAGTTTTGTCAATGTGACACTTAAAAGGTCCTGTGAAAAGCACGTGGCAGAGGAAGGAGTTTCACGACAGTCCTTGACTGACGCCCTAAAAAATGGACCATTCTTCATAGGACACTCTAATCTCCATTAATCCCTACTTTTTAAAAAAAATCACCAAACTCTGTAATACACTTAAGTGTCACTGATGATTTCTACTCCAGAGTTTGCCCTGAGCTGCAAAAGCAGAGGGATGCTCCAGATAAGGATCATCGCTTATTGGCAGAGTTGTGTGTGGGCAGGGCATGTTTAAACAGCACCTGTCCATGCTAAACCTGATTCAAGTCAATGCGACAAGAACATGATATTGTCTGATAAATTAATAATGAAATGAATGACGAAAGAGATGTGTCAGCCCAGAGGAAAAAACAAAAACACTACTTTTTTTTTCTTCTGCACCTGCAGTGGACAATTTTACTCTGAATGCCATACACATAGTACTTCCAGAAATGACATTTCACTGTGGCATATTCAGAGGGAGGTGTTTACACATTAATACACATGGGTAATGAACACTTCATTATGTTGTCATTACTAGTGAAAAAAAAAAAATTGGTGAGTAAATGTTAAATTCTTTCATGTCTTTTTTAACTTTATAATTTAAAATAACCACTTAAAAAGGGATTTAAGATGAACATTCTGAAGAGAAATCCTAGAAGTTCAGGATTTTAACAATTAGTACTGCATCCTACTATCAAACTTTTGTGTTTTTCGCTGATTGGGTTCATGATTCCTCAGGTGTGTAAGGAGTTGTCAGAATGAGATGATGGGACTCCAGTAGCGTGAATAGGGTCCAACACAGCGCTCTGAAGATTTTATGGCATGAAATTAGTCCAGAATTCCTCCAGTCTCACTCTTATGTGATAAGCATAACCTGCTGGAACAAGATAAGGATGATGATGGCTTTGAAACATGGCACACCAACTATGTTGGAGATTGGTTGAGTTGCATGAGGAAGAGCACTATGTTGCCTGCAATGATTAGCTATGGATCTGTTGTAGCTATTAGGGCGAGAGTGTAGTAATTCCTACAGAGGCTGGGAAAAGAGTAGACTAAATTGTCAAATGAATAATTGGTTCCCTTTACAATGATATCTTTTCCATTTTTTCAATAGCTAAAGAATGCTGCTGTTGCTGTTGACTCTGCTCTCTAGTAAGAGAGCAGCCTCCCTTTCCAGACCATTGGTATTTGCTTCCAGCTGAAATCTGTTTGGAGCCCTGTTCTGGAAATGCAGGCTGGAAGAGATGAGCTTGCAGGTTTCTGTCACCTGGAAGAAAACTATGGTCTGGCAGTTTGGCTGGGGCATAAATACAAATACATCACTGCATCATACTAGGGATTAGTTTCTTTTCTTCAGAACAAGGTAGGAGCTGGGGGGAGCAAGCTTAGGAACAAGCTTAGGATGTGGGGGATTTGAAGCTGCGTGATGTTAACTCCTCTGACCCCATGAGGAGCTAATCTTTCACCCTGTTGTTAAACAGAAAACTTTCTGAAATGCTAACTCTGGAGATGTTGGCAGCTTTCTATTGTACCACTGTAGTTTTTCTACTAGCCACATAAAAGTGTGTTAAAAATCCAGAATTTGAATGACTTAAATTTGCTCTTCAAACCTAGAAGCATGACTTGCAAAATGTGCCCTCTGAAAATTATATCCCCCTAAAACAAACCCTAAAATATTTAACTCATTTAATTCTTGCAAGATGGGCACTTCACAGTAGCTATGTCATACCATGCATTCACATGTCACTTTTTTCTAGTATGTAGTAAGGGTTGCTTGTTCATCCTTTATTTACTCTTATAGTCCAAACAAAGATAATTGGAAGTAGGGAAACATGTGGGCTGGTATTCAGTTGATATAAACAAATGCACAGTCCCTGTGCCTCAGGTAAAGCCACTGTGTCACACCTATTTTGGATCCTTCCCTTACCTCTGCAGAGCACCAGATGTTGGAGGGCATGATGATTCCAACACTGACTCAGGACCCATTTGTTTTCCATGCTCTGACAGATCAAAGTTCCTCAATACCCTTGTCCAAACTGAATTTTGCTCCCTAAAGAGGGGTACAAAAGTATTTTCTGGGGAAGAATGTCTGTTTGGTATCCTTTCTTTCTTCTCATGGTGAGCGGAGCTTCTTCCCTACTGGGATGAAGTCACTGAAAGGGAGGTGGTGCTTCCTTCTCTACATTCCCTGTAATAGAAACACAAACACCTCCAAGATATGATCCAGACGATCCATTTTTTAAGTCAGGAATCTGCCTTTTCCACTGAGAGCAGATGAAGTGGTATGGGATACTCATCATTAATGAATGACTGCTTCTCTTTCCCATTGCCTCTGTTCACACAATCACAGAATCACAGAATTGCTGAGGTTGGAAAGGTCCTCCTGAGATCATGTAATCCACCCACCTGTTAAAGCAGGGTCAGATAGAGCCGGATGCTCAGGGCTGTGTCTGGCTGGGTTTTGAATATCTGCACAGTTGGAGACTCCACAACCTCTCTGGGCAACCCACTCCAGTGTTTGACCACCCTCACAGTAAAAAAAGTGTTTTCTTGTGTTCACATGGAATTTCCAAAGTTCTTCCCTGTAGAGACGTTTCCCAGCCAGTTGGCCCCGTGCATGTACTGGTGCCTGGGGTTATTCCTCACCAGATGCAGGACTTCATATATCCCTTTGTTGAACTTGATTCCTCTCTGCCCAGTTCTCCAGCCTGTTGAGGTGAAAGGCTTCCCATTATATTTCCCCCTGCTTAGTGAAAACCCTACAAAGTTGTATGCAACCTGTATTGCAGTTAGCAACTAAAAAAATTTCCTCCTCCAGTTCCAAAGATATTTTCACTGAAAGTGGAAATCAAACAAAATGAACCAAATAAAAGCATTCTGCATTTTTTAAATATGTGAATATATGTCCCTAGTAAAAATCCTTGTCATAAAACCAAATTTTGTTTCTTCACATAAATAAATTGAAATAGGGATGAACTGAAACCACAAAAACAGGACCTTCACGTAGCTGAGTCTAACTGTTTTGTCCACAGACAAATATAGATAGTGTCCTTTAAAAAATATTACTATGACCCCTGTGTTTCTCCTATCCAAATACAAGAATTTACCGCCAGGCACCTACTAGTTTTGTCATGACTTCATGTGACTTAGAAACCAAGCCAGAGAACTGTTGGAAAGTTTATAGTACTACAAATATTGGAAGTGGGGTGGCAGATACTGCAACCAAAATGCCCTCTGCTGAAAAATCTCCATTTGGCATGGTTTGTTCCAACAATGACTTACCTTCTTCCTGTTTGCTTTGTGTGAGATGATGCTGATTAGAGAGATGCAGAGGGAGTGAGAGTACTAGTGACAGGGGAAGTGAGAGCAATAACTCAACCCCTCTGCATGCTTCTCCATAGCAGCTGGGACTTTAATTGCCCTCTCTTGTCCCTCAAGGTTGCGGTGTTGGGGACACCTTCCTTTCATTCCTCCCACCCTGCCCCCCCTACTTTTTAGGAGACAACGTTGGTCCCAGATGGACTTTTTCCAAAGCCTCACAGATTGATCCCCTGCTTCTGCTTTGGACATGTAGTGCCAGGACAGATGTACAAAGCTGAACATTATAAAGCAAGCTGAGGGGGAAACAAGAGCTGTGGAAAATGTGTTGTAACATAACCTGTGATACTGAAGCGAGAAGGGAGAAAAACATAGCTGACGGTGTGCTAAAGCTATGTTTATTCACTGAGTTTCTTCTCTGTTCAGATCTGGCAAAAGGAACAATATGTGAATGTCCTACTCGGTTTCTAGTAACTGGCCAATCTTAAGGCAAATTGTCCCACAGGGCAGGCAAGTCTGGAAAAGACAAGGGGAGAAAGTGAACAAGGAACAAAGAATACCTTATCGATGCAGCCTGAGGGCTGACAAAATCATGGCAGTGATGGAGGTAGAGCCTACCTCACCAGTCTGAGACAGAACCAGATCCCCTTAGACCATCCCCCAACAGATATTTGTCTAGCATTTTCTTAAAATTACACAAAAGCAAGGGATTTTTTCAGCCTCTGAAGACAGCCTAGTTCCAGTTGCTTTCTATCCTTGCAGTAAAATGTTTGTTTTCTTCTCCTCCAGCCCCCTTCTGTAATATCTAACCTAAACCTCCCTTGTAGCCATTATTCCCTGTTTTGTACACAGGCATTCAACCTTTCTTTCGTTCACTTTCATTGTCCACCTCGCAGAGGGCATATGCTTTGTCCAGATGGTCAGGGCACTTTGAATTTCAGTCTTGTCCACAAAAATACATGCAGACCCTCCCAGATTGCTTTGATCTGCACATTTTATATCTTTAATTGCATAAACAACTTCTGTTCCAGCATCTAACTGAAAAGATTACTTAATAGTGGATTTATAATGGACTTTTCTAGGACACTGCTTGATCTGCCCTGCCAATTCCATAACGCGTTACTGACACATGTTCTTTGAGCTTGAATTATGACAATCTGTACTTCTTTATAGTGATTTTACCTAGCCAGCATCTCCCCAAGTTATTTATACATCACGTGGGATGATGTCCAGACTTTATTACAGTACAGTTATAGCTTATCCTAGCTGGCATCCTGGCTAATTATCAAGAAAGGATCAGATAGGTGCAACGTGTTATTGAGATATCCATGTTGGCCATTTCATTATCTTGTCACTCTCTTTGGGCTTTCAAAGAGTTTCTAGTACATCTCCCCTTACCCAGCCTGGACTGACTGCCCTTATTACCCTGCATTTGCCTTTTCCCCGTAAGAGTTATTGCACTCATTCATCTCCAGTCTTTGGGATGCCATTTGTCCTCCATGACTTCACAGTAGTATCCAACAGTTTAATATTTACTTAATTTTGTTCTTTAAGTTTTAAATACTTCAGGGTAAATTTTATCGGGTCACGATACTAGTTTATCTAAATATTCTTTGAGCTCTTGTGTCTCTATTCTTCCTGTGTTTCCATTTCTGTACCAGGTCAATTACAGTACACATATGGTCAAAAGTATCCTTTTGTTTATGTGTGTGTGTGTAAGGAATGAATCAAACAGGATATAGAGCATTTTGACTTTATCAATGGCACCTGAGTGTTTCTTCCCATTTGTTTCAGCATCTGCTTTTTGTTTTTAAGTGACCGAGCAACTGCTTTGGAACCCATAATAAACGTGCCTATTGAACTGTGGAATATTCAGGACATGGTTCTTGTAAATGTATCTTTTGTGCACTTGGCCCATCCTCTGCCTTTGCACTTAAAGTTTTTTTTCTCCTGCTACCTTGTATAATGCATTCCTTTTTGCTCTATCTGGTGACATCATTGTTTTTAAAGCTGAGGAAACAACTTGAGGCTAGGAAAACCTTATGAGAGCATAATAAAGATCACTGTGCACCTTGAAGAGCATGCTGACTTTGTTATTGTTCCTCGTATGATGAAATAAATAATAATAACAGTAATGTAAACGTCTGTTTTTCTTGAAAAAGCTTGAAAATTTGCTGACCCAGTTGTGTATGGTTCCTGGTGTGCACAGTGGGGCACTTCAGGGGTTTCCTGAGCTTGCATTTAACATCTTCCCTTCCTTCTGCCTTCAGGCTTCCTCTTATGCTCTTTGTTACATGTTTTACATGTGTTTTACATGTGTTTTGCATGTATTGCATGCTTTGCAGAAGCCTGAGCCTACAGACATATATTTGTGTCACTGGAATGCCCCGATGAAACATTCCAAGTGAAGGAAATTATCACACACTTAACATCAGTCCAATTCATCCAAACAGCTTGTGGCTGCCATTCTCAAGTCTCCACAACTTCAACTGAAGATAAACACAGAGAGAAGATGCTTGCCTTTAATAGGCTTTCCAAGGGATAGTATCTGTCAGAAACCTGACTCATTCATAGCTGAACACTATGACCACTTCACCTAACCCACATAATGGGAATCTTTGACAAAAAATGAGCTACAGTTTCAGATTTTATTTTTTTGGTGTATGGGAGAAGGGAATGATTTTTTTTCTGGTTTTTGTCTCCAACAGAGCCTGAAGACCTAGGTGAAAAATGATTAGTGGTTTCTGTGTTGAATGGGTAACACAAAAAGCAGTATCTCTTCCAGTGTCTTCTTTAGAAACAAGAGAAAGAAAAAAAAAAGAAGAAAAGCTAAGAAAAAAATGAGCCAAGCAAAGTACAGCAAAATTATTCAGCCAAGTCTGTTCTATATTCAGGTTTATAACAACCATGGTATTCAGAAACCTCAATTGTGGAGCAATGTCAGTGTATAAAGATATCATTTTCATTCAGCCTAGAGATCATTCCCCTTTCTCTGCTGCAGACGCCTGTGAGCTGTGTGCATGTGAGAGGTGGGGAGCGTAGGTGCCACAGCAGATGCCAGCCACTGTGGGGCTGCTGCCACGGGAGGCAGTGGTGCTGAGCCACTGCCTGGTCCTGGCGAGCCCTGGGTCATGGCCCGCTGTCCAGCCACAAGCCTGCTTTGTCACCAGTGAAATCCTTCCTCGCCTTCATTTCTGTTGCTCCATGAAACATTAATGAAAAAAATGACTTCCTACTGAGTATCCATTAGCCACCAATGCTGATGTTAATGAGCAAACTGCGAATGCACTAAAGAGCAAATTGAAATGAGTCACAAAATACACTTAGGATGTGCTTCCTGCCAGTATTGGTGCGTCATTGGGAAAATGCTGGTTCCTTAACAACAGGAGTATAAAGAGCAGAAATACAGCTGATAAAGAAAGGCATTATTTAAAGGAGTTCCATTAAAAAAGATTAACTGATTTATGTGCAAATGAATCATATCTACACATTAGCCCTTTATTTGTCATCCCAACTTGTTTTCTATTACATTAAAGCAGTTTTAAATTAAAACATAGCATTAAATTAAATTAAGGCCTGCTACAGAAAAAAGATGTATTTCAAAACAGACATAATTTAATTACAGTTAGCCTGTCTAAATAAGTGTAAATAATTATGTTGTGACAGTAAAACAGTGTCATCTTGCATACTTTGTGCAGTTAAACAGACATATTAGGGCCTAGAAGTACAGTGCTTTGTTGCCTTTATTCATTCATTTCGGTTTTACACCTTTCTTAATATTTAACGGCAAGCAGATGGTTGTTAAAAACATGTTGATATAAATCGTTCGGCTGGATGGGAGGAAATTCTTGCTGTATTGCACAGGACGACAGCTAGCACTGATCATAATTTCAGGTGAGAAGTCAATCCTCAAAAATAGGCAAAAAAAGGTATAATCTGGGTTCAGCCCAGCTCCTCTGCTGTCACCCACACAAGGGAAGGGACACATGCATTTACAGTAAAATGCTGGCCACTGCCTGTGTCAGAGGGGTATGGCTACAGGTCTGTGCCTGGGGACAGGCACGGTATTGTCTATAGGAACCGCGCGCAGACTTCAGGCACCTGCTTTGTACACAGCTTCTGTCTGCGGTGGTAGTGAAGTGCCATTGCTTAGAGCAGGAAAAAACAGCTTGGAGTCATTTCACAGGGCTGAGGTGAATCGGCAAGCAGGAGAGGAGGTATGGGGAGCCTGGAGACCGTGTGGAAAGAAAGTGTTGTGAGGCTGCAGCTGGGTGCCAGGGAGGCAATGGTGGAGCCCTCTCTGGGAGCTCCTCGCTTTTCCTCCTCCACGAATGGGGTGAAGGAGCCAGCTCTGCTAGAGTGGCTACAACTGGGCAAATTCAGATTGTAATGTCTGAATATGAAGTATCCAATGCAAAGGAGCAACAGCTGCCTCAGAGGTGCTACCGACTGGCAATTAAGGTATGTACATGGGATGTGAAAACCTAGAGATCGAGGAGGTAAAGACTTAGAGAAAAGCCCCCAAGAAAAACATGCATGATCTCCTGAGGTTTTACAGTGATCATTGGAATTAGACTCTCATAACCCAGTTTAATTCCCCCTGAAGTCCATGGAAAGACTCCAGCTGAGTGCAGAGGGGGTTGAAATTTGTGTACACTAAGAATGTTACTTCTGGTTGGTTGAAAAGCTTCTAAGAAAATCTCCACTTTGACCATTCTTTGATATAAACATTTTTGCTTTTGAAGAACTTTCATAAAAATATTTGTATCAATGTTTGTGAAATGAAATTAAGCCTATGAGCAAGCATCGGCTAATCAGAAAATTGAATTTAGTTCATGAGCAAAATAAATTAGTTCTGGGCAGAAACGGAAGTAGTTTATTTATTAAAAAAGAGATTTTAGGCCATCTATCAGAAAACTCAAACTAAACAATCTGCTCAGTTCTCAACATACATAAATCTGTGAAGCTCTGTGGATTTTGAGTGACCAATAGCACAGTCCAGGTGGATGTGAAAAAATTACAGTTTATTAAAAATTGATAGGACAAAATTTGATCACAAAAGTATTTGCCAAAAAAAAGTACTTTAAACTAGATAGTAAAAAGCACAGACAATTAGAAAATGGGATTAAATCTGCTACATTTTCCAACCATGTATTTAATTTATCATTATTATGTCTGTCTTGCTGCAATAGCCCAGGAATTTTTCACTGGAAGATTTTTTTTCTTCTGCTTGCTCTTGAAGATTTAAGTCACACAGCCGAGTAGCCCGATTCCATGTACAGTCTTGCTAAATATAAACTCCCCTATCACAGGGTGGTGTTAACGAGTTGTCTTAACAGTGGTCATACTAGCAGGAATCATAATCTCTTCATTAAGTAGTCTAAAGTAGGCGGTATTGCTGAGTTTACAGAGGACTTTCTGCTTTTGAACAGTGCTCTTTAATTTTATTCCTCCTAAGGGGTACAGCAAAGAGAAGACAATCAAGAAGATCAAAACATTTAAGGATGTCTTGATGCACCTTTGAGAGGGTGTACTTGCTGGTAGTTAAGTTGCAGCTTTCAGCACAGGGATGAATACAGAGAATTACAGAAGCCTGGAACTTCTGAATTTTGTGGAAGACAGTGAACAAATCTCTGGGCTGAAGTTTTGCACCAGATCTGAAACAAGTCCAGTCTTAGCACCACTGTTCGTAACACACCTTAACCTGGCGTGTTTGAAACACAGCTCTGAGTTTCACAACAGAGCTCTATTCCCATTTTGAAACAATGAGGTCAGTTTTTTAAAACCAAAAATGATGCACAATGACCCTTCCGATGATTTGTGTGAATTATGACAGTCCTATCGGTTACCGGTATCAGCTCTGGGGTCATAACAGAATCTAAACACAGCAAAAATCCAGTGCTTTTTCTTACATGAATCCCTCTGTGTCCAAGCCCTGGAATTAGCACAGCATGTTTGCAATACATGGATAAAAAACACAAGAGGGTCTCTCTGTATGAATGCTTTGTGCATTTGTCGCGTTTTTGCTAATTAGTCTTATATGTGATGCCCTTTCAAATTTGTATGTTCAAGAATCTTAACGTTTGCTCCAAACTGGGCTATAAAATACAGCTGCAGAAAGAGGCAAACAGGAGAAATGACTGGAGGTGGGGGAGAGAAAAAGAGCAGGAAATAAATTTCTAATGCCTCATAATTACCAAAGTTGGAATGAAAGTTTATTTCATTATTATTTCGTCCAGCTGTCTCTTCCCAATCTTCGGTTCTACCCTTGCAGACTGTGGCGATGCTGGTGGCACAGGAAGATAGCTGACAAACTCCATCTCCAGAATATCACCTTCCAGCCACCATTTGTTTTTTCTGCCTGGATCCCCTGAGCCGGGTCAGGTCAGGTCGTGGAGAGGAGGGAGAGGTTGGCTGGACGGGTGAGCTGTCGATGTGCTACTGCTTTCTTTGGGCCTGAATTTGCAGCCACTCCCTTTTGAGAATTCCTGTTGAAGGCAATGGTAATTCCAAATTTGAGCAGCTGCGAAACCGAGCCCTAAATCAATTCTACATCTCACCTTGTCAATATTGTGCTACTGCTTATTACAGCATTGACAGAGAGGTTTGTGTATCCATGGCACTTATGTTTAGGTCATGGGAAGGAGGAGGAAAATGAATACTAGTGCAGACTGAGTAGGTACTGGGGAGTGTGGGGGGGGAGCAGGGGGGGAGAAAACCCTGCTGAGTTTTTGGCTTTTTCAAGTTTCCAGAAACTCACTGTACAAGATTTAATGATGACCTGGAATATATGAACCTTCGCAGATCAGCAGCAGCTACAAGCTCTTTGGAAGGGATTTCTGACTTTTTTTTTCCCCATCAGGTCTTTCATGTAAAATAAAACAGTGCACAGTGGAAATCAAGAACTGAATCCTTCTAAGATGGAAGCCAAGTGGATCAGCAAGAAGAATCTTGTAGAAGCCTTTGACAAGGCAGCTGGTGCTGGAAGGAAGTATCTCCTAGCACCAGCAAAGGTGGAAATATGCCAGCTTGAGTCGTATATATCAACTCTCAACCTGGATTGGCATTTCTGTCCTTTTAAAATGCTACTGTTATAGCTCTGCCAGCAGTAGTCTTCTCCTTTTAAGGATTTCCAAGGCGGTGGAATTGAAGGGAAAACTTAGCTAAAATAATCCCTCTTTTTGCTGGCATTGCATTTCTTTCATTTAACAGGCAAACAAGATGTATATAGCCCAGTCTCCCAGTAGAACTACTAGCACAGCTCTCTGGCTCCAGAGGGGCTTAATTACAATATTAGATTACAAACATACAGGAACTCAGATCCTGAATATATTAAATTCTTCTCCTAGTCCAAGGCTTAAAGATATGACTCAGAGATGTTGGTGATGGGTCTGTTTGTTTTGAATAGAGGGGCTATGCTTGTCTCCTGTGGGAAGATAATGTCACTTTTCTTTCACAAAATCCAAGCAGGTCTTGCTCTTTTCTTTTAATTGTGGCAGGACAGTGGGGAATGCCAGGGCCTGGGTCAGCCAGGCAGCGGGACGAGTAGCAGAGGCAACAGCAACACAGGTCTCGGCTTTGCGCTCAGCGCTTGCCTGCATTTCCAGGTATGTCTCCTCCTCCCCAGGAGTGGAGGAGGCAGTGGGGGCCCTACTTCCCACAGGGCTGTGAGCAACCCGGGAGGGGAGAGTGAGCCACATGGGCAGCAGAGGTGGGGTGTGTGCATTGAGCTACCGTGACTTCTCAACCAATGCACCTGCTAGTGAAGTGGTATCTTTGGCTTCTGTTATTTCCTTGGGTCAAAAGGATTCATGTCCATCTCCCAGGAGAGAGATTTCTCTTCTCCGAAAACTTGGATCCAAACTAGATGTAAACTCTCTGACTGTAATCACGTTTAACAGATTTCACTGGTGGACATTTGCTGTCTAATGAACTTTAGTTCATCCAAGGATGTTTTTGCTGAAAGCAAATCACATTCTACCACGAGTGGAAAAAAAAAAGAAAAAAGTCGTCTAATGAAGTATTAATAGACCTCATATTAAGCAGCAGGTTCTGTTCCAACAGCTCTAAGCATTCAGACAGGTACATTTTTAATCAGCCACTGATTCTTATTGAAAAATGTACGAATACAGCTTTCGAGAGAGGATTACACAACAAGCTTCAACTTGTTTCTTTAATTACTTTTTTTCCAAAAGAACAACAGAAAATTGCTGGCAGGGAACCTCGCTGAACCAAGTCCATGGGCCATTAAGAATGGATTAAATTTACATTTATAACCTCATTCATTCAAGACTTTTTTTTCTTTCTTTTCTGAGGCAAGTTGACTGGGAAAAGTTATTCAGAAATTGTTCTTTTCTTGCAGTGAAAGTGCTAAGAAGAAAGAACACATTATTGGATTTCGTTGCTCTTTAATACTGAAAATGACAGAGGGAAACAAAACCAAGAAAAGCTAAGCTCATGTATTACATGCCATCAGGCACAACACCTCTAGTTATGCTTTTGTCTGGTAATGAATAAATTCTACCGTCACTTGCTTTGGCCATTATTATTAGCATTTAATTAAGAGATGGTGGTCAAAATGAACTATGTGACCAGATTATAGTGTCCTACAGCAGGAGTCCTGCTGAGGTATTTAGAGAAGTGTTGACTGCATTATTCTCTCTCATTTCAAAAATGTGGAAAATATTTTCCATTTGCAGTTTCAGTTGCATTAAGATTTCTGTTACCATACTCAAGGCAAAATCATGGGTCAGATTGTATGGCTCCCTGCAGGGATTAACAGAATAGCAGCACCACTCACATTATGAAAGTAATGCAGGTCTGCCACCCCATCATGGTTTTCCTTACTCTTCCAGTTTTTAGTTGGAATGCATGATATAGTTTGGAGGTAAAACAGTACAGTTTACATTTTCATCCAGCAATTAATTTGTCTTAAGTCAAAACCTTTTACCTAAATTCATGCGTAGTCCCACTGAGCTCTTATCTTGCTGATGTTCCAAATCATTGAAACACGTAAGCATGCATCCAGTATTGAATATATGTATTGTCTTTTGTATAAATGGGATTATTTGTGTGATTAAAATTGAGCTCATGCTTAAATATGTTGCAGGATGACAGCTAGTCCCAGGGATATTTCTGAGTTACTCTATTTGCTTATGGTTGTATCTGAACGCATTCTCTAATGCAAAGGGTGTAGTTTTCCAGATTTCAAAGAAATTAGTGGGATCTTGCAGCCTAGCATTAGGTGTATGCTTGCATCTACTGAAGCAACTGTATTCCTATTGTTCTTATATATTCAGAGTTCAGATTAACCCCTTTGGAGCTCCTTGGTCTTACTGACTGAGGCCAACGTTTTCAGTCGGAGGCACTGTAAACCACACAGTTATAACCAAAAGTGCCTTTTTGGCACGTCATTGAAAATGTTGACTTTAAACATTAACTATTCTTAAGATATACAGTCCAATAGCAATTCTTTTTAGTAGTAGTAATAGTTTTGGCTCATGTTAGAAAAGTGCTTTGGCAGAGAGCAATCTGATATAAATGCAAAATGTGACCATAATTTACAGTTTGAAGAATGCATGACATTAACTGAACTAATAGAAATCGAGATTGCAGTAGTAGTACTGTGGGAATATAAAATATAGTAAATTTATTTCGTCAAAATGATTATGTGGTGCGATGGACATTTCATTTTTCGCACAGAAGGAACAAGACAATCCAATTGTAGTTTTCCATTTTGGTATTTTAATGATCTTGACACAATTCTTAAGACAGATGATAAGGCATTATTAATCAAATACACAATAATATTCATTAGAAAAATTACATTAGAAATGCATTGAGGGTGAAAATTACATTCACATGCACAATATAAGAAAAAAGCAATGTAACAAACTGTACTGTTGAATAAATAATTCTGTGATGGGGAAAGGGTTTTGTTTAAAAATGAAAGCTGCAATAGAATTTAACCTGTTTGTTTCCAGTCTTTTCTGAATGCAACTTACATGTTCTTCTTTGCTGTTACATCCAGTTACTTTTCTGAATTGCTCAGGCACATTGAATATAAGACCATAAGGACCGCCTGCCTGGATCACACGAAAGATCAATCTGGCCTGAAAGCCTAGCTCCATCAGGGAAAGAGAATAAAATCTGGGACAAGACCGAGTAATAGTCCCCCCAGCATTCTTTCAATTCCTTTTGTTCCCCCTTTCTCTTGCTGCACAATAATTTCAGTGAACAATCACTGGGCCAGATGTGACCATCAGAAATAATGAAACGTCATTCCCCAGTCACCCCTCTTCATTCCCTTCATGACTTTAGGCAGCATCACACTCCCTCTCTGCCCCAGTTGTTGCTTTTCCAGTGTGAGTTCTGATCTGTGTTATATCTCTTTGGACAGAAGCTGCTTTACGACCATCGACCATCAGAAATAATGAAACGTCATTCCCCAGTCACCCCTCCCTTCATGACTTTAGGCAGCATCACACTCCCTCTCTGCCCCAGTTGTTGCTTTTCCAGTGTGAGTTCTGATCTGTGTTATATCTCTTTGACAGAAGCTGGCTTTATTCCTCAGCTCATTTTTGTCACTCTTCTTATGTTTCTTTTGTATTAGACTCCTTTTGAAACTGGATGGTTATAACTGCATGCATTACTCAGAGGATGGCCAGACCATGGATATGTAAAGTGCAATACTGGTGTCCTCTGCTTTATTCTCCATTCCTTCCTCAATAATCCTGCTCTTCTTTTTACCTTTCTGATCACTGCTGAGCCAACATGTTCGAGAGCTATCGATGGTGTCTCATAGATCCTTTTGCTGATTAGGAGCTGTTAAATAAGAGTCCATTAATGTGTATGTAGCCTGAGAGGACTTCTCCTCCTTGTTCATGACTCCATGGACATCAACAGTGAATTTCATCTACCATCTATCATTCAGATCCTCAATATCATTACACATTTTGCAGTGCTTTGCAAAATCCTTCAGGTTTAACTGCCCCAGCTAAGTGTGTCTCACCAGCAGTATTTGCACCTCACTATACCCACAAGTAGTGTCCTCAGGGATACCTCTGCAGATTTGCCTGCACTGTGAAATGACTTGCCCACCTTCCAGGTTTAACTGCCCCAGCTAAGTGTGTCTCACCAGCAGTATTTGCACCTCACTATACCCACAAGTAGTGTCCTCAGGGATACCTCTGCAGATTTGCCTGCACTATGCCCACCTTCTTTTTCCATCTTGGATCCACCTTAGCCCTTATCCAATGGCAACTGCATCTCTTTAATCATTTCATGAGTGTCCTCACAGATAGTTTTATGAATCTCCAAGTGGTTTTTCCAGTGGACTTATGTTCTTGACTCCTTCAAAAATGTCCTATGAGGTATTATTTCTCTTCAAAAGGTTAAGCCTGAATAGGTCTTATTTATCCACTATTTCTATTATTTATTGGTTTGGTTGGGGTTTTTTTGCCAGTTTACTTAGCTTAGCTGTCAGGTTGGCTCATAGTTTCCACGATCGTACCTGAAGTTTATTTTAAGAATTGTTGTCACCATTGGTGCTTTGATCCTTCTGGTGACTTAAGCTATGGGTTACATGCTGTGGTTAGTAGTTCAACAGTTCCACATATGAGGTCTTTTTCTGAGTTCTTGGATAAATACCATCAGGTATCTCACTTTGATACCATTCACTTTATTGCTCTGCTCTAAATTTTATTTTATTAGATCATTCCTTCTTTACCTTCACCTTTCGTAGTACTACCTGCCGGGCCTTGGCCTGATACAATTTCTTGCTTAGTATAATGCCCTGTTCCATTTAACCTTCATGAATTCAGACCCTCACAATATGAAATTATTCAACTGCTTGCGGTGTGAGTTCTTACACAGGCTCAATATAACAGATAAATGTTACCCTAGGCTAATTGAATATTTTACTGAATATCCACAGGTTTCTTCTGTGAACCAGGCACATTTTAGTTGAACTGCATTTTTAACAGCTAATGATTACATTTTTGAGTCAAACATATAAAAATGTCACAAGCAGACAATATGGCTTGAGAAAAACTGACAACTTTTGCTTTACAGCTGGTAAATAATTCCCTTACTATTATTCGGTCAGCTCCTCATGGCCTGATCCATATTTTAGTACTCAAATAATTTCACATGTGCATTTTAACCAGCTTTCTCAGTGAAACTCATATTTCTCAACTGAGTGTCACTTTAAATTGAATATCAGGAAGTTGGAACTCAGGAGAGAGAACATATTAAAAAAGAATGGACTAATTACACTCAGCTGTAGGTATTTCAAAGCATTAAGAGTTTCTATAGTTCTGGATTTGTATTGACAGAAAGAGACACAAAGGGAAAAAATTCAGAAGTCTCGGCTCTACCTCCCTCAGATTAAATTTTGTAGCTGGGGTTTTTGTAGTAAAATATGTAGTGTCCTAGCCTGGGACATGTGGGAAGGCCTGTGTTCTCTGCAAGCCTGACTCTCCCAGAGGATCTAATTTTCATATCATTGCAAAGTTATAAAAGAAACAGGAAAAAGAGCAAACTTAATACCTGTAACCCCAAGTGCAATAATGAAGTGTTACTTTTGGCTACTGTTGTTATGTGGTTACACATATTTCAGTTTACTCTGATTCATTGTATTGCTTCGCCGCCTTTTTCTTTTAGGAAACTGTCATAGATTGTGCTCTATTTTAAATCATACACAGTCTGAAATACCACTGTGTTAAAAAATAAGCTTGTGTGAATCAATACAGCTTCATTGACTTTCTCCGATTTATGCAAACTGGGGATCTGACTCAGGGTGTCGAACATGGTGATCAGTTGGGGTAAGCAGAAATAATGCTATGCTCTTCCTCTATGAGATTTAACTTCTCACAGGGTCTAAGCTGGTATTTTCCTGGTACGTGCAGAATGTATTTTTGGGAGGAAAAAAGCTTCTGTGTTTCCTTTCTGAGATCTACATACGGCTCCCCTTCTATAAGACTCATTTGTGCAGCATGTGCAGCATGAGCCACACATCCCAGCCCCACCAGTGCAGACACAAGCAAGGTGGCCCACAAAGGGAGAAATCTTTGTAGGCATCTTTTCCCTTCCTAACACTGCAATTTGTGATGTAATACAGTACAATTTTCCTTAAATTCCCCATGCAGTCCAGACAGTTAGGCTCACTGCTGCTTTGTTCAGTGATTGAAATGACTGGTTTGTTTTCTTTGTAAAATAGTTCTTTTGGCTTTGACCTAGATGTCAGTCCATATAATGTGTTGTCCTTCCAAAGATGTGGTCTTGAAGGTGTTTTAGCATAGCCCTTATAGTTAGGCTCCTCAAGAGAGGGAAAACACAGATATTATATTGATTTATTTCCATAAATGACTGTTTCAATATTTATACAACACTTAGTAATTAATTGTTTCTGCAGGAATATAAAAAATGATTCAGCATAAGAAGCTGGAATGCCTAAATAAGATTATATTCTCCTTAGAAGGTATATAATCTTAAATACATTTCACTTGTTTTACAGCAGGCTCTGGAGGCTCTGATCTAAGTAACCCCCAGTTACTCTTCCTGTAGAAAATTAGGAAAAAACATCTATCAGTAAGTTAGCAAACACTAACTTGAATGTCATTGTATGTGACATTCAGCTGAAAGATAGATTTTTTTTTTTTTTCATTTATAATTCAGTCAAGCAAATGACTTTAATGAGTTTTCACTGGTGAAGATCAGAAGTGGAATGTGGGCCTCTAATTTTATATCTCTTCATAATTTATTGAAAGCATACCACAGTAATTTCTGCTAAATTCTGCCATTATTAATAAGAAGGTGTGCTCATATGAACAATTATGCTTTGTCACTTCAACTTGAAGATGGAGAGCAACTGACCATTGGAAGAGATTGCCAAAGGAAAGATGGATTTCTGCCTTTGGGCTGTGTTTAAGAGAAGATACCTTTCTGAATGGTATTTCTTAGTGAAATCTGTATTTACAGCTATGTATTACAGAGCAATCAGCTTAAACTGAATGGTCTGTTGGCGTGATACAAGCCATCCCTGACCCTAATGGTGTAAGCCCATGGTGCAGAGACAGTACAGCTTGCCTCTTTATCAGGGTTTACTGGTGCGGTTTCACTACAGTGCTAACGACAGCCAAATGTTTGCAGCATAAGTTAAAGCCAGCTTGCACCTGCTCACAATATGCCATGTGGATAAGCTGCTAAACAGCCACGGTGCAGCAGGTCTGAGAAAGGCTATTTCTGGGCAATAGGGTTTATGACTGTACTTAGCTCACACTTTTTGTGATGGCTCCAGTTGCATGGTGGTGGTTTCTGTCCTCTGAGTTCTTACTCTTTTGGGATTAGACTGACACTAAAATGCATCTTCAATCTTAGTATCAGACCTGAAGTTTTGGCTGGCTCTCTGTCTTTAGTCAATGAGCTAAATCGCTCAACAAGGTTCAAAGTCTGTTTCAAGCCTCTTAGGGCCAGAAACAAAATATGATATAAATCTAAAATCAATCCCATAAAGTTAGCACTATTTTGGTCCTGTGCACAACTCCAGTGAATATACAACAAAAGTTCAAGAGGAAAATAAGGCCCTTCTTTGTTCTCAGATTCAGCTAACCTCAGTATCAGTCTTCACTGAAATATTTTGCCCAGTGAATTCAGACGACTCTGTTCAGCTCAGCAGGTCCCAGGCATGCTTCCCTGACTGCTCCATTCTAATTCTGAGTTCATATCCAGCCCCTGGATCTGCTCCAGACACCTACAGACAAAGAGTGATCTCTTCGATATGGCCTGTGACCTGCCAATTGATGTGCTAGCTCTGAAGTCCCTGGCTTCTCCTGCACAACTTAAAACCCAGTTAGGAAGCTCAGCTCTAGACAGAGTGCTGGAGATGTCTAAAGCATCACCACCTTGGGAGAGAGCTTTCTGAAACAAGCTGATGGGGAACCCAGGTATTGGTGACATGGCGAAATCTGGATCAAGTATCTCGATGAGGGCTGCAGGGAGGTGCTGGCGCCTGCTGGGGATGCGGGGCTGGAGTCTGCTGGAGTGGACAGCTACAGCCCACCACCCCAGGCAGAGCAGGGCTCCCTCCTCCCTCTGAGAACCTGATTCCTGAGGTAAGAGGGGATGGAGACAGAAAGGAAGACATGGGGAAGGCTTTGGGAAATTAATCAAGAAAAGCAACGTTGACCCTCTTTATTCAAGATTGTGCATCTGAGACATTCTCCCACAGGCACTCTGAACTTAGCACTCCTGGAAGGCAGAGAGATTTCACACATCAAACCTTAGACAACAGCATCATTGCTAGCAACGTGTAGAAGAACTCACTCTTTTTTCTCTTGAAATGGTGCCTTTTCCTCAAGTTGAATTATTTAGAAGGTAGTTCAAGACTGATCAGGCTAAAAAGACACAACACAGCATGGGGCATTGAGGCTGGAAAGGTAAGCTAGATCCTGGTTTTAGAATTTAAGGCTCTTTATGTATTTTACATTAGGCAGATTTGAAATATAAGGCTAAAAGGGCAATGGGAACAGAGACCAGAAACCCGCATACCTTGTCAAAAGAAACTGCTGTAACCATTGATTTAAACAGTCATTCTCTCTGTTCATCAGACATCTGGTCTTCAGAGTGCATCAGCTTTCACAGGAACAATCCTGATAGTGCTTTGCCTACCAAATAATGGCTTGAGGCATAAGAAAATGGAGATCTGAATCCCATCAGGCAAAGAAAAAGATTTTCCTGTATGAGTACTCTAATTATTAAGCCAAAATGTAAAAGGTGTTTCACATCTTCCAACTTCCTCCTCCACAAGTTCTACTGCAAAACAAAGAAAAGTTCCTCACTGATGCATCTACAGGGTTGGGGTAGTTAGTAGGATTACAGCCTGAGTAGAGGTTTTTAGGATAGTGGTTTGGGATTCAAGTCACTAAATACTGTCCAAGTCTTTTGGGTACTTTTTTTAAACCTAACACTTTGTTGTGATTGCCAAATCCAACAGGTTACAAATATATATATCAAGAAAGGATTATATCCAATGGATAGTATACACCTTAATTTATTATTTGGAGATGCAAGAAGTCTTTAATAACGATACAAGCTCATTGAATATAGCATAGTTTCTAATACATGTAGAACCAATCTGGGTCATGTCAATTTACATGTAGATACGATGATAGGTGCATCATGTATAATTGGAAAGCTGGGATCATTATTGTATAATGTATGCATTCATTCAAAGGCACGAGAATCACCTGAACAGCAGAGAAATTATCAGTTTTTTCCAAGAGTCCATGACACTCATCTAGGCTACAGAAACTACAATAGAAACCTGGAGTGCAAGGCATAAAGGTGTAGCAAATTGTGCTGTAGCAGATGTGTATGTGACCAGTCTGTGCATTGAAAAGGAAGACATGATTTGGTAAGAAGGCATCTGACCAATTGAGAAATTTATCTCTGATTTACCCAGGGGAAATTTGCTATTTTGAGGACGGAGCTAAATAGCCTTCAATGTTTACATCATTTGTCTGAGGCTATTTATAATCATGTCAGCTTGACATTTCTTGACAGGTTAATGAGGTCCATAGTCTCAGTGAGACTTTAATAGTCAGAAAGCAAAACAAAGCAACTTTATTTCGATGTGCTTGAGGACCAGCAGTGGAAACGCCAGGCAGACAAATGTCAGCAGCTTTTAAAGTTAATGAGTCAGTGTGGACAGTAGCATTTTTAGAGAGGCTGAAAGGGCCATTCCTCATTCAGATGCCTTACAGGCCTCCGTATGTGATTGGGCCATGTGGTCCAACACAAAAAATTAATGGAAAGTTAGGTACTGATATTTGGGCCTGACCCCTCTCATATTTGAACTTTAGAAATTGTAAAGTATTATTTTTATCCATCTGCATTTGGTGATCTTCATTGACGGTAATAGTCCAGGTGTTATGAATATTGGAGATTATTTGGAGGTCAGTTTTTCAGTTTCAAATATCAAGCAGTTTATTTATGATTTGCACTAAGTGGTATGGATTAAAATTTCTGTAGAACTTGTTTCCAAAGATCAATGGAAATAAGCCCTTTAAAAATCTGACCTTCAAAATCTGTTTAAAGCACAGAATTATTCTGCTTAATCTTGTAAAATTTGCTCTGTGTACCGGTTAGATTTAAAGAATAGTTAATGTAAACTAATTTATTCATTCATACATTCATTCATTCATAAAATACAGCAACAGCAAATCTTACATTTCTGGACCCTAGTTCTGCAGATCATGAAACATTTTAAATATAGTTTCACAACCAAATGAATACCTTGAAACCTAGACTTTTGAAAAACTGCATTAATTAATTTAAAAAAATGCTGTGAAGAAAATTACTGAAGTCACTCATTATTAATAGACATACTGTTATTCATAGACCTGTATGAGAAAATAAGCAGGCCTATACTGAGTCAGTAACTGTACAGGTAGCTCAGTACATGACTCCAGCAGCAGACTCCAGCTGTGCAAGGAGAGGGTAAGAAAAGTACAGAATAGTCTTCTCCTAGGCTTCAGCTGTTTTCGGTTCAGGGAATTTCCTGAGTTATATGTGGTTTTTGGGGATTCGGTGATCATCAGAGAATGTCTTTTCCATCTGTTTGTCCAGCCTGTCCTTAGCCGTCCATAAACTTTGCACCCACAGCATCCTTTGGCAAGGAGTCCTGGTGGCCAGGTGTCTGGTCTCAGACATGTTGTTTTCTTTGAATCTCACTTTTTCTTTTCTTTGCTATCCTGGACCTTTTTGTACTGGGAGAAAGAATGAGCAGTCAAGCCCTATCCACTCTGCCCAGGCCACTGTAATTTTGCAGACTTCTATTCCCCCCTCACCTCCCCAGCTCTCTCTTTTCCAGACTGAATCCAGTTTACTCAGTCATTCAGACTCATAGAAGGTATTTTATTCATTTAGCAGAGCTGAAAACTACAATGACCATAATTAGTCGCAAAAAGAGTGTTAGGACATTTTGTATTAAAAACAGTGTTTGGAATGTGGGAAGATAATACAATGAAAAATATTTTGGGAGATAATGACAAGTGTGTCCCCATTAGCTACATTTCAACTCTGACTGTCTCAGAATTTGCCTCTGTCACTGGTTTAATAAGGGATTCTTCCCAATCTAAACCTCTTTGAAACAGTAATTTTTTCATCTTGAAAAGAGAGAAGAGGGATGCTGCTTTACTTGCCTTTTTTATTAACAGTTCCAATACAGTTGAAATATGTTGAGTATTTAGGGTAATACTATAGCTGAGTAGTAAAAACATATCTTTCCTTTTTTTCTTTCTAAGTACTACAACCATTTCACAGTGAAAATGAGGAGAACAGAAATAAAAATAATGCTCTTTTTGGGACTAAAGGATGGAAGAATATTAAACTCTTTTTGCTTCTTATCCAATTTTTTTCCTAGGACAGATCCAGTTGCCTGTGGTTTTGTCTGTAATTTCAAGAATAGTAGAAACAAGACCTGGACTGATGCCAAATAGTAATGACTATGGCACTGAACTAACGTTTGGATTTGCAGAAATCCCCTGCCTAAATTTGAGATGTCAGTCTAGATTTAAGGTTTTCTCTTATTATTAAAAATGAACTGTTTTAAACAAGTGTTTATATCAAGCTTCTATTTCAGTTAAATGCAAGAGGGATTCCTTCTAGCTGACATTTATGTCAGTGTTTCTAGATATTTATATTGCACAGGGAAGTATAGCTGGGTTTTAATAGACCATATTCCATACTCAGAAGGAGAAGTGGATGAATAATTCTTATGATTAACTGTTTCTAAAGAATTTAGCTTTGTTTTATGTTCAGAGAACATCTGTGAACAGATCAATTTCTCTCTAAATTATCTGTAATTCAAGTCTATTCTATAACGATCCCTGAATATGTTACTCTATTGATGGACCACAACTTTACAAATTGAAGTGATGCTGCTTAGATTACATGGCAGTGCTGATAAGACATATGGTACTTGTCCTGTTCCTTGATTAGACGAGCATGCACAGACTTCCAATCTCAATGCCTTCTTACCTTACATTTAAATTTGGTTTTTGAAATTATTTATGAATGTAACTTTGAAATCTACTTTCCATGAACATGAAATGCAATCACTTGCATATTCACAAGAAGTAAATCCAAAAGGAGCATGAACATAACTAAAGCTAATTAAATCAATCTTAAAAAATGTCAGTAGAAAATCTCTGGTATTATTTGCCCAGCTTCTAGTTGAAGAAGTGAAGGGATTTTGTGTAAATATTATTGAAAGGTGATAGCCCCTCTTTTTGCAGTGTAGATACAGTGCTCATTGTGTCCTGATCCAGCTGCTGAGGTGTTCAGTACTTCTGTTGCAATTTCTATAGGAGAAAAAATGTCTTTCACTCATGGGATACCTGCTTAAGAATCTATCCCTAAAGATTAACAACCACTCAAATTGATGTTATATGTAGAACTGTGCCATACTTTCATTAAAAAATCGCATTTGTACAGAAGTGAGCAAAGCTTGATTCAGGTTCCTAAAGACTTCTGAATTTTTTAGCATCTGAGGAGAGTGGTTTTTTATACTTACCCACACATTGTTTTGAAGTTAAATATCACGTAGGATCAGCCCCCCTCCCCCAACACCTTTTCCCTCTAAGTTAGAATTTCACCTCTTCTCAGCTTGGTAACTGTGAGGAGGAATTGATGTGCTTTATTTCTGCTAACTCCCTATCTGGGGAAAGTGCAGATAGTCCTGCACTTTGGGGTGAGTCCTTGGATGATTGAAAGAGTGCTTTCCTGGCACCCTCCTGTTGTGTGACCGTGGGCTGGAGACCACAACTCGATTTTGGAATAGATGACTTTCCTCTGTTGTGTACTTGAATAGACTAGTCTGCTTTTTCTTTTGCCCTGCTTAATTCACTCAGGAACCTACGATATTCCAAATCTTAGGTTTAGCAGAGGCCATGCACTGGAGCCAATGATGTGGAAGACGTGAGAGACTCATGTATTGCAAAATACAGGCAGCCCTGGCTGCAGCAGTCTGTTAAAGAGACAGTGAGGGGCCAGAGACGACTGGCTAGGAGACAAAGGTTGCAATTCATTTGGGAAGGAGTAAAGGGGTAGAAGGAAACTGTGCTTAAAAGCCGGGAATGAATTTGCTTTCCGTGTCCACGAGGAGATCAGTCTGAATGCCACTCAGCTTTCCTTGGCCTGGTGTTACACGCAGGGTCTGTAAGGGCAGGAAAACCTCTGTACCTCCACAGCCTGTTTGCGGCAGCAGGGCTTGGCAGCAAAAGTGAAGGGTGTCTGTGGAGAAATAGAGGCTGGAGCAGGGACACCACGTACCACACAGTAAGTATGCATATCCTAATCACAGCCACAACAAAACCAACCTGCCTTGTGTCCAGGTGCCTACAGAGGATATATACTGCTTGGGGTAGGTCCTACACCTCTAGAGTGCTGTCCACTGACCTTAGGAAAGAATTAGTTGGCTGATCCAGGGCAACTGAATAATGCAGTTTGGGAGAGCATGTAATTACAGCTTGGGTGCTTAATTTAGGGCAGAGGAAACCCAGCCTGAGGGACAGCAAATCCATCTTTTCCCTTAGCAGTTTGTTTGAATGGCTTGATTACTGTTCCCATTTAAATTCTATGGTGTAATATACATCTGCTCTACCCTGATGAAAGCTGTTCATTCCCCTAATCTCCCATAGATCCATCTTTCAGTGCAGAATTATACCTGGGTAAACTCTGATATTTAATGCTGCCATGGTCTCTTTTCCTCTTCCTAAGTACTTTACATAAACTGTTATCTATTGACCGTTTCGTAGCACTGCGGTACTAGGATTCCTCCATGCTAATGAGTGTTCCATAGCTGCTATATGCTGCCTAAATGCTTACAGATCCCTCATTATAAGTCCTGCTTATCTCCCTGATTTGCAAACTGAATCAAAGAAGAACATTTAAGATACACATTTTATAATAGAGAAAACAACTTCAGTGCTTTTTCACCTTCCAAATATAAATATTTTGGATACGATTTTCATAGATGCTCAGCACCCACTCACCTGTTAACTTCAGTAGGAATTGTAGACAGATGGTACCATGGAAAGCTAAACCCAACACACAAAAGTGTGCACAAATGTAAAGCACCCAAAATTAATAGTGAAGTATGAAAATGTAATCCTGGGTACAGCTAAGACATCTACAATACTAGTGTCAGAATTAATAATAAATATCAGGCTTTTTCCCAGCTCCAAGGAGGCTGAGTAGACCACAGTTTCTTTCTAGTGTTAATATGTTGGCTGATTGACTGTTATTCCAGCTTAACTCTCATTTGTGCTGAATACATGCTGAAGCATATTTAACAATTTTAACGTTCACTTTTTCGAAACAACTACATCTTTCAGTGTATTCTATTTGGAAGTACACAGTGAGGCAATGGGACTAAATGCAAGCTCCATTTTTCTTCCCTTGTACCATGATTCGTTTGATGATTTCCTAATAAATACAGCAGAAACTCTTAAAGCTGTCAAACCAATGTCACAGGACATGGCAGCACATGCCTATGCCATGCCTCCTGGAATGTGAAAACATGAGAGTCTTGACTTAGCAGGCATGTGCATCTGCTAACTTTCAGAGAGGAGGACACAGCTCTTCGGAGATTCAAGAATGCAAATATCATTCACCATTGCAAACAGAAAAGTGATAGCACATGTTCTGACAATGACCATGATATCTTCCTTCTCTCAACAGTTGATGATTTTTTGCTGGAATAATGTTCACCAGACTTTCTAAAGAAGTTGCTGAAAAGATCCTATGGAAAAGTGAGTCAGCCTGGTTTGCAGCATGCTCATTGTAGAGCTGATGTAATTTTTCCAGCCAGGTGAACTCAAAAAAAGTGCAGAAAGGATGATGAAGAACTACACGTACCTGTAGTTATCTTACTCAAATATTGTTTAATACTCTCATCTATGACCATCCCTGGTAATTTATTTGCAAATTTAGCTGTCTGGACGTGTTTGTGAATAGGATTCAGACATTTCACAAAGATCAGATTATGTGAGAGTCTTCAACTGAGAAGGAATATAAGAATTTACTATTGTCCAACCACTGCTCTTGTATAACACTTTTTAAATAAGCATTTGGTGCAACTAAAGATGACAATAGTCGATCCCAATCCATTTTCCACAGATGGTAGAATTTTTAACCCACTGGTCCTAATGATGCTAGTATTTGATGACAGTTGTGCAGTGGCTGGACATGCACCAGCTTATGAAGGACATTGCTGACTGTTTTGATTTTACTGCAGTGGGGATGGGTATGAACAGCAGCATAAAGAAAAGAGAGGTCCTGTTCCAGGCACAGCTTGTGTCAGCAGTGTACATTTGAAAATACAGCCTTGAAATCTCTAGGCATTCTTGGCAATATTGGCAGCATGGTGTAGTCAAATTCCACTTCTGATGACAAAATCATAGAAATGATAACAAAACGCAGACGTTTTTGGAGATTAAAATCTATGTTTCTGGAATGAAAGAGATGTTCAACATTAAATAAAAGTAAATGTGTTCCTTGAATCCCATACACTTCTTGATGAGATATATCCAGTGCTTTTTTTGCCAGTAATAGTTGTTTGGGTTTTGGTTTTGGTTTTGGTTTTTGTTCCCCCCCCCGCCCCCGTCAATTTCTAGTGGCATGGCATAGGAAAGGCTTGGAAAAAACTCCACTGGTGTCAATTCAGTTGGAATTTATTTGACAAATTCCCCAAATAATTTCTTGATTATTATCTCAAGTGTAAGATTCAGCTCCAGGTTAAGACACCTAAGCATAGTTGTTGGCAACTGAAGTGCCTAAGCTCCCATAAAAGTCAATAATTCTGTTCTATCACTGGACTCTCAAGAGACTTGCAGCTGACCAGCTGTCAGAGGCAGGAATTCAGGTACCTCAGCTTACACATCTAGTACTATTTTAGGTGCCTGATGGTATTTGAGGCATCTGCAAAAGGCTTAGAAATGTGACCAAAAGGAAATCTTTTTCTGGAGAAGCATCTGGAAGCTCAGTGGGATTCCTTATGACATTCTTTTCAGATGGCAAACACCTACATATACACAACAGAGCAGACAAATACAGCAAGGAAATTTTTTCCATCAGATTTATAAAATAATTCCAATGAATTTGGTCTATTAAGAACCAGAGTCCTGAATCTGGTTGATGATTGTATTATTGAGTATAATGTTTGTTATATAGATGTCTGCATAGATGCTCTATAGAGATACTATAAAACACTCTTATATTGATGACAAGCTTAGGATGCCAATTCCAAAATAAAGAATTTGGATCATCTGGTTTTTTCACTGCTTTTTAGCTCTTTTGGCAGAAATACGTTCAGAGCGTCTTCCATATTTAGATTTAGAAATGCTGTATTGAAAACCACTCTACATTTCTTATGACCACTATTATGTTTAATAGTAATGCAAAGAAAATTAGCCTTCATGCATCTCAATGCAGCATTAAGGTGACATAAGTGTCCAGACAGATCTAGTGACAATAAAGTCAAGAGGGAAAATGAATCAGTGCCATTCAATGCAGCTTTCAGTTGGTTTTTTTAGTTATTTGTGTTTGACAATGTTTCCATAATAATAATTTTAAAAGTTTTCAAGCACTTTTTTTCATGCATTAGAAGTCACAGAAATTGTGGGTAATATGCATGGTAGGACTTTCTTATTTCATATCCACAAGTTTCCACAGTTAATTACCACACTTCTAATTTTAAGAATAACTGAAAAGTCCTCTTTCCAATATATAAAAACCTGAAAACAGCATTAGCAATGCAATGTAGACTTGGCAACAAGAGGACGAGTCCAACAAAATATCAGTTAGTCAGCTATTCACAAAAGCTCATTTCTGCCCCTTCCCTGTTGTAGCAAATATATCTTCAGCCTTCCCCCCTGCCAACAGATGTTTTTTGTAGCAGCCCTGGAAGGTCCCCAAATTCAGGCTATTTTGGACTGAGGGAAGGAGTGAGCTCCAAGTCTTGGAGCGCTTACAGAGAAGGCTCTGCCAGACACAACCTCCTTCTTTACGCAGAAGAGGATCGATCTCAAGCACCCTGCTGACCAGTTGCTGGGAAGTCTGACATGGGAAGAGGATTCCCCCCTGGAGAAAGCCAGCGCTGGCAATTTAAGGCTATGTGTGTTATAATCAACATCCTTAAACCAACTGGGCTAAATAAAACTGTGTTTCTGAGTCTGCATGCGGGGTAATTAATAGTAGGTTTATTTGCAATAAAATATACCACTGACAAGACTATGCTTGACACAAGCCTAAAATGTGTTGGATACATTTATGTGCCAAATCTGTACTCGGTAAAAATCGGCACAGAGCCACTAAAAGATGTGAGGCAAGCTGATTTCCATGAGATAATGGTCTCACCCAAAAATTCCCAATTCCTGATTTGTTGTGGAAGACTTTGAAGTTAAATGCTTTTCACATCTTTTTTCTTCTTCTCTTCTTCTTCTTTTTTTTTTTT
>NW_008795686.1:2400122-2416725 GCF_000699145.1 Aptenodytes forsteri | reverse complement strand
CTGTACTCGGTAAAAATCGGCACAGAGCCACTAAAAGATGTGAGGCAAGCTGATTTCCATGAGATAATGGTCTCACCCAAAAATTCCCAATTCCTGATTTGTTGTGGAAGACTTTGAAGTTAAATGCTTTTCACATCTTTTCTTTCTTCTTCTTCTTCTTTTTTTTTTTTCCAAATGAGTAGAAGGAAAAATCTCTCTTGAGGAAAATGATTGCATAATAAAATGTTTTTGATTACTTCCCAGGAAAGGTTGAGCGTATTTTTCATCCCTTCAGTTTTATTAGATGGACATAGTAGAGAATGGCCTTGGTAAACACAGTTTTTGCTTATTCGCCATGGCCTTGAATCATCTTGTCATGGCTAGGGCATACAGCTTTATAAAAAATAGCTTTTCTTTGCTGCATTGCTGAGAATAGATAAAAGCTTTGTTAAGTTTACGGATGCTAAAGTAAATTGTTTCATTTTTTAACTGGCTTGTTGAGACATGACCATATTACAAAGGTGGCCTGAAACACTTTAAAGTGTTGCCAACTTTCTTTCCCTTTTATAGATTACCAAGTATTTGCAAAGAATTTAAGGAAGGAGAATAAATAATATATTTCTATATAGCATTAGGTCACTCATTCTATTTTACACCAGACTTTGGGAAACTCTTTTGATTGAATGTCATTAAGGTAATTTGGACCAGAAACTATAGTCTGCCAGTGGAACAAATATGGTATTTTATTAGAAATGCTGAAATCTGTTTAGTGTATTTCTAATTGATATTTCCAGATCTTTCCATACACACTGTGTCTATGTTGTTAGATGTTGCCTGTGGAAAAGAATACTTCACATCCAGAAGGGCTAATGAACTGGGCCATTTCAGGTTACCTTATAATCATTTTTGTCAAACTTTCTTGGCAGTAGCACTAGAGCATTAAAAATCTGCTAATGCAAAAGGAAAAAGTTGACATTTCGGTAAGATTCTTCCAATCCAAACATGCAATTAATTAAAAACATGCAAGCTAGTCAAGAACTAGATAGCAGTCACTTGACTTCAGAAGGTAGAGATGATCCATTTTGCTTATTAACTACCTGTGATATAAAGAAATTAATTATGACATGACTTCACTTTCCTTCTTTCTTTCTCTTTCTTTTTCTCTTTTTTTTTTTTCCCCTGACAACTTAGGGTATATTTTTGGCAACCCACAAGTCAGGTTATAGCTGGACCACGAGCTCTCCTGACTGGAAAGTCTAAAAAGAGTTTAAATGTAAGGAATATTCTGTGTTTCTTTAGACTCTGCCTGTTTCTGTTGCAAGGCTCTAAAACCTGCAAAAATACTCAACCACAGTAGTAACTGGCCAGAATAGTTAGTTTATACATGAAAATCCAGTAGGATTTTGAATTATCATGGAATGCATTGTGCAGGTGAACTGCCATATTTCTATATTTATATTTTCATAGAGACATCAAGTTCTGTATGAATGTAGTTTTGGTTATTTTTAGAAAGTGTTGGTGCTCAATAGTTTAAGTCAACACTTATACCGGTGATTTCATACAGAAATACTAGGATCAGGAGATCATATCCACCTAATACAGGTCTCCACAGCTCACATTGTGAAATTGTCAAGAAAGTACTTTTCTATAATTTATACTAAAATCATTTTCTGAGTGAAACAGAAGTGAAGCACAGTTGCGTTGGTTTAATTAGCTTTTACAGTGCTTTAAAGTAAACTTGAAATTACATCAGAGTAAGGTAAACGTATTTCTTTTATCATGCTGATAAAATCATGCCATGCTATTTGTAACCTGAACAATATAAAGTACCTGCTTGTAAAGCCAGAGTGCTCTCTGCTGTGGTATAGTAAATAATATTCTGAAAATCAAGATCAGCTGAGATGAAGGTCAGTGTTTCCTGTTAGTACAAGCCTGTTTTTTTTTGATGGAATTAGGACTTGGCTATTCCTCTTAACATGAGTTTTAAGTTCTGCAAGCCAACAGGAGTAAAAACAAAAATAAGGCAGATCCAGCTCTTTCAGTAGCTGTACTTCTTGAACCTCAGCCAGAAATATCCCTCATTTACATGAGTTTCAGTTAAGTTCATTTGTGTGCAGGAAACCTATAGACTCTTATCAGAAGTGTGAGAGGAAGCACAATCTCTGCTAAAACGTGCTTTTTTTGCACTTGAAAAAAATAGGCATTGTTAATGGGTGATTTACTGAGGCAAATAAAAATATTACTTTGTAAGGGATCCCAGGATGTGATATAAGACTGTCAAGAGGGCCCAGCTCTTCTCAAAACTGCAGGCGGGATGCTAATTCTGGCAGTCACTTGCTGGTCCTGTGAGAGTGAGTCATGCATCACCTGCAGATACAGTGGTAGCACGTGGGGATAAGTGCCACTCAGCCCCAGCTTCAGCTGCCTGCGCTTGGTGCACCCTGAGAGCAAGGTGGGAGCCCTGCTTCCCTCATTTCTCTTTAAAAGGTGCCTTCCCTTGCTTCTCTACATTGCTAGGATCAGCTTAGTACTGAAAAGAAGTTATGAAAATTGAGGCAAATAGGCATTTCTGTATAACAGAAATAGCTCCAATATTTCACACAGGAATTACGCACCCACTTAAATTTTGTGAATAAAGTTACCTGTAGTATGCTTTTAAAGTTATGACTCTTTCCAGGATAGTAGCAGATGTTCATGCAGCTCAGCAAAATAAATTAAGAAAAAATGTCCCCTTACACTTCTAATTTTCTCCCCACCTCATTACAAACTGAGATGCGAGACACTTCTCTCTCTAACACTTTAAGTGAATCATCACTCCATACAATATGAATAAATACAGGCAAATACAAGTATCACATGAGAATCAAGTGTGCAGGTAGAGTCAAGAGTTTGGAGATTTTCTCCTGGGAACCAAAGATTTGTATTTTAGATAAATGACTCCATACGATGCTGGGTCAGATAAAACTGGTACAATTTTCTGGACGTATGAAGAAGAGAATAGAAATACCTGTTGATGCACCATGTTCTTGCCTGTAAACACAGCATTAGTAAGATGCTGCTAGTCTCGTCCTGATGACCAGGCTTGTCGAAGGATGTGGAATACTTAGGAGTTCAGGAAAGGGCTACAAAGTAATCAAGAGTCTGGGAGGAAAACCCTTCTGCTGTGAAGCTTATAGTGGTTTAAGGTGGCTCTTTTTGGTTTAATCAAAGAGAATATTGAGAGACAAACCAGTCACTGTACCTAGTCACTGGCAGGTAGAAAACAAGTCTTACATCTTTTCAGTCTCGTTTGCAAAACCTTCCAGGACCTGGTGTCTGAAAGCTGACTTTTGACAAGTTTACCCTAAGAATAAGGTACAGTTTCCTACTGATAAGGGTAGGAAAACCTTGAAACAGCTTCCTGGGGTGATGGTGGAAGGACACTGTTTGAATTCTTTAAAATTAAATTTGATCTCTGTAAGCATTTGGTTTAATGCCGATAGTATCTGAATGGCTGTGGTTGGGTTTTTTTGAGAGACAACGTGTAGCCCCTTTCCTTTTCTTTTTCCAAGCTCAACTTCACCCCTCCATTCCCGATTCCTATAATTCCCCTTCCCTGAGTGGTGCAGGGGGATGGGGAATGAGGGTTATGGTCAGTCCACAACAGCTCATCTCTGCTGCTCCTTCCTCCTCACACTTTTCCCTTACTCCAGTGTGGGTCCCTCACAGGGTCACCATTCCTGCCAGAAAACCTGCCCCTGTGTGGGCTCGTCTCCACAGGTCGCAGTTCCTGCCAGGAGCCTTATCCTGTATGGGTTCTTCATAGGCTGCAACTTCCTTCAGGGGACATCCACCTGCTCCAGCGTGGGGTCCTCCATGGGTTGCTGTGTGGGTATCTGCTCCACTGCGGACCTCCATGGGCTTCAGGGAGACAATCTGCATCACTATGGTCTTCTCCTGAGGTAGCAGGGGAATCTCTGGTCTGGCACCTGGACCACCTCCTCCCTCATCCTTCTTCATTGACCTTGGTGTCTGCAGGGCTATGTCTCACACATTCTTCCTCACCCTCCTCTGCCAAGCAGCGTTTTGCCCTTTCCTAAATACACTTTCCCTGAGGTGCCACCATCTTGACTGTGGGGCTCAGCTGCCCTGTGGTGGGTCTGTGAGAAGAGGCCAGGGCTGCCCCACAGCACCCGTCACCAGCACTGGGGCACCTACAACCAATACACTTTTATGCTGATCTTTTCTGCTCAACAGTAGAGGAAACGATGCAGAATGGCCTGAGAGGCAAAATGAGGAACTTGTTGAAGTCCTGTGGTGAGTCTCCCCGGCGATCTGGGCCTGGCCTGTGCAGGTTGCTCCCCAGAACTGCGGGAGGCAAGACGCTGCTGCATCCACTCTGAGACAGTGCAATGAGCGGAGCCTCCAGGGCCCAGGAAAAGTACTGCTAGGGACTGTGTTCAGGAGTTTATGATAAACATAGCTAATGCTGAGGATGACCTTATAATCTTACTGATGACTGAAGATGTAAGTGGAGTTTGGGACCGGGAAAAAATTCTCCCTCTGGTCAATGTTCTCCAGAAGTTTTTGAAGAGCGTCTCTCCCTCCTGCACCACCTCTGTGCACATCTGTGATATGTTATGCTGAAGCAAATAATTCCCACCTGCCAGTTCTTTTCCAGCAGAAGGCCTTTAGCATCAGAGGTACTCTTCTGGTTTTTGTTCATCACTGGTATGAAACCATCTAGGCTTTTGGGACCAAAATGCTTATGCTGCTCCTGGGTCACTGAACTCAATACAAGGATAACTAACTGCAATGCAATCACCTGTGACATAGAGGAGGTCAGCGTAGGTCTTCTATTGGTCTCTTCTGGCCTTAAACTCCATAAAACAGTACTTTGAAATGGTTTCATGGTCAACCAGGCACAAGTGCTGACAGGATAGGATCAGGCAGCATGAACTTTTCACACCACATCATTAAAAATATGTGACAGCATGCAATTAATTTTATACAAGCCAGTGAGTGCCAGCAGCCAGGTACTTTACTTACTACCAATTTACATTGCATTCAGAAGGGGGAGACAAAAGGCTCTTTGTCATAATGCCAGCATGTGTCTGAGATCAGTCTGCTAAGGGTGAAATAATATCATGGTGGTTCATGTGTACAAATTTGATAACATTATTGCTTTCAAGTCACCCGCAATGTACTGGTTTTGCTCCACAGTGCAGTGCCCTACAGCCCCCCAATAGGCACATAATCCAATGTACATTGAAGTAAAGACGAGTTTTTATATCCAATATATAAAGCTGTTTACATTATATCATATATCATTGTAACTCCCAAAGGAATCTCCCCAAACGCTCTAAAAAGGCACCTGACATCCTAAACAAGTCCGAAGAGAAAAAGTGTTTAGAATGTTTTCAAAATACAGTAAGCCAAAATTGAGGGATATTTTGAAAAAATCTGTGACAAGAAAAATGTATAAATGTGTATGTCAAAGCCTCCCCTATCATAAATAGAGCAATACTGATTTACAGCTGCAGATAAGCTCATTCCTAAACTTTAAATCACTACCCTAATAATTTCCTTGAGTTTAAACAACCCTCAATCCTGCACATGTTTAGATATACCATGTGTAACTGCAGGGCGCACAGATGCTCTCCGAGTTGAAATCAAACCATTAAAACAGATACGCACCTCCAAAGAACTCCAAGAACTTACTGTCCCAAGAAAGACTCCAACTTACTGTCCCAGAGAACAAACCCTTGAGCTTTCAAAGAATGAAATGCATAATGAGATTGTAGAAGTCATGGTTAAATATTGCTGTGGAGGCCAAAAGTATATAAAATAAGTGCAAAAAAAAAAGTTGAGAAATTCTTTGGTGATTGATGTTGACTCTTTTGTCAACATCTGTCTGAGGAAGCCCCTAGCCTATGGCATGTCCAAGGCTGGGGAGAGAAGGAGGGGATAAGGGAGATATCAGGGGACAGATTCCCCTCTGCGCACACCCTTCCTGTTTTCTCTTTCTTAGCATTGTCTATCATCACTGCTTCCTGCCACATGGTCCTCTTTGAGAGTATAGCTCCAAAGCAGTTTCTTCAAACACTGTAGACTGGAAGTAGGCTGCATGAAGAAACTGTGAGAGGGATAGATGATGACAGCTGATCGCTGAAATAATATATTTCAGTCTGCTCTCATAGAGTTCAGGGAGATTTCAAATATCAAGAGTGCTAAATGATTCAAGCAGAAAAGAAATAATTTATAGGAGTTTTACTATTTACAACTCTAAAAAGTTGAGACCAGCACTGACTGGAATATTTTTTTTTCTTTTTTTCTTTTTTTAAACATTTATTTTATTTTTATTTGTGCATGATGTTATTGCGCTACTGCAAACACCTCAGTTTGCATGTCTCTAATGTTAATATCTGGTCTGAAATAATTACTCCAGTCATGCAGTTCACTGCAGAAAGTACATGCTTTTAAGATGAACCTCTTAAAAGGTAGATGCCCCGAGAAGTCATCCCAGCCTAGGGATGCTTGTTTCTCTCCCTTGACTGTAAAGGGAGTCTAAAGAAATAGCTCTTTCACGAACTCTTGCATCCTGCAGATGTCTGATGGCAGGTCAGTATCTTCATCCTAGACAACATACTGGAGAGCCTGGAGGTGAGAGTAGAGAGGGTTGAACATCTTCTAATGGCTCCTATTTGTAACAGACAACAAGATTTCATTTAAATTGAAACCTTCCAAGGGCATTTGTTGAAATATCAGTTATGAAAGTCAAGAATTGATCATTTGTGTTCGAATGAAATGCTTTAACTTCACTTTTCAAAGTAACTTTTAGTTTAGGGTTTTGGTTTTTCATGTTTATATACATGCCACGAGAGATCAAAATCAGATTAAAATTACTCAACTTTATCAAAACAAGAAGAAATAATCACTTGATTCAAGCTTTTTTTTTAATTCTGAAGGAAATCCAGAATGCTATATTTTATTCCATTTCATAGTGGGATTTCCAGTGAAATAATGAATAGTACTAATAAACCCCAAATCTTTCAGGATTAAACTGTACATCTTCAGCCAGTCTGTGCTTCCTTCATGTTCTTCCCACATCTTTTACTTTAAAAGTGATACAGACAAAAGCAAACAAAACTCTTGCAGGAGTTTTATATCTGATGAGGAAGTTACTGAAAGCTTAGTTAACTGATATGGGGGAGTTGGTTCGTTTTTCAGGAGGATAGATAATCTTTAGATAATGGTGATTTGAGTGCGAATGTGTCCAGAAAAAAGAGCAGTGTGAACTATCTGTTCATCTTTTACTTTAAAAGTGATACAGACAAAAGCAAACAAAACTCTTGCAGGAGTTTTATATCTGATGAGGAAGTTACTGAAAGCTTAGTTAACTGATATGGGGGAGTTGGTTCGTTTTTCAGGAGGATAGATAGTCTTTAGATAATGGTGATTTGAGTGCGAATGTGTCCAGAAAAAAGAGCAGTGTGAACTATCTGTTGCCCCTCTTTCAGAGGCTATCCTGAAAATGCTAAAAATTGAATAGAAAAGGAAAAATGAGTAAGAAGTTCAGGTATTGCAGGGTCACAAGCTTCAAGCTTATCAAAGCACTGAAGTGATTAATTTGATGTAATAGTTAAAATGAATTAAGAAGATATTGTCTGAGCAGAATAAATATAGTAAAAAGTAAATTGTATTTGCTTTAATTAGGTAAATACTGTTTTTTTATGGTAGTATTTGGGTAGGCATTATGAAGGTAAGCTGTGAAAAATTAATCTTTGGGATTTCCTAGTCTATGTGTTAGCAATTTTACATGAAAATATACTTTTCCTCCTTCTTTATCATCTCAAAAGCAGGTATCTCCTTCAATAATAATATATAACCAAGGGTATAGACAAGTTTTCCTTTAAACAAACACAGTTTTTTAAACTTTTTTTTTTCTGTTTACATGTACACTAAATTAAATTACCTTTGCTTTTAAAAGATTTTGTCTAAAACTTGATTTTATTTCAAAGCCCGGATATGAAAGGCCCACCTTGGAAAGCACTTTCAGAAAAATAGTTTTATGCAGATCACTTTGGAAAAATTTTCCAGCAGTTCAAGGCAATTGACAGTTGTTGCTTGTTAGAATACTACAATAGCCATGTGGAGGATTTGGGGGATGCTGTGCACATTGTCTATAGGTGCACAATATTTACACTGCATGGTAGCAACTTCAATCTTGCTGCTGAGGCTGTGCAGAGGCACTTTGCACTTGCACAGATCAATACAGGGTGCATGTGCAGTACGTTCCACGTAGCCGATGTCTGTTTGAGCAGAAGTTACGAGTTTTGGGGATCTTAGAAAGTTAGGGTCCAAGTCCTATCCTTGAAAAAGGCTCTGCAAAATAGGAATGGGATTCTTGTTATCTCAGTGCTTTCTTCTTTCTGAGAAGCTTTTTTAAACTGAGAAGACCTTTTAAACAGTGTACCATAAATCACTGAGCACTCGCCATTGTCAGCCTGAGTCTGAACCATTAGCAGAATGTTAATTATAAAAGTGACTAAAATTAAAGAGAATCAGAAGAGAATAAGTCAATTAAAGGCAGGGAAAGGCTAAGTGGAATATTTCTTTTTTGTTTATTAAATGTTGCTTCTTCTAAGAAGGTAGCAAAAGAGACCAATTTCTCTTTATTTTAAGTACAACCCTGGATTTCAGGCTATTTCACATGTGTATATGAGCTGAGCAGCAACTGGGGCAGACAGAGTTTTGCTTGAAAAAATGGAGAGAAGTTTAAAAAATGTAACATTTAGCAAATGTCAAAACATACTGTGGGCCAGGTTCTCACTCGGTGCTGCTGGGGGTTAGTGCTTTTGACGTCAGTGGAAAGGTTCCCATTTCCAGCAGGTGTACTCCCAGCCCACTAGCCCAATGTTTGCACCGTATACACCATAGAGGAGATAAAGGAATACTGAGAGAGCTTTATCTATTTACCTAAAGTAAAAAAGCTGTTTTTTATGGGTGAATGCTATAAACTTGCTGGTTGAGTGCATATGCTCAAATAAAAGGCTACATTGTTTGCCCTGTTCAGTATAGTCTGTTGGATTATCTGAACTGGTTTGCTGTTTACCACAAATACAGCGGGCTTTGTACTTACTCTGACCTTTGGTTCAGAATTCATCCTTTGAAGTATTAATGATTTCTCTAGATTGGACTGAAATACATTTTTTGTGTATAGACTGGCCAAAATTCTTGCTTCAAGTATTGCTTGATGGTCATAATATGGGACGTTTTCTGGCAGCAACAGATGCATTGGCAAACTTTATGTCCTTAAGTGAATAAAGACAACTTATATGTCTACATGGCTACTTCTCAAGAGATCCCCAAAGCCCACCTACTGCTGTAGTTGTGGCAGTATGGGGCTCAAAGTGGCTGAAGTGCTTTCCTTATTTGCCTCCAGTAGTCGTATATTTGGGAAGATTAAATTCAATGAAATGGCTCAAGTGATTCAGGAGACTTTCAGATGACAAATCTATGGAAGTAAAATTAACCCCTCTGTGTATTTCTGTAATGTATAGCCTTCTTGACTTCTGTGTCTCTCTTCACCCTCCTCCCCCTCGTAAAATAGTTAATGAAATATTCCTCTTCTGCCACTGTCAAAGCCCACACCACTTTCCCTTCTGAAACTCCTCTCCAGCACCATCTTATCCTTCAGATCCTGCTATTCTTTGTGCTCAATCCATGCAGACCTCAGCCTCTGAGTGGTCTCTTGTTTCCTCCTATGACTTTGCTCAATGCAAACTCAGTCATTCACATCTTATTTTTTTCTATGTCACCAGGTACTCAATAGGACCTCCTTTTTGTCGTTCAGTTTTCCTCTTCCAACCTTTCAAAAGTACTTCTCAAAATCTGACTTCCACAGTGATTAGTGGACCACCACAATTCAGATATTTCTGAGCTGATTTCTTATCCACAGTGGGTTGCAAACCAGCTTTGTGAGAAGGGACTGTGTTATACTGTGTTTTGAAGTGCTAGCTTGCATGCTGTAACCGCTGCCTAGTTAACAAGCAATTCCTCTTGCTCTTGCGATTTAGAGTAGGTAGGTCAACAGTACAGGGTCCTAATGACATGACAAATTTCCTGAGGTTGCTGTCAGTTGATCTCTACAGCCAGTTGACATCCCAGTGTATAAATTGCTTCCCCATCTCGCTGTTGTCAGCAAAATTACTGAGGCAACATTCCGCTTCATCATGCAGGTTATTCATGAAAATGTTAAACATTATTGACCCCTGAGGAGTGCCACTTGTGACCAATCTCACAGTGCCAATGCTCATCTGGGTGCTGTCAGACCCCATGTGCAGTACCATGGGTTTTGACATAGATGTCTTCATCTACTAAGCTATGTTTTTACAATCAATGAAGAGATTTAATTTGCGGTTGCTTAAGTAAGATCTGAATCATCTTTTAATTTGAAGTTATTCAATAGAACATGCCTGGCCATTCTAAGCTACGCTGAGCTTGGATATCAAGCACAAGGCTTGGTCAGAATTTGTTTTCACCAGTGAGAATGCAAAGTTTTTAATGTAACCAAATCCGGTATAAGAGAATAATTTTAAAATATCATCTTTCCCATCTAGAGCACATATTTATGTTGTGGTCTTCTGACCACTTGGGCACATTAAGTTTTTCCAGGTTCTAGGGCTGTTCATTCCAGTAAGCTATTTTTCCACTTAACAGTATGAAAAAAAAGAATGATTTTATTTTACACAAATCTTAGCACACTAGCAAAATACCTTTTTCTTTATATATAAAATCCTTCTAGAATATCTCTGAAATTATATACACTACATGTGATGCTATATATAGTTTTGAATCTATAATGGCCACATTGCACTTACATATTGCACTTCTGTTCCTCTCAGCACAGGACCGGTTTCCACATTCTTCAGAAGTAACTAATGATTATTATGGGGCAAATCTGTTTTTCCTTGCTGACAGAATCTTTTGACACACAAGTCCTCACTTTTGAGACTGTTACTTTTTCTTTTTTGTCTTTTAAATAAGAAACAGATATTCTGGGAGCTTGTCACGGCACACTTTCTGTTTTTCAACAAATGGAAAATTATTATAAATGATACTGTTTCCTAACGAGCTACAGTGGGTATAGTCAAATGACAGGACTAAACAAATCCATTCCTATACTCTCCTGTTGCCAGCAGCCTAAAGCACTCATCAATTGATCCCTTTTAAGCTAAAAGAAGCCATTTTCTGCCTTACTTCAGTCTCTTGCCAGTCCCAGACCACCAAAGTAACGTATTTCACACACATCTTTTACTTTCAGAACATTTTCTCCGCTTTCCTGGGGATGGGAATGAGGTGGAGGAAGGCAGAGGAAAAGGAGTAGTGAAGGGTTGATTTTATTTTGCTTTTGCTTTTTCGCAGAACTGATAAAATAAATGCTGCTTCTCCCATCATTTCTTACATGTGGACAGCTGCTCTTTTCTTTAACACAGCATTGTCCAGCCTTAGCACTGGACAGACCGTAACATTTGTTAATGATGTCAACAGTATTGCCCTTTGCTAGGTAGGAATGAATGTTGCCCATGGCAGAGTTTTTCTGCTGGACTATGTAAGCTTTTTTTTCCAGTATTTTAATTTCCAGACAAGAACTCTGTCTAGCTCTTTTCCTAATGCTGTGGTCTTATGCTTTGAGACTAAGGACAAGGTCAGGAAGAAATATTCTTGACTATTTCTAGGTTGATTAATTCTTAATTCTTGTTCTTAGGGAGCTGTAATTTTATTTTCACATTTCTGGACATACTGAAGTCTGTCACCTTATCCTAACAATGCTGCAACCAGCTGTAGGACACATGAGCCATTATATTGCTTTTTTTTCTGACTTTATACCTCCAATTTTCATATTTTTTATATCTGTGTGGGAGGTTGATGCAATGTCTGATGTGCTTCTAAATAAGAAGTCATAAATGTGTCTGACAAATCACCTCTCATCACCTACATAACTAGAGTACATATTGATGAATTAAGCTAGGAGCTTTCTGGCATTGAAGAGCAATATCAAGCTTCTCTTGACAGAGAAATAGAACAAGATTATATCTCTGAAAATCTTTGAAAAAATTCTCAGGTTGTTTCCAAGTATTGTTTCTACAATTCCCATCTAAACTTCTCAAGATTTCATGCTGGTTCAAGATACATATTGCAGACAAATAAGATTGAATTATCACTAGATGAGGAAGAAAAAAAATGAGGATGAAACCCTTCTAAAGGTCATTTTTGCAAATGCCCCCCTGGAAAGCAAAAAAAAATTGTTTTCCTTTTCTCTGTCAGAAGTGTATATAGCATGGTTCTCTTTAGCCATAAAACATAGGAAGAGTCCCCTTTGTGAAGGCAAATCCTGAGGTAGAATTGGATTTGTTCCATGTCTGACCTTTAACTGGCATTTATATAGTTGATACTAGCACAGTGAAAGCAGTCTGGATTCTCCAAGAGATATTTTTTCATGGTCCATGTATAACCTGGTATGATTTTTTACCTTCTTTCAGGTTACTAGCTGTTATTTTCCTGAACATTATATTTTATGGAATTATTGGTATGGTGAGAATGGTCCTTTTAAGACTGACACTGCATTATTGTCACTGGTGAGTGTTTTGACTTCTAGTAGCAGGACATTAGTAAAACCAGAGTTGTCCCTTCCCTGTGTTATTCATTAGCTGTACAATTAGCTTTTACATGGTTTGTATATATATTTTAAAAGTCATGAGGATCATTGATCAATGTAAATTGCCAGTGCTCCATTAAAAACTTTGAAATTTGTATTACCTGCTCCAGTCTTCTCCAGTAAATGCAATGCACAATAAACAAACTATTTTAATATTTCAGCTTAGCTTATTGCACGTCAAGGGACAGACACACTCAGATGGTCTGAACTCCACTGAAGATGGAGCTAGAGTAAAGGCAATTCCAATTGCATTGCATCTCATGCAAATGATCTTGGAGGCTAAGCATTCTTGGGCTTGTCCTGTACTTGGATAAGAGACCATCTGGAAGTCCCAGATACAGTAGGCACAAGCCAAGACGTCGTGGCTGAACACTAGACCACAGAAAGTGAATGAGTTAGAAGGCTACGTTCTCACCCTCCTCACTGGTGGGTGAGTCAGACAGCTAAAGTTACCAATACTGTTTTCATTCCTTCAGTGAGAAATGTCTCAGGAGAATACTGTAAATTAAAAACATTAAAATTAGAAAGCGAAGTTATATGAAACTTAAGCTTCACAGGAACCTTTAACCAGGGTTAAACACTCCTACCCTCTACAATGCCTATGTCCCTGGAAAATTGTACAAACTTACCAAAACTTGACAGCGTTTCTATACCGGGAGCCCACATAGGGCGAGGAAATAGGTGTTCTGCTGCTGCTGCTCTTGCCTATCAGGCAAGTCCTGGGTGCTACGACTGGCATGTGAGCTTTTCTCTATCCACCTGTCTTTTTACAGAAGTGAAGAGCTTATTTTGGTCCCCATTTTAGCAGAGAAAGTGAAAAGTCTTCTCTGCTTCTGAAAGAAACCTCCTGCAGCCATTCAAGGAATAGTATGATGGGGGAGGTAGCCCCGTGCAGTACAGTAACCAGCATTTTTTCAAAGCAGAAACCTTGTATGGGAGATTCAGCGCTGTAAGGAGGGCTCCTGCTTCTTTGTATGAAGAGAACTGGGGTGTATGGAGCACTGAGAGAATGCAGCAAGGATAGGGGAAAGGGGAAAGGGAAAAGGGAGCACGCAGAAAAAACTCACCTAGGAAAAAAGAGAGGATAAACTACTAATTGTTCCTTTTAGGCTAAACTTTCCATTCCCTCTTTGCAATGAAACAACACTATAAACCGATAATATGTATGTCACCTATGTCAAAGATCATTAGTTCCAACATAAGATATGAGAATTTAAACACATTAAAAATTTGTGAAGCTGAAATTTAATATTTGGCCTGATAATAACAAGGCTTAAAGACATTCTTATGGTAAACTAGAAGATGTGCAACTTTTAAGATGACTGGTTGAATCACATAAAACCAGAAGAATGAAGTCCAGATGAAAAGCTACGACAAACATTGTCCTCACTACTTCCCACCACCCAAATTCTGAATATGGAAGTTGCTCCAGCTTTGTGTTGCAGAATTTTTCTTCACTGAGTAGCTCTTTTCACTCTTTCATTCTCTCCTCCTTTTCTGGCAGCGAAGCACATTCTTTTCCCCTGTAATGTAATTATGTACAAACTCACAAACTTAAACATATTGCCATGAGCTAGCATCACCCACAATCTGGCAGATGCCACTGACTGAAAACACAGCTCCACTTTAAAGTAAATCATACAGATGCACTGTTTCTATATTTAAAAGCACAGCTTCCATGGTGTGACAGCACTGTCTGTACATACTGGGGACTGACACCAAAGCTTCTTTGTGTGGTGATTTGGTGTTCAGCTCTCAGACACAACGTTAATTCAGAATAGAAAGTGTACAATGATTCTTATTTAAGGAGATTCTGAAATTTGAAATAATTTTGAAATTACAGTAATTGTTACTATAATATCATTGCCAGTTAGGTTGCCTGATCCAGAACTTGTGTTTTTGATTTTAAACAGCTGTTCACCCCATTTACTTTAGTAAAATAGTACCTTACAAAAAGAAAGCAGGGTCAGGATTATACCTGGAGATTCACCTACTCATTAAATTCATCCTTTGATTCCTGTACTTTTTCTATAGACAATAGCACAATACACATACAGAATCTTCTCTCTGATACAGTGGGTTTCTTGTATTCCAGTGTAAGCTATTGCAACTCCAGTGAAGTTGATTGGATTATAATGCCTAAGACTAACGTAATGGAGCATGAGCTTGAGACCTTGCTAATATCAAAGCACAACTAGCTTTGCCCTAATATGAGTTACAGAGAAGTCACAGGAGTGACAAACAATTCTATTTTAATTACTTGAATTTCCTGTCTTTTTTCTTTATTTGCCATTGAAATAATTTAAAACACTGCCTTATAAATCAGTTTGAAGATGTGTGCTGCATCCTCACTATTTTCCTGCAATTTAGCAAAGATGTAAAACCAGAGAGAACCCTGGCCCATCAGTGCCTAATAGTTTTCTAAGGCAGAAAGCTGGATCTCAGTGTTTGAATCACCTAATTTCACCTAAGCTTTATTTCAGCTAGCTGCTGCAAAGAAGAAATTCCCAATGTCCCTGTCATTGTTTGAGATATGTAATTTCTTTCTTTGCCCCGTTTGTAGACAAGCAGGAGTTATGGAAAATGGAGGGCTACGTCAAGGTTGTAAAAAGAGCTATGAAGTTGTGCAGTTGCCTAATTCAAAGTGTAAAGCATGAATTAATCTTATATGAAAAAGTAAAAAATTCATGCTCTAGAAAAGCAAATCACAGTATTTTGATATTAAAGAACCAAAATATGAGGAAAAGGAGAGAGCACTTAACAGTCTTTTCAATCCCATTTTTGCAGATTTCTCTAGGCAGAGAAGATCCACCTTTGAATGGGATTCTAAAAGCACTGTCAATAATGATGAGTGTTTATAGGTGAGGAAGTATTTTCATTTAAGGACTGATGAATCCTGCTTGCTTTGAATCACAGTTCATCACAGTAATTTATAAATAAGCAAATGTAAAATTATTAACTAATTCTCCTGGAACCAAACATTGCAATCAGGTTTCCATATAAAGTTTTCATTCAAGTGGTGTTTTTAAACAGCCATACTAATGAAGATCAAGAATCTTAATTCTGAACTAGATCACCCTTTTTTCCTTCCTGCTTACAAAAGTTAGTCTCTCCTACAGCAATACAGGGGAGAGACAGTTTTAGAAGAAAAGTTGTTAAATTGCACTCTCATTCCAATAGCTCATTAAAACCTGTCCAAGAACTAAATCTAACCTTCCAACATTGTTTTGGTTTTGTTTTGACATCCTACCAGTAGCTTGCCAAAAGCTTTGGGACACTATAATCTATACTAGAAAGTCACTTCCTCTTGGAAATACGCTGTAACTTCCTTTGTTCTCTTCTCTCCTTGACGGGCTGGTTGCTGCTTGCTCCCAGAAATGAATAGGATGGGCTGCAGTGAGTGCTGTAACGTCAGGGATGTGAGCCAAAAGGCAGACAGAGGTGCTTGTTCAAAGTCATTCATCCAGTGACTTCACTGAAAGTGGGAAATGAATTTCTCATTGAAGGAAAATGTTTGCCTTTTAACTTAACTGCTCTTACACTCTCACACCGTAAGGTACGTGAATGCTACTGGGAACACAGAGAAACTGAGATGAAACACCACAGTCTGTGAAAGTCATTCTAGAAATGCCTTCTGTATTGCTATAAGTTGTTAAAAGAAAAAGCATTTTGTGTCCTCGGCTCTGTCAAAATATTGGGAAACCATAAGGACTAAGTTTCAGTTTTACTCCTTGATAACTAGATAGGAGCAGGAGGAAATACTTTCTACCATCTTGCCATTGACGACAAGCAACATATCTTGTAGAAAAGACTGTGCAGCTATGGATCTTCTAAAAGTTAGCATATTATATATCCCTTTGAATGTCCATCACTCAAGGTTTGCTCATAAACTCCAGATTTGTCAACATATCGGCGTTGGTTTTT
>NW_008795686.1:2376934-2400029 GCF_000699145.1 Aptenodytes forsteri | reverse complement strand
TTTAACCAACACAAGCAGCTCTGAATTCTCTTTATTTTTCTCTAACTTTCCACTTTCTTCTGGATAAAAGTCAAGATATTAGCCCGACCTAAAGTCCCAGACCTTCACTGTTTTGGGGATTTTTTGGTGGTTTTTTTTTTAGGACTGTGTGCTGTTCCCTGAAAGTATCAAAACACATTCACACACTTCACACAAAGATGACATCCCAAATTGTGATTACAGTAAATTACCAAACTCTCTACAATTTTATAATATCTTTCATGTTTCACACTATTTAGTTCCAAGGTAAGAATTCAAAGTCTCATTACCTCTCTGAAATGCTGTGAACTTTGTAGCATAATTAGAAACTAAAAAATAAGGAAATGCTATTTGATCCAAGGAGTGGTGCACTAGCAGAGTCAATACAATACTGAATACATTCATAAGAGTTCTGCAAAATTTGTTCTGTTTATGTTTAATGTTTAAAATGTTTATGTTGTCAAAATTCTATTTAGAAGACAGACTATTAGGGTAGTAAGTACAGAGCAAATCCTTCAAGGACAAAGATCCATTGCTGCTGGTGGAGTCATGCAAGGTGGGATTTTGGCTGTGGGCACCTCTAAAAGGTGACTGAGCATTTTTGCATTAATGTTGTAGAGAGGTGACTGAGCATTTTTGCATTAATGTTGTAGAGAAAGGTGAGTGAGTGTCATCACTGCTATGACACTGGTCAAAATCACAGCAGTACTGGGATTGGAAGCTATTTTGTGTCTTATTTAATGTATGTGTTTGAACTTGCATTTGTAAATATTTTTGTATGTACGTGATGGCACATTGACACCTACCTATCCATCCATCTGTGGATAAAACTCTTAAAACATAATAATACATGTCTAGACAGAGGAGAAAGGGGGAAAAAAAGGAAAGCTGGATTGATTAATCTAGTGACAGAGCTTAAGAACTGATAACAAAGTCCTGCCAGATTAAAAATACTTTGGGGAAGATTTATGGCATTTACTTTTTAAGACTGGAATATTAATAACTGTAAAAGCTAAGGAAAGGTTATCACTGACAGTAATAGTGCTTTTATAGTGTCAGAAGATTAATGTTGTATTTCTCCTACAAAGAAATCCATTCTTCTTTGGGAAAAAAAGAGGATCACACAGGACTGTGCTGTTGGGCACAACCAGTCATGCTTTCTTCAGCCCAGGATGAAGGAAACTTTGGAAGAGGTGAAGCTGGTGTCCAGGAATGCAAAGGTGGCACCCACATTTACTGTGCATTGAAATGTGCTCTCTGGCATAGGAACTTGATATACTTTGCAGGTCCATTGCTTGGAAGTGCCGGGAAGCGCTGGGGCCTTAATTCTGGGATTTACTGCCTGTCAGGAAATGGGCAAAGCAAGACCTGGCGTCACATTTTGGATGAGATTGGCTGTGAAGGTTACTGATGCTGAGTGGAAGCTAGATAGGAAGGAGACAGGATTTAAAGAGACATCTGAATGTGGCAGGAGACTGTCGATGTGAGATGTGGCATGAGAATAGACATTATTTGAAGGACTTATTAGCAAGTGGCCTGGCAGAGAACATAAAGGCAAGATTGGGAGAAAGGATTGGTAACATAAAAGGACCTGGGCTGATAGCATTAAAGAGAACAAAGAGAAGGAAGAGACGTGGTGACAGCTAAGCCTCTGTAGGGGTTGAGGCCTTTGTATTTGGAGCATAGGAAGTAGAAAATAAATTGTTGCAGATGGTAGGAATTTGAAAGTGGGTACTTATCTTCTGCAAATAGTCTTTATCGTTTTGGCCTTACCCCTTCTATTAGGTAAGACTATCTTGGTGGCACTTACTTGATTAGATGGGAATATGAACAGCTGTAAAAACTAAGAGGTGGCTGTTTCTGAATAACTTTTCTTCCCTGATTTACAGGCCAGTATTCCCTAATGTGATGTGCCCTGACTGGACATTTTCACCTTGCACCTCTATGCAGAAACAACTCTGTATTTGCAAAGTGTGAAAACTTGCTCTAGCAATGAGCAGTGCAGAAACTATATTCTGCGTTCAACACCTGAAAATCAACAAACATAATAATAATAATAATAGTAATAATAGTAATAGTAATACAAGCTTGGGGAACAACTGGAATCTGAAGAAAATAAGGGAAAAGAAAAGAGAATTCATATTGCATATTTGCCTGCAAAATCCAGCAGCCTTAAGGCTTGTTAATCAGTAAGGGAAGATAATCAATAAGAGAACATATATTAAAAATGCATATCCAAACTACCCTCTTTCCTCCACCATTATAGGTACTGGGAAAAACATACTAATTATATTTTTTTTTGTCTGATTAGAGAGAAACAGTGTCTGTTTTGTTTTTGCTGCAAATGTTCCTGGTGTTTTGTTCCTAGCTCCTAGGAACCACAATTAAAATATTCCAAAACTAATTGGCCTTTGCCTCAAATTCAGATGAGCCATTTTTTTCCCATATGAAACTGCTCAGCAAAGCCATTGCACAGTTGTGAAAACAATAGTAGCATTAAAACTATAACCTCAAATTAGCACTGTTGGGAACTGATCATGTTTAACATTAGTCAAGTGAAAAATGAAATGCTGATTAACTACAACAAACTATTGAGAAAATCTCTCAGAAAAGATTAATGAAAAAGCTGTCATGGCAGTCAAGAGAAAATACCAGAAACTTATGTGGCAGCAGCAGGAAAATTAGTATGAATCGTTTCCTTATCATCCTAAAGTGGTCAATTTTCATCACGTTAGTGATCTGAAAAGAGAAGTAGTAAGAGAAAGAGATGTATATGAGACAACTCCTATGAAAGCACTCAAGAAAATTACTAGTGAAAACCTGCAGGACAAACTAGCCACAGTAGATGAGTAAAGATGATCAACAACAGGTCAGTCTTGATAAGGGCAAGATACTACAGAGGAAGAAAGGTTTAATACTTTCTCTGTCTCAAGGAGTCCCGTGTGTTGAGCTGCTCTGGCTGATAAGGTTTTCTGGAAAGAGAAAGACAGTAAAACTATATGCACATGAAGAAAGTTGTTCTGTCATGCATTGTTACGTGTCTGCCTGTATTGAATTTTCTTGTTTTGAAAGCATATAGCATCCCAAAGGCGTTTTGGATTAGCCACTGATGATTTACACCTAGTACCTAATTCAGGTGAAGTTCAGATTTGACATCAACTGATTGTCAACAAATCATTTTAGATCTATCTTGTTTATGAAGAAGCCTCATCATGAAGCTCTGACCTTTCTTTAGCTTTATTCTATCTATTTAACATGGTATTTTATATCTCTGTGTATCAATTCCAACTGATTTTTTGCATCTAAGATAAAATTCAATTTAGCACTGTATATCCAACTTAGTTCTACCAAATTCCTAATTTGATGTGAAGATAAGAAAAGGTTTAAAAACACTATAAAAAACTCCTAGACTAAAATATCTTGTTGGCACTCTTGCTTTATTTACATTGATAGATGATATGGAGATATTAAACCCAATTGATTAACTGGCATTTATTCATTTGAATTTTTATCCATAAACATAGGTGTTTTTAGTACTTGTATGTTGATTACCTATGCTATCTAAAGTGCTCAGCTCTGTGGTTAATAATCTTTCAGGAGTCTTAGTTTGGACATCCCAAAAAGGAGGCCTAAAAATGATCCTATGATATAACAATGTGAGATAAAATGCAAACATGAACCAAAAGATTTAGAGAACTGAGCAACCCTCTAATAAATAAGTTTAGCCAAGAAATGTGCAAAGACTTTGCTGTGTATTATTTTTATCTATTGCAAACTTTTATTTTCTGCTTTTATTTGGGATTGATTTACTTCAACAAAAAGTTCATTTTATACAGTCAGTAGACATCAGGATGCAGAATATACATTACAATTAATAAGGTACTTAGAGAATGCAGACATTCCAAACTCAGCTAATATAACTTTATAGTCTCATATCAGCTTCACTAAGGAATGGAAAGTTATAAAATACCTTGCTTTAAAGAGACTCCTCAATATATAAATTTTATTGATGTACCAATTACAGAAATCAAACCCACACATTTTGCTCTTTAATCTACTGGCCTCATTTTAATGATTTTAATTTCTCTTTCTTCTCCAGACTTGAGCTGCTGTGACTTGCTTTTTTTCTACAACCTTTCCCTGCAGGCTCTGCATGTGGTGAATCTCTGTGGGCCGGACATAGTAAGAGCAGTCACGTTGTACTGGCCTGCTCAAACAACAGCTGAATTTTGCATTGTCCTCCCCACTCACACAGAAGAGTGGCTGTCGTTCCCCTTGGACATCCATTTCCACCATCCTGGGCAGGGAGGTAAGGACACCTTTGATCCAACATAAGCAGTGGTGGGTGCCCTTCACCTTCCAGGGAAGTCCCACCCCTCCTGCCTGTCACACAGTCTCTTTGCTCCACCTCCTTCTGCCCTTTTGGGTAAAATGGCATACCCGCGTGTTGGCAGGCAGCCCTGTGACTGGCTGGAAGGACCAGTGGCCCCTTCCAGTTTACCCAGAAGTACAGCAGAACAAGAAGTCCCTGACTACCACATACACCAAGGCCACCATTTCTGAAGTCATCATACCTCACAGGTTTCATAACTGCTCTGCGATTTGCTGGTTGCCATTTTTTGAACCCGTCATATCCATGTGATCTCAAAACACCCTCTGATTGGCTGCCTGTTTCCTGTGACCCAGGAAGTGTTGCTATATAAAAACATATACCTTTATATACATTTTTATATTTTTTCTCTATTTGTAGAAAGGAGTGTGCAAATATGCATAAATATAATTTATTTATTTATACACTTTATGTATATTTATATATGCATATATATATCCAAATAGAAAGATATAGAAATTAAATATATATATCCACAAAAGTGTAGGTATATAATGTATCAGATGTTCTTTAATAAGAGCTAATGAAATCAATAATTAAAGTTTAAATATAAATATAAAGTAGTTAGTTAAATAAAAATAAAAGGCAAGTTTGGGGTCCACCACTTTATAAGGCTACTGAACCAGCCCTAATGTGTTTGGAGTGGGGGGAGTTCACGTAGGTGTGGGACCATGAGCAAGTTACAACAAGCTTTCAGTCTAGCCCTGTCTGTCCTGGTCAGCTGCTGCTCTCAGGAGCCAGGGAGCTCTAGGACAAGTCTACCTGTCTGGCATGCTGGGGCTGGCTGGCTCTGACTGCACACTGGAGTCTGTAAGGAGAGACAAGCGATCAACAGCATGGCCCCACAAGCCAGGGAAAACCAATCCCATGTGGCTGTGGTACCCCTCAAGGCAGAGCAGCGTCAATGGGTACCTTTGGCAGCACAAGAGGATCAGATGCCATGGTCTGGGAAAGCAAATGGATCGGTGGCCAGGGTTGGCAGTGATGTCATGCACGCGGTCAGGACAAAGTGACCTCAGCAAGGGAGCCTTCTCTTCTCCAGGCTGAACAGTCCCAGCTATTAGCCTCTTCTCATATGAAAGATGCTCCAGTCCATCATCTTTTTGGCCCTGTGCTGGACTTGCTCCAGTAAGTCCATATCTTCCTTGTACTTGGGTGCGCAGAACTGGATCCAGCACTCCACATGTGGTCTCACCAGGGCTTAGTAGAGAGGAAGGATAAACCAGATGGTAATGCTCTTCCTAATACAGCCCAGGATATCCTTGGCTGAAAAGGATATACATTATGTTTACAAGTAACATGGCCTAGTGATGAAGTGAAGTTGGAAGGAACTGCAAGACTGCTGCAGGACAGAGTTAGAATTCACAATGATTTTGACCATGGGAGAAATGATCTGAAAAAATCAAGATTAAATACTACAAGGATGAACGAAAGGATCCATGTTTAGAAGGACAAAAATGTGGAAAGAGCTATAGCAGACCTGTGAAAGAGAAACTAGTGCTTATAGAAGATGACAAGCTGAACACAAGTCAACAACATCATGCTCTTACAAAAGGAGACAAGCATCATCCTGGGATATATGAAGAAAACCCAAGAGATGTATAAAAAGAAGTTTCAGTTACACAAAAGATGAAATTATCCTACCATTCTTTTCAACTTTTGAGAAGTCTCTGCCAGAATACTGTCTCCAGTTTTGTTCACCACACATTTAGAAAGATAAGGACTTAGAGAGGCCAAAGGAGACCCCTAGAAATCAGAGTGAAGAACTTACTCCTTGTCCCTAGCTCATCCTGACTGAATCCTATTCGTGTGAATGACCTGGCATTTCCATGCTGTGCCTTCCTGCCAAGGCTGGCTTGAAGTCCTGGATTGTATCTTGAGTTCACTCACAAGAGAAAAAAACAACCTCTCACTTTTTCCTGTCTTCCTCTTCCAAGACCTTCATCCCATCCCAATCATAAAGTCTATCACAATCTTGAGAAGTCTAGAAATGAAGACATAGAAATAATGACCTGTGAACATGGCTTAAAAGCAACTGTATGGTCTAAAAAAGATGACGGAAGAACGAAATAATGGCAGTCTTCAAGTTAATAAATCACTCATAGAAAGAATGGGATCTGTTCTTCAGATCACTGTTGGACAGGATGGGAAGAGATTAAATCACAGTAGGAAAATTCAACTTGAATGTTATGGAAACCTTCTAGCCATGTAACGGTTTGATTAAGCACTGGCTTATATGGTCTGGGGAGCTGGGGAAGTTCTCATCACCAAAGGATTTTAAAAGAAGTTTGGATAAACATTTGTGAGCACTTAAAAGGGATAGTTGATCCTGCCTGTGTCAGAAAAACACCTGCCTCTCAAAGCTTTTCCTTCCCAATGTCATTTTCTATAACTCTCTGATACTGTACTAAAAGTAGAAATGCTGCAAGGATTTTCCTTTGGAAAGGGTGGAGTTTAGGATGGGCAGATTGGTTTGTGAGATCAAAACAATGCCATACTACTCAAACCAAATTCAAAATAAGACATATTTTAGATTTCAAACCCATTCTTTTTTTACTTGAGCCAATTAATGATGTATCTTTGACTTTTGGCGAGTATCAAAAGAAGAGAAATATGCTCCTACAGGCACAGTTTCCTATGCCAGCTCCTCTGGATTTTGAGTTTGCGAGGATTATATTATATCAGCAAACTCAGACACACGTTAAAAAGTGACATCGATCATATATAAAAAGAAATTTTCACAGAGACCTGCTAACTCCATTAAAAAACTCACTGAAATATGTATGAGGACATTCATTTTAGCATAGGAAGCACAGAAAGCACAGTCAACATTGAAAAATTTATTCAAAAATAGTTCCTTAACAAGAGCTTCTGTTTCAAATGTGGAGTGATCTTTCCTAAACCAGTTTGGGATAGCAGGATGAGAATGCCAAGACTGTTGCGGAAGATGAAGATCAGTCTTTGGCCTGTTGTATGTTTCCTAAGGTTTACTTTGGACTTCATTTTACAAAAAGGTAAAACAGCACATCTTTTCCTTACATAAGTAATTTCTGCAGATAAGGGTAAAGGATTTTGAATATTCTCGAAGACTGGAGATTTTACGACCTAGCCTACAGCTTCCTGACATCAGTATTAACTATTTATCAACCTGAATGGGTTTCAAATCAGGGGCTTAGGGTGTGATCCAGAAAGGCAACACAGGCACCTCCAGTTAAGGTTTTGCAAAGCATAAAATTAGTTTTCGATCTCTGTATAAGTGAAACAAAGAAATTGTACCACTTGTCCACTCTTCTTATATAGTCAGTGGGAGATATAATTTCTTCCAAAGATGATCTATAGAATTTAACAAATAGCATAGAAAGCCACTAACAAATGCAGAACTTGTGAGTTCTTCTGAGCAACTTGCTCCCTCTTCAGAGGTAAGTTTGAGTAATGTGTTCCCTGGGGAGCCAGAATCACTGCTCAGCAACTCCCCTCACTTCTGGGTCCCTGAGCCCCTGTGTGTGGCCTGGCTGTGCTGTCACACTGGACCAGGCTGAGCCTCCCTCTTTACGGGCTGGCTCCAGCTCGTAGGGTGCACGTGGGCGCTCCAGACTGGAGCTATAGGGCACTTCTGTGTGACCATGACATTCAAGTAATTTTTCAAAGCCTGGCTAAAAAGGCAGGGGAGTTGAAGTGAACTTCCTTTGCATTTCTTTCACATAGGCAAAGGCAACAAGTATGCTTTAAAATCAGTAAAAACAACAACAAAATGCTCAAACAGTTTGTTGTTATTGTAGCAGGATGTGAATTTGTTTAATGAACACCCGAGCAGAGGGAATGGAAAGATCTTCATGTGACTGCTATCGGGGACTGTTGTTCCAGGTATTTATTAGCACAACAGATGACTCTCTAATCCCATAAGGGGCATTTTATTTATGTTTATACTTGAAACCTGACCCTTTTATTAAAATTGGAATTAGATAACTCATCTGACTAAAGCTCACACAGATTATATTGTATTGACTAGCAGGGTATTTAGATACTGCAACTTTGCAACTTAAGCTCATTGCAGTTTCAGCCATAAAAAACAAGTGCTAAGAATCTAGTTTCTGAGTTTTTAACAAATATTTTTATAAATATTGCAAAATAAAAAACAGAGTTAATGATATTTTTTCAATATTTAATATTTAATATTTATGGACCACAGAAAATACCATCCTTTCTCACGTATCTCAAAACTAGGAAGATTATATAACTGACCTTTTGTTAATCTACTTATGTCATACCCTCTTACTGAAGCAGGTTGTTTTGTCTATATTTGTCTCATTCCAGCAGATGATAATGCAAGATAAGACTATTGGTTATACAAGAATTCTGTTTTTAAAAATTCTGCTGCAATAGAACAACTGTTTTTGAGTTCAAGATGGAAGAAGAATCTATTTGTATTTTTTCATTTAGCAGCCTCTTAAAGCTATTTCCATGTGCAATAATGTATGCTAATAGGAAGTGAAAAATAAATGCAAAATACTTAGGATTGCATAGTAATGCTGTCTATGCTAAACTCTAAATTAAGCAATTCCTTAATTTGTTCTGTTCTCTGCAGATGTTCCCACTGATTTAAATATGATGGCTGGAAGCATAAGAGGCTGCGTGAGGCAACCAAGTAAACTAGTCTAGTGCTAACCTGACTAGCTCTTGGCCCAGACCTGGAGGTAAGGGTGTCCATGGGAAGACCACATGGCTCAGATGTTCTCCAGGCTTCTGGGTCTGTCATACAGGCAGATCAGATGCCCCGTACTTGTAGCTTAGCCATGGTCAAGATTTGCTGCTATATTTAATAGTTTCCCTGGAGACTTTAATTATGAGAATTGTCTTTAAAACTTTAGAGTGTCAGGTGTTTCATCCCATGATCGCAATGAACCATGGCTGTTCCATCTGGCTGTTTCAGCTCTTCCCCTCTTGGCCCTGTATTCCACTGGGTTGCAACTGGGTAACTAGTGACCTTTCATCCTAGTGTGTATTTGTGCATGTGTACACACAGGCATAGTTTTGCCACTATGTCTGACATTTTGGTTGTTGGATAGCTATTAGTGCAATACTTTGGAGGGGTTAAGAAAAGCAATAAGCATCAAAACGACAGACTTGTGAGCAGAAAAATATATGCAGTGCCAAAGACAGGGAAGAAGGAATTGTATCAAAAAATAGCTGGGGGCAAAAAAGACCACAACAATCTGAGCTGACCTTAAGAATAGACATCAGTAGATAATATGCAAAGGGTTAACTGGAAATTCATGTAGTGAGAATGAAGTGATATCTGCATCATTTCTCTAATGCTAGGAAAAGGTTAAGTTACAGCCACATTGTTTCTCAATTAAACAGTTGAAGAAATCAATCACTTCGCCCTTCTGTTTTTAAGGGAGAAAAATCCTTACTAAGAGAAACTTTGTTAAAACTAGGGTTTGGAAGCTGTTAACACAAATATCTCTCCACTGAAAACTCTCCTATGTTACAGCAGTCCTGCTGGATGGATACTGTAAACAGAAACCAAGATTTCACACGACCACCACGTATCTGTTGCAGACTCCAAAATGATGTAAGATACAGCCTGGATTCATCCCACTGAATGGTAGGCCCTTAAACAAAGAAATCGTTACTGTAGTATAGATGCCTATGGTCTCTCATAGAAGGAAATGGAGAGAAAAAAAAGGAAATTGAACCACCTCATATGTGAATTATGTGGAGAAGCTGGTCGGCTCCAAACTGCCTTTTGGTTTTCTCCTGAAAAGGGTCCTGGATGCCTTGCACAGGCAGTCCTGGTTGATGGAGGGGCCGTGGATTAACTCTGGGCCTGATGATGCTTATCCTGACACTTTCTAGTACCACCCACTAGTCATAGTATCACAGGGAGTATCTATGTGAGCTAGAAAATTTAACTCAAGTTCATTTCAGACGCTCAGAAAACAGTGCCTGGGAGCCACCTCGCCTACTTTTGATGTCTACAGCAATCAAGTCTCCTCAGGTACCTTGTGTAGTCAATGGCAAAAACTGGCCACAATCCACCTCACCCACTTTAAATGACTTTGATATGTCTTCCTAGAAGACCCTGTCTCCTTCATTGATGAAAAAAGGAGTCCAGACAACTCATTCAGATGTGGGTGTGGGTATATTTGGCCAGAGAAATCCCACTCACTATGTTGAAATCACTAAAACCAAAGCAATACTAAAAAGGTCCAGAATTCAAAACACTCATTAGAAAAACATGTACATTTATAGTCTTTTGTGTATGAAATCTTCACCCTTTTTCTTCCCATTAACACAGTTTTTCTTGTCCTTTACTAGTTGTGCCTTATCGGCATTTAGTATCAGAGTATGAGGCAGTTTTCAGCAGGTACATGTTAAATGATTTTAGAAATAGATAAAGGATGTGCATAATATCTAATAATTAATTAATCAGGTCCTGAATGAGCATCATACCCTCTGACGTCCCACCTTAAGGGGCCTCTGGAATAAATGATTTCCAGCTAGGAGAAGTTTAGTGCAGCTCCTAAGGACCTAACATGGGGTAAAACCCCATCTCATCTCAGCAGGAAGTACTTATGGATACGAGTAATGGCGTTCCCATGCAGCCATGACCTGTCTGCGCAAATGTGCAGGGTATCAGTCCTGAATGTTCAGCTGCAAGGTGGAGCACTCCCCTAATTTGTTAAGTTTGTTCAAGCCTCTGGCCCCCATCTGCAGCTACCTCTTCAGGCTAACGTTTGGTAAATTGGTAAATTCAGGCAAAATGGAAAGGAAAATAGCAAATCCGGATATTAGAAAGATGGAAATGTACAGAGGCAAGATAACTTATCTTAAAATATTAAAGGTATTGAGCTAGGAGGACAGTGTTTTTTCAGCTCAGGAAATTATTTAAAGCATTTGACCTTTTCTCGTTCTCCAGCCAAATTTTTGGTTCCAGGTAATTGAATGTTTATTTTTATAAAAAATAATGTTTAGTTTTATAAAAAACTTCTAATTTGTCTTTCAAAGTTTTTTTTTTCTTAATTATAAGTAGCTTCCATTTTGGAACAAACCATCATTTCAAACTGGAAAAGAATCCAGAATCTCTTCATTTAAATAAGACTTTTTTATGTAACAGCAATTTCTCAGAAATGAGAAAAAGAAGTATGTCTGTATGTAATACTTTGTTTGACCAAAGTTACAGTTAATTTTCTCAAGCATGAATCATAAGTTTTGTTTGTTTTTTTTTCTAAGAAACATGGAGGGCACCAGTTTCTGACTAAGTATCTTGGATTTTTTTTGAGGAAATCTGCATGAAAATTTTGGTTGGATCCTCCCTCAAAGCTCAGCAAAAGAGGTTGTAGTTACTTGACTTGGATTTCTTGCAATTCTTTTTTAAACTAGAGGTTCCTTTGCTGATGAAATCTGGTGAATATTTAACAACTAAAAATGGTTACTAATAGTCAATATGAATACCACTACACGACAGGATTTCCTGCTGATTAGGTTTCAGAAGTGCTGGCTCCAAAGAAATCTTTTTGATAGGGCATTAATTTTTAGATGCACTCCACTCTCCAAGACTATTGTCAATAATGCTTAACAGTCAGTGCTGTAGGGTAAACTTGGGAAGATGCCATTTAATCACTTCAAATTGGAGCAGTACAACATTTCCCCTCTCCTCAAATATATACCAGATACAAGTAAATTTACCCACTTTCCCATTCACCATTAGTCAGATTCCTTAGTGCAAGAAGTTTTCTTTCTGATTTACTGTCCTGAGAGGGTATGCAAAGTTGTCAGCTCTCCACAGCTGTCATTACATTAAAATCCTTCATCAGTATTGGCCTTGTTATCAGATAAAAATGATGCAGTGTTAAAATTGAAGTGTGTATATTTTGCTGTAATTTTCTCACTTTATTAAGTTGGGTTGCCTGCCAGCTGCTGTCAGCAGCGGTAATAAGCATATGTTGCTCATAGCTGGTACCATTGACTTTCTGGGCTGGGCCATATAATTTTCTAATTCCTTCTCCGTTTTGTGTTTCCAAACAGTCTCAGTGTTCAGAACCAACTTCCAGATTTCAGTGCTATTACTGTTCTTGCCAGACATTCTGCAGATGTTCCTGTACCTGACATCTATGAATTGGTTTCCTTAGGCAGATTTCATTGAGACAAAGAGAAAGATTTTCATGGATCCCAGGAGACTGGGAACATGCCTTTAAGTCCTCATACTTAATTGCTGTATTGTGCTACAATTATAGAATGAAGTCTTCTTTGCAAAGGATTGTTGGAGGTTTTTTTCTGGTTTTAATTAGCACCTAGATTTTCTAAAGAAAACAAATTAAACAATAAGAGGCCTTTATGGTATACTTTATATTACTGAGAACTGAAAAAAATTTAAGCAGAATTCAGTTGGTAACATCCAGCTGAAAAACATGCAAAGCATTCTTTACTTGAATTTTGCAGGAGATTTCTTGTTTCCAGAGCCTGGAAGGACTGGAATACTAATAGCTTTTTCACTAACATTTAAGAGCTTTGGACTTTGTCTTCAGAAATCTGTAGATTGATGGCAAAGTTGTATAGTTGTCCATCCTTCCAAAACCTCACTGGTTTTGATAATAATGTGGAAGAACAGACTAGTTTCACTACATAGAGCTAGTTAACTAATACAAATTTTCTACATACATAAACTTAAAGGTCTTCAATCTTTCCTTAAATCATCTTGATTTACCTTTGAACCTTAGCAATGCAAATGAAAGTGATACAAGCAAAGGTTAACTCATTGAGTGGAGGCTAAATGCACAGAAGTTTAAATGGGTTTTACAGATGCAATTTGTTTAAACTGTTGCAACTTTCCTAATAAACTGAATGCCTAAGATTCTCATTTTCTGAATCTAGACTGATTCACTCAGCCATGTTGTGTGGGAAGAGAATTCTCTGCAACAATACATTGTGGAGGAATAATCTGTTACTTCAAAATGGAGTATTACACCTTTGTTGTTATTGTATTACTCTCTTCTGTTCAAGAATGGTTTGTTGAGAAATTACCTGGCATTATAAAATGGATCAGAAAGTTCACCAAAGGCGTTTCCACACCAAAGCTCCCAGCTTTTGGTGTCCAGCCAGAGCAATGCAGAACTGGAGTTGGGTCTTAAGCTACCCTTACATTTTACCTGCCAGAGGGATCCTCAAAACCTCCTCACCAGTAAACTTCGAGGATACATTGAGGTGAAATGCAGAGGAAAGAGGTGAGGTTTAGACACCTAACGTGGAGTGACACAGCAGAGCTGGATGGGGACCTGACACTGGTCTTCTGTCTGAATCCTCAGCTCTGAACATTCCTTTGGAATTCAATGCCAAAGGAAAGGAATGATGATACTGAATGCCACACAGGCCTATGGTGTGAACAGTGAGGTCTAATTCCCTGTTTGAAGGACAGGTTTGAACCTGTGTCCCTCATATTAGTAGAGAGCACACCCCGAGCTTTGGGTCTTGTTTGCCAGCTTCAGTGTTTTCAGAGACTGGTAATTTTGCTTTGTAATATCTTGGGACATGGACAAAATATGGTCTCCCACCAGTTCAGAAACCCTTTTCTGTTCCCAATGTCTGTGTAGCCTGCACCTATTTATCTACAGGAATTTAGGTATCTAAAGGGTTTAGTGATTACGCAGCAGTTCTGAAGTTGTCAGTGGCACTGAATTGGAAGACTTGGACAGAGAATAAAATGCCTAAGCCCAAGGTGGTTTGTTTGATTATTTTTTTCACTTCATTTTCAAAACTCTTGACACAGTTCATTGCAAAAGAAGACACTCTGTAAAAAAAAACCAAAAACGAAACAAGCCCAGCTTGATTATCTTTACACTTCAAGATCATCCTATAAACCTGGCACATTATTGTGAGTTTTTTTTCCCCTCTGGCTCAAGAAACCCTGACAGAAATGTAGGAAATAACAAGCTCACAAAACTTTCCAGCTCTCGTAAAGGTTTTGTTGTTGTCAAAGGGCACATAAAACTCAGAGTGAGATAAGAATTGAACAAACAATTGTCATTTCTTAGAGCAACTCTTGGCATGACTAGCAAGGCAGGGAAAGTGGAACACTGAAATACAAGATTAAAGAAAATATTTAAACAGTTCTAATATATGTCAAAGTTACTCTTACAATTAAATAGAAAAAGAAAACAACATCACAGTATAATCAAAACAAATATGTCACCAAATCTACAGGTTGTAGTGTTATAGGACTCTTTCTACTTAAAAGTGTCAGCAAAGGTGAAACTCAGGCTGCACCACAGCCACCTGTTCTTAAGCGCAGCCTAACGTATACATAGTGACAACCTGGTGCTCACTTAAATAGTGAAGTAAGGATCTACAGTCACTGCTACCAAATCGGTCTTGGGTTACTAAAAATCACTTTGTATTGCACTTACACCTGGGTTTTCAGAAATGCTTTGCATTGACAGTGGCTTAGGTCTACTCCTGTTGCAGTAAATGGAATTTTAACCACTAGCTGCTAGCAAAAACATAAACTGAACTTGTACTGATCAGACAAGTATTTTGTATATGGTACCATGTCTGTAACACCGGTCACTAGTGGATGTTTTTGGGAAAAGTAGCAAAAATAAGACACCTCTTCAGCCTCTATCCATTAAAGATTTAGCGATATCCTACCACAGAGATTGCATCCTGACCATTGCATCTAATAATGTATCTTCCATCAATTTGGGAGATCTGATATTTAAACCATTAATATAGCTGGACTTCACAGTATCCTACAGTGATGTCTTTCATAATTCCACTAGACCCTATGTGAAAAAACACATTCTTGTTTGAAAATGATGCCTGATAATTTAAATGGATGTCACCGGTTCTTGCATTGCCAAGAGGAGTGAGTCTGCACAGGATATTCAAAATGGCTCACTGAATCTGGAGCCCTAGCTTTGGATTTGGTGAATCCTAGAGTTGGATTCCTGCATCATGCTGCTTTTTTCTTTTGTTCTTTATTTCTTTCTAATAATTCAGATTTTTTCCCTTGTCTTTTTATCACTTCTGAGCTCTCTGACAACTATCTATGTGTCCAAGACTTTCTTCCTGAAAAACAATAATAAAGAAAAATCCCTCACTGTGCACGTATAAAGTAATTTTTCCACAGTCATTCTTTTACATTTATTTATACTGAATTTCATTTGTCATTCTTATCATCTCACATCCAGTGTTATGAAATTCTCCTGTAACTCTTTGCAAAGGGCTTCAGATTAAAGTACCCTAAAGATCATTGTAACATTGCCATCAAAATGAGAAAAAGGTTAAATAAACCTAATGACTCTGTGCGATGATCTCAATATTGGGGATTACGGGGGTTGGGAGCTGCATCTGGCAGTAGCTGTCTGTTGCTAAATGCACAGATTTTTCCTCTCAAAATGTTTTTTAATTTAAAAAAAAAGAAAAGAAGAGTGGGGGTTTGAATCTAAAGGTTTTGTGACCCAGAGTGGAACAATATTTTGTCTGGTTTATTAAACCAAATGGTTTCCTATGAGGCACTTGTGCATCTCAGGCAGAGCTAAATTCATGTCAGATTCAAACAAAATTGGACTGTCAAAATGATTAATTTTGCTTGGGACACTGTTTTTTTGAACTGCTAAAACAGTTAGTTTAAATATTTAACTTTTTTAATCAGGGTGAAATTAAACATAAAAATACTAGTATTCCCAAAAAGGCAAATGTTGTGTTTTTTCTCTCAGCTCTCCTCCTGGCTTACTAACTGATGTTTCAGACCAAACGGTGCATCCTGAACACTGTCTTTCATCAGGGAGATCAGAAAAATGAATAGCATCCTTTGTTTGGAACCTCTTGCAGCACCTTTTATAAAATTTGGAATTCTGAATTATGTCCCCTGCACTTGTGGGAAGGTGTACCTGTCAGTGCCCAGTTGCTGGGCTGACAAAAGGTGAGAAAAGAGAGACAGATGGAGGTCAAGTCAAGATATTGTTATTCCTGTGTAAAGACATACAGCCAAATTGTGTCTGAGACTACAGTACCATCCTCAGTACAGGACTGATTCAAAAGGAGGTTTAGAGAAAAATCAGAAAAGAGATTTAATTTAAAAAAGAAAAAAAAGAGAATATTTCTGCAGTATAAAAGCAACTTGGCACAGCAGAGCATATCATACTACAGGGAAAATATTTTTGTGTCAAATCTGAGAGCAATATTCACATTAGTCATTTTCTGATATCCCGATTAAGGTAGTTTTTTGTGGGTTAGGGTGTGGTAAAACTGGAGGGAAATATTTGCTGTCAAACAAGTCCTGGTTCTGTTTCTTCCTGGCAGAATACTTATTCTGCAAGACAATGCCATTTTTCCTATTCCATTTAATATGGCCAACTTTCTCTTGAACTGATGAAAAAAAAAAAGAAATTAAAAAATTTACTTGTATAAATGCAGTTGAAATTGGTACAAGAGTGCTGTGCTATGACTGGCAAATGCACTGATGAAAACCAGGCATCATGCAAGAATAAACATACATAAGATCTCGACTGGTGGCAGATGCTTTGTCTCACTCTGGTGACAGCAGTGTCTTGATGGGACCTGTTCTGTTGTAGTCAGCAGTATCCATGGAGTTTGAAAATGGCTCTGGGAAATTATGGGATTTGTATGTACAGCAGTTTCCTGGGCTGGCATTCGAATGCTGAGAAATACAAGCAAACACAAACATCATGTATATAGTGAGAAATAGACACTGTACATGAAGTTCAAGGTAAATCAATAATGCACATACATAAGTTAATTCAACTTAGATGTAAATAAATGTGGATATACTTATTTGACCAGAGTAAGAACTGGGGGGCATTTTAGTCTTTTTAAAACCTAACTTTTACAGATCTAATGCTGAGAAATACAAGCAAACACAAACATCATGTATATAGTGAGAAATAGACACTGTACATGAAGTTCAAGGTAAATCAATAATGCACATACATAAGTTAATTCAACTTAGATGTAAATAAATGTGGATATACTTATTTGACCAGAGTAAGAACTGGGGGGCATTTTAGTCTTTTTAAAACCTAACTTTTACTGATCTGCAGATAATCATTACTGTAAGGATTTTTAAATACCTAAGCTGCAGATAAGAACTGGGCAAAACCTTTTCCCACTAGCTCTTAATATTTTACTACTGGGTTTTTTTGTTGTCTTTTTTTTTCTTCTCTTTCTTCCCAGTGGGCTTTTCCCAGGACAAGCTGTGGAAAAAGACAGAATCAGAAAACTTGAAATGAGTTCTTATCACTCGTTTAGGCAGAGATAATCAACATTTACATTCACAGGTATACATCTGATATCGTGACCACAGAACTTTTTGATATTTTTATTTACTTTTCATAGATTGTACGCTAAACCAGCCCCAAATATAAAACTATTCACAGTTAATATACTTTAGCTTTTGTTATTGTTTCATAAAATCTATGGATAACAAATATTTTGCTAATCTTCTTTTACCGGAGTTCAAAGGAGTTTTGTCTTTCTATTCACCCTGGGTTTTGATTGTAATCCATATAATCCATATAAAGACCGCCTTTTCTGTCTTTGCTGGTGTCAAAAACCAGAAATACAAATAAAAGCTCCCGACAAAATCACCAAGTTTCAACTAATCTTGTGAAAAATCCAGAGATTTTGCATGGTATCCATTCAAAACCACAAATCAGGACAGCTTTCCTCAGTACTATGTTTCATAATACAAAAATGCTTGTGAAGTTCAGCAAAACTTTCGAAGAACCTGGGCTGAGTTTTGGATTTTAATAGAATTAAAAACCAGATGTTTCATATGATTTGGAGTTTTGCAGTGAAAGCTTTGCCCAGCTCTTATTCACAGCTAAATGAGACAACATTTGCTAAGACAACAGTATTTTGTGAAGTTATTTTTTTTTCCATTTCTCTTAACAAGGTGCACTTTGAAGATTCTTTATTAGAAAATTGATTTTTCTCAGCCCCTAAAATGAAGAGAAAATGAGAGAGATTGACTGGTCTCATGTAATCCCGTTTTTATGCCACTGTGAATGCATTGTATGTTGCAAGTGGAATAGAAAATTGCAGTGGAGATTTGAGCTTATATCCAGTATTTTGCAGATGCTTTTCTAGCCTTCTCTCTAACTCCAGACTGACCACATTCCATTTTACCTTGTACTTTCTTTGTCATCTGAGTTGCTCCTTTGTGCTCCTTTCAAACGTGTACTGTTACCACACTCAGCTTATGCAACATTATATGTGGCTGCCTAAATAGAACAAAAGACAATTTTTACTTAGCTGGCACATGTTCTTTAAACATTACTAAGGTCTTATTACACCAATCATTCACAGACAATTGTTGGCACTACTAACTCATAACACCTCCCACAATACAAACTGCAACACGCGGAGTTCCTTGGTATAACCTGCAGACTGTGTTGTGTTAAGGGAAACACTCCAGAAAATATTTTTCCAAAGACATGTATTACATTGTTGAAGCAGACCTCACTTTTTCTTGAATGTTTGTAGGGTGGAATGGGTTGAGAATTGCTGTGACTTATGTGTGGGCTAAGGTACTCTAGGTAGAAAAATGCAAAAACACATAATTGTACAGTTACTTTGAAGGCTAGTTTTCACATGTTACCATTAATTTTTGTCCAGTCTTCCCCAGAATTTGCCACCTAGCCTCTGAGAAGCTCATTCCTACAGAAACAATCCAAAGAGCAAAATTAGGGTAAAAGAAAGGCGAAAATGTGGAGACAGCAATGCTTTAGTGATAAAACAAGTTAATCACCATAAGGTCACATTCTTGATGCTGGACATGGTAGATGTAGATATACACCAGAACAATGTCCATAGAGCTTTTAAAATGGAATAGGAAGCCTAGAAGGGGAAAGGGTGTGGGGAAAAAAGTAAAGTAAGTTTTCTGCGAGCTCTAGGGAAAGTATAACTTTACTCCTTAAAACTGTGAGTTAGATAAGATTATCTCCAAAATTATTCTATGTTTCTATGAGATGTTAAATATCTAAAAGGAATTTCATAAAGAATAACCTGAAGCTCAAAGAAACCCCAGCAGCCTGCTAATCCGTACCTTTTAAGACACCGGGAACAAGTTCAAGCATATCTAAGAGGAAAAACACAAGTTTAGCTGGAAACAGCAGACAGAAGAACTTAGAAGTGCTTATCAGGTGGCACATAACCACTTGATTTTGACCCAGCAAATGAGATTTAAATGACAAAATAAATAATAAGAATTAAAGGAATATCAGACCTTTGACAGGGCCAGTAACAGCCCTGAAACACTGCAATCAGTCTGATGATACACTCATTCCCTTTGACGAGAAGAAAAGTTCAGCATTTGCAGACTTGTACTCAAATGAAGGCCAGACATTCTTTAGATGAGTCCAATTCTGAATACACTGATCCTTCCACTGAATAGAAAGGCAAAAAAAGAAGCTGCCCCATGGAAAGTGTAAGGGCAAGAAGATATTTTATAGCATTGCCCAAGTTAAATAGTTATGAAAGGTACACAGAACGCCCGTGATCTCATAGTAAAAATATACGTTTATGCTGCGCATTGGAGTTATGTGAAAAACGCCTGCCAGCCAAGCTCAGTCTACCAGTCACTTATGCCAGCACTTTGCAGGAGGGAAGTTAAAACAAACAAACAAACAAAAAAGTAAACAAAATTCAGTAGTTAAAACTAAATACAAGCCGTTGAAGCTAGAAGCCTTTCACAAAAAATCTCTAATGAACAAATACATAAGCCCACCTAAATGGCTTTACTTAAAAAGAGAATTTTTTCATCTGATCCTAAAAGGAATATAACTACTTGGCAAACTTCTTAAACATGGCTAAATGTCCTTACAGTTAAAGGCAAACAGAAAGAAATGTTTGGTAATAGCTGCAGCTCTACTTTCCAGTGATGTGGCTTACTCTTATAAGTACTTTGCCTTTTTCTAAAACTGACATTTTAAAAATATAACCTTGGAATTTCAGTCATTTCAATACTGGATTTCAACTATAATCAATATATATATTGGCTCTAGGGCAATGCCCATAGGATGAAGATATTTTTTCAGAATAGAAGTTGTGTGGATTTTTGGTTTTATTTTTTCAGAAAGCAAGTTATTCTCTGTGGAGGAAGAAATGGGAAAAACAAGTATTGTTTTGGAAAATACCAATTTCTAAGGCAACTTAAATAAAGTCTTTACATGATGTCATATTGTCTTCTTTCCTGGTCTTATGGATTTTCCTCTTTTCGTTCATAATGAGCTAGCTTCTTGTATGTATGCATGCTTTTGAGTCTTCCCTGTAAGTGCTTAAGGACGCCTAAGCTTTATAAGCAAGATGCCAACACCTAGGCTTTATAAGCAGGATCGCAACATGACAAAATGAAGAATGTAGTCATTATGAAGATGTTGCTGCTGTTGAAAACTCGTATTTCACACAAGACATTTTTTGAAAAAAGAATATTTTTTAAAATAATTATTTAATGATAATAACATTGTTGTAAAATACTCACGCCTCTATGGGGCCTGTGAGTTTTAATGAACTTCTGCATAGGAGATGCAGTTTTTGTAATTTTAAATCTATTAACCTATTTAAGCAGGAATTTGCCAAACAGCTTTTGAAAAGGATTGGAATGCAGACTCACAGAGCTTCTGAACAAGAATTAACTGTTTCTTACTCTAGCAGTTCAGTTGTTGCAACAGCTATCTAAAATAATGTAGATACAAACCCAAACACTTTTGCCTGAGTAGATCTGAACTCCCAGTTCATTTGAGAATGACTCAGTATCAAGCCAGAGTGGAGGTGTGTACCTGCAGTCTTCACTTTGTGTAGATAAGGAAATGCTCTCTGGACTGGGGATTGGAAGCCAGGTGTCACACCTCCCTGGTGATGTCCCAGCCCGCAGGCTAACAGTCAGCCCCCTCTTATGGACAAAGTACCCCACTGGAAAGCGGACCAGTTCCAGGTAGAGAGCCTCACGCTAAGAACATTCACCCAAGAAAACAGGAATCTTGGGTGCATTCCTCCTCAAAACAATGCATTTGAGCTTAAAGCATCTTTTAAGTGTCCCCTCTGTTCCTTCACTTGAGTAATTGTGTTTTGTGTAAAATTTTGAAATATTCATTGAATAAAGAATCAGAACAAAGATTTGGCAGGTTGAGTACTTAAGAGATGCGACACCTGGGTTCAGGTATACTACACAAGGCAGGTCGGTACCAACAGGAAATAGCAATAGACCTTCAGCGCAGAATTTCAAGGTATTTTAAGGGTTTTAAGTGAGTGGGTATTCATTTCTAGGGGAAAAAAAACCAACCAAAACCAACAGAGTATTTAACAAGGTAGACTAGAAACAAAGAACTCCAGCGAAGTGAGGTTCTTTGCAGTTGTTCAAACTACAGGTAATATTTTCTCCTTTACAAATATCAATATCACAGGTTTCTCACTTAGGAGAGTGAAAAGTATATTGTATAGCTAATCATTTTGCAATCCATTCCTGGTACCGATTGATCCTCATGACTGAGGGAACATCTTGACACCTTTCACAGGTGGGGCGTTTGTGTGAGACCGAGAGCGCATTGTTACACCAGGTCTGAGCCCAGCAGCTGAACACGCATTGAGTAAGTTCCTCTCTGCTGTGGCACTGGCCAGGTTATGTGTTGCAACCAGTGTTGCTGCCATTGCTACGCAAGTAACCTGTACCATTTTATGTTTTGTTAGAAGAAAATGCTCTTTCTATTATATACAGGCATTTCTGTGACTAGACATGGTTTCATTTTAATTATAAGTTCAATAATTTTTAATTTTTTTTCCCCTCCTCTAGCCTGTCTCTGTGATTACCTCTGTGGTAAAAAGGAGTCCTACCAGCTAATGTGTTGGCTGCAGATATGAACTTTTATAGGAACTGAATAAGAGATCGGGTAAGATGTGGTTAAAAAGATATGGCAGTTGAACTACAGGATTGCTTCCAGCCTTCTACAACAAATTTGCATTGCAACAATTATTTTTAGATTGGGTCAGGAAGATTTCAGGCAAATATAATCTGACTGTTAAAACTGAAAAATTATACTCTCACTGTTCATGAATCCTTCAGTAATATAGGAAAGGCTTTTAGGAAGCTCTTCTTGTTTGCTCTCCTTGCTCCCCCAGCTCCCAGGCTTCCAAAGAAACAATGACCCCAGGACCGCAGCACTACTAGAGAGGGTAGCTTTGTGCAGGCTACTCTGGAGTCCAAGTTTTCCCAGGGCCCCTTTTTTTAGTGTGTCCCACAGCTTATCCCATAAAACTGGGGCAAACTTCGTTACTCATCTCACCAAGAATTTAAGAAATTTGGGACTGTGTTCTGAATCAGAATATTTGGAAATATCAGAAACGTCTATTGAAGAGGGTCTTTATAAGTGCATCTCTAGTTACTTGTGTCTCTGAGCTCCTGCTAGTCATTCAGGGCTCTACTTAGAATCATAGAATCATTGAGGTTGGAAAAGACCTCTAAGATCATTCTATGATTCTATGATTCTATGATCATCGAGTCCAACTGTCGACCCTACACCACCATGCCCACTAAACCATGTCCCTAAGTGCCTCATCTACTCGTCTTTTAAATACCTCCAGGGATGGGGACTCCACCACTTCCCTGGGCAGCCTGGTCCAATGTTTCACCGCTCTTTCAGTAAAGACATTTTTCCTCACGTCCAATCTAAA
>NW_008795686.1:2362217-2376221 GCF_000699145.1 Aptenodytes forsteri | reverse complement strand
GAACACCGCTTGTGACCGGCCGCCAACTGGATGTAACTCCATTCACCACAACTCTCTGGGCCCGGCCGTCCAGCCAGTTCTTTACCCAGCGCAGAGTCTACCTGTCTAAGCCGTGAGCCGCCAGCTTCTCTAGGAGAATGCTGTGGGAGACGGTGTCAAAGGCTTTACTGAAGTCCAGGTAGACCACATCCAGCCTTTCCCTCATCCACTAGGCGGGTCACCTGGTCATAGAAGGAGATCAGGTTGGTCAAGCAGGACCTGCCTCTCATGAACCCGTGCTGGCTAGGCCGGATCCCCTGGTTGTATGCCTTATGCCTTGTGAGCGCCCTCAAGATGAACTGCTCCATAATCTTCCCCGGCACAGGCTGACAGGCCTGTAGTTCCCCGGATCCTCCTTCCGACCCTTCTTGTAGATGGGCGTCACATTGGCAAGCCTCCAGTCGTCCGGGACCTACTTCCAAGAGTCCTCCAACTTCATAACTTCAAATGAAGTTGTGGGAAACTTAAGGTGTTTGAAAATCAGGCTCAAAGTAGAATGGCTCATGGTGACAATTGTTTTGATTTGCTCAGAATCCCATTAATTTTTAGCAGTATTGAAACAAGTGGAAGATTGGCAAGCCTCCAGTCGTCCGGGACCTACTTCCAAGAGTCCTCCAACTTCATAACTTCAAATGAAGTTGTGGGAAACTTAAGGTGTTTGAAAATCAGGCTCAAAGTAGAATGGCTCATGGTGACAATTGTTTTGATTTGCTCAGAATCCCATTAATTTTTAGCAGTATTGAAACAAGTGGAAGATAGAATGTGAAAGAAGTATTTATCATATGTTTGGAAAAAAATTCCACACAACTTTTGCATCTAAGAAATACTACAACAAGTCTTTTGGGATGTACTGGAGAATCAGTCAGTAGAAGATTTACCTATGCACCTTTGTGCATAGGTATGAGAAAGAGAGCTGTGACTTAATGACTGACAATATTCCCCAGAACACTGTCATGGAGGCTCACAAAATCAGATTAGGCAGGTGATAAATTCAAAAACAAACTTTATTTTAACCAAAATTTTTTAAGAGAAAACTAACTATAAATGAGGCATCAACACTCCGACAACATCAGTAAACCACAGGTTCAGGATGGCGTAAAAGGAATTAGTACTGCACAGACGGCTTTAGAAATGAGGATCCAAAGTGTGCACGGTCACTCACCTATAAGATGAGGGCTCTCAGCCTCGAGGGGTCCCCCTCCAAGGGGAGAGTCCCCGACTGCAGACCCGCTGCTCCGAGGAGGACCGGCTCAACTTGCCCTCCGGCAGGGCTCCATTTGTACCCTAATTGAATCTGATCTGTGGTCAGTTCTGACTGGCTGAGGGCCTTGACTTTCTTACCCCTTGCCCGAGGTGTATACCTGACTGTAAGGCGTGTACCTGACGATCAGCACTTGCCACCTTAAAGGTGTGAAAGTAAGGGCGCAAAAAGTGAGGACGCAGCGGCCATAATGCCCCCAGTCTTTGTCAGGGCGGGTGCCCCTGCCACAGACACTTACTACAATGCATGTATAAATTGGCTCCCCTAGAATGTCGTGGGTGTTAAAATGAAGTAATTATCCAAAAATCTGATACAATTGCTCTTTCACAATGGGTCACTGAACTGCGTGTCATGAGCCCCCAAAGACTCAAAAGTGAGCATAGGGATGCAATGCATCTGTTAGTAGTCAGCAACTCAGTCCCTCCAGCAGGGAAGGCATCAGAAGCAGCTGAAGGGATCACATTAGGAAGAGAAAAGCGGGCTGCTTTTAAGTGCTTGTAATGGCTCTGTCCCTCCAGGGCTGGAAGTGGCTGTTTGCACCTGCGGCCAGCATGAACAGCTGCTTCTTCCTCAGCCAGCCTGGAGGAGCTAAGCTGCTGTTGGATGAGAGCTGGATGAAGACAGATGTGCTAAAAGGGAGCTGTCTTTAACACAGTTCAAGAATGCTGTTATACCGTTCCTGATTTGGACCTTCAGGAGCTCTGGCTGTGGGTTCCTAAATTCTCTGTCCAGTCTGGAAATCAATAATTCCCAAAATAAGCAGTTGTGAGTGGGCTTCTCAGCTAGCTGGAAATGCAGTTTCAGTAGGGTGCCTTCAAAGTGGGGATGGTCTGGAAGTGAGATTGCAGCCAGACAGCTTGGAGCTCGACCCTTTAGCTAGTAGCAGCAGTCCTTGAAGGAATGTTATGAATCCTGAGAGTTCTCACACTTGGGAATTTTTTCCTGCTAGCTTTTCATCATTTGGGTTTAATCTTTTCTGTCTTTTTTATGTTTGACAACATCCAAATTAACATAATTTTTAAAAGCATAACTATCTTCTCAGATATTCTGGAGAGCCTTCTGCCTGGACTACCTCCACATGACAGGACACTGCCCTGCAGATGCTTGAGGTGAAATCCTATGAGAGGTTGGGTGTTATGTTTATCTGTGCACAAAAATAACCCCGCTTTCAGTAAGAATTAACTTTAATTTTAGCCTGAGAGAAAAAAGCAGTCCAGTGCTCCTCAAGAGAGCATGTCTCTGTTATGCTGCTTTCCAGCAGTTTGCAGTGAACAGTATTTGGATATTTCTTAGTTCTGTTCTAGTTTTTTTTCCCAGCTGCCCATGTTTGATGACAGCAGAGCACTTTCACAAGTAAAGGTGCAATGCACAGAAAACTAAAGCACAACAGTTACATAGTTGTACATAGAAACTCAACGTTTTTTAAATTCACTGAAAATAGAAATAAGACCTCTTTCATCATTCCAAGCTGACAACCAAAATAAATAGTCCTGTAAGGATGTAAAAGAATTGAAAAACTCTATTTGCTTCTTAAGTTCTTTATTGCTAGAAAGCTAGGTTGCTTCCATGTAGGCCCCTTAAGTAAATGCCAGAGGGTTTTTTTGGTAGGATTTTTTCTCATTCATTTACTGTCTCAAATTAGGTCATATAAATAGGATTGACAAGAGTGGAGATTTAATTTTGCTTTAATTCTGAAGGTCTTCATGCAATACTTGCATTGTTTGTGGCAGATCCTATAGAAAATAAATACCGCTAAGAGTTGAAACTAAGGAGTTGGACCTGCTGCTTGTTGCACAAAATATTTGCAAATAAATCATGGAGTCTCTCTTCAAATAACTGTGCCCTCCTTCAGACAGAGTGGTTTCTCCTGACTGGCTCTGTAGAAAAGAACTATGAAAATGATGGCCAATGCAGAAAGGTTAGAAAAACAGCTTTCAGCACTGGGAGAAGCAAGGGAATATGAACTATGAGTCAAACCACTGTCTTTTGGTTTTGTCTTCCAAAGTCTGGGGGAACAAGGCTGAGTATAGTCATGGTAAAGTATTGTCAGTAAGTTACTGCTTCCATTAGCACTTACAGGGCCCTGTGAAGTCAACTGGCCATTCAGACCAAGAAAAGACGGTAGGTAACACCATTGCGCGGAGAAAGCAACACCCAGGGAAACAGAGATACTTAGAGGCAAGGGATATGAGAAAAGAAGCACTGAGCAGGATGAAGCTGGTGCTGTGCCAGCCCAGCTAGCAGAGGTGATGAGCCGAGCTCCTGGCACGCAAGGGGGAGCTGCAGCGGGACTCACCCAGCCCTGCTGGGGCTCTGCAATGTGCCCATGGTGGTCACACTTGCTTTAGGCTATTCTTGCCCTGCACAGGCCCTGGGACTGCCAGTTACAAATGCAGAAGAGTCAGAAAGGTCTCTGTTGCAGCACTCAACCAGACTGGCTTTTGGATAAAGTCTGAAGTTTTCTTTAAAGATATGGGCAGCTTTATAATCTACTTTACATAGGTTTTCAATTGTATATGATTAGCAAAAGGTAAAATTAATAATGATGAACATGAGTTCATTTTCTTACCTTCTTGCTGTGCAGGAAAGGAACAGATATTTAGGAGTCATGTCTTGTGGTCTTGTGGTCTTGTGGAAGCATCAAACTGTTTACTGCAATGCCTCTTCGTCTTTGCTGCTTGTTCAATGATCTCTGATGTGCTTCACTTTACAAATTAAAATCTCTGCTGTGTATATTACTGTATGAAAATAATTTATTCCAAGGTGTCATTTCTGAACTTTAAAGTTACCGAGTAATAACAACAATCCCAGCATAGTCTCTAGCAACAAATTAAGAAATAATTTTTATTGACAATTCTTGGCTTCATGGTGAGGTTGTACAGCTTTTCAAAGGGAGCTGGTTCTGGCACTGACTGTTGTTTAAAGAAGTGAAAAGTTAATCTTCGGGGAGATTGTTGACGTAACTTGCCTAGTTTTCTACGGATTCAAAGCTGACTTGTTTTACAGATATTTTACTTCTGAATACTGGCTTTGGAATATCAATATGTTACAAAATGACCTAATTTTTAAAAGAGCCATAATGAGTAGTAGTCCATTTGAAAATATTTTTACTGTTTACGTGTTAACACTTGCCGTATGTGAAACTACAGTTATAGATAAACCACAGGGCTGCATGATAAACCTGACATGAATCTTTCACTGGCCCTACACCCTTCTTACTTCTCCAGACTAGCTTCACGAGATGCACACTAAAGTGCTTTAAAGAGGTGTGATGGGACACTATATAGGCAAGAGCAAAATCTCAAGCTGTTAATTTTACATGGTGGTTGTCACCAACATCCATCTGGAGGTGGATGGAGATATTACATCTCTAACTGTAGAGTGCTGATTATGTAGTGTGTTGTTGAACAACCATATTCACATGAAAAAGGGGAGCTATTCATGGTCAGGAACCAGTCACTACAGTGGTTTCATGGGGAGTGTGCTGTGGTGTTTGGGTGTTGATAAACACTTACTAGTTAAGAAGTGAGTGACACATGGATATGCATGCCCCATCACACAGTTGTATCGTGATCATTGTAACAAGCCTTCATGGAGCCTGCTCTGGGCATGGCTGCTGAATATGAAATCAGAATGGCCCTTTGATGGTTTTCTAATTTTCAGGATTGCTCCGGTCACCTGCAGAGCAGAAAAATGTGTGAAAAATGTCCTAGAAATGCCTTTCTAAATTAACATGTTTAGTGGGATTCCCCTTCTGCAGCTGAAGAAAGTGTTATGAAAAGGAAACACTGATGCAGCCTAAGATATTCAGTGTCAATGAAAAACCCAAAGGCTAAGGGAACAAGTAAGAAATTGTACTGCTTGCTGGGACACAGGCCTTATATGGAGCTGATATAACTGCATCAAGTGGCATTGGCTAGCTAAGTTCATTTTGGATAATGCTTCCACTCCCGCTGGTATATACACTGAAATGCTTGATTAAGGAACAATATAGGAAGTTGGCTAAGGTCTTTCTCTCAGTGTTAAGTGTGCAATGAAACCTGCCATGAAAATGGACAATTAGAAGTTTTTCTCTTATGTGTATGTGCTCTACAACCTTCATAAACATTTGTGTACTGGCTATATGCTCCTTGAAAAGGTGCATGGAAAACTGTAGTGAGCTTTTCCTCATGAGCCATAGCCTTACATCTGAGAGCCTGTTCAAATATCTTGTCCCAGAAGACTGCAGGCGTCTATTTTGTGTTAGGCACATAGTGCAGATAGGGTGCTAACCTCAAAAGCAACCTACTCCTTGGTCTGTCTGTGGGGCACAAACCGCCCATTACCAAGTCCCTGTTCCCAAACTCACATAAGAAGAAAGTGTCCAAGTCTAACTGGTTGCATTCTATCCCCTATTTCATAATCCATCAGAGCAATGACAGATAAGTATTGTGCACAGTGCTAATCCTTGCTCTGCAGGTGGGCTGTAGGAAGTGAATCACTCTCAGATCTGGAAAGACTAAATGTCAGCTACAGTCATAAGAAGCTGAAAAGGAAGCTGAGTGTGGGCTGCTGAAACTTTTTGTATGATGTTGTTAAGAAATGAAAACCAGGAATAAAGGTAAACCTTCCATGGTGCTGCGCACCGTGAACACACTGTTGTGTTGGACGGTGGTGTGACCTTTCAGCCTCTGTTTGGACAAAGATAAAGCATTTGCCATGCTCTACAGGTTGGGACAGGAGCAAAATCTCTGCTTTCCTGACACAGGCAAGAGAAGCACCAAAGAAAAGTAAATTAACACAAGTCCGTGCCACTACTCAGCACACAGTGGTGTGCCTAGGTGACAGTGGTGGGAAGGGTGACCAGGAGCAGTGAGAAGGCTGGGACTCAACAAAGATAGATGAAGAGGTGTAAACGTGCCAGCTTCTCCCTTGCACCTGCTCAGCACCCTAGTATGGCCTCATGGGGAGCTGACCCAACCCTCTAAAAAGGGAAACAAACCTTCCCCCATGCAAATATTTCTTACTCCAATATATCCCGAGGCAGTGAGAACATTTTTTTCATGATTGAAAGCATTATCTTTTCTATGTAAACAGAAGAATAGCAAATTATGGGGAAAAAAAATCTCTTTAAAACAACAAAGCTGAGATTCCTGCACTGAGCACTCTGAATCGTCTGCCTTAGGGGGCGACACATAAAAAATGCTTCTGAGAGAGAGAAATGAGATCAAAACACAAAAATTATGCTAGCTTAATATTTATATTTCTGTTAAACTTTCTCACATTTCATGTTTAATTATCTACAAGAAAAAGGCCCTGCCTTGCAAAATCTTCTATGTTACAGTAATTAAACTGAGTTCAAATATCTTTTCATATTTGTAATTGCAATTTCAGTGAGGCACTGCTGGAAGACACTCATCCAATTTAGAATCTGTTTAACTATTTTTGTCTGACACATTCTATTTCAACCTAACAATTATCCTTTTTTATCTTACTGTATCCTTCCACCGTATAATTTTTTTTTTTATAGCTACCATAACTTTTAGCATATTCATGAGCTGGATATTCCTGTGCAAAGCACTGTACAGATCTCATTTGAGCCACTGGAAGTGTTTGCATCGTTACAAGTTCCCTTATGTGAACCGAATGACCGCTTCATTTGAGCTTTCCCACCTCTGTCTGCTTCAAGACTGAGTCCAGTGTCGGTCTTGCCTCATTGTTTCTCTTTTCTGCCTCACCCATCAGGAACCCCAAGCAGTACTAATACTCAACCACAGTGTCATGCATAGACACCTGAGCAAGCTGCCAGGCTCGAAGCATCCAAGTTGTGACAACACAGAGCTCAGCATGGGCTAATTCAGCCTTTAGGGTAACTGCAGGGTAAATTAGTTCTCACTCATCTCCATGCTGCTGCCTCCACTCTGCTTCGACACTGAGATAGCTTTTTCAAAGCAAGTTTAATACCTCCATACTGCTTTCCAATATGCAATCCAGACATAGCCTTACGCATAACTTGTTAGCTGAAATCTCTTAGAGAATGGTTTATGAAAAGCAGACAAGATTTTCTGTTGTTGTTGAATCGTTTTCTTTCTATCTAGGCTGACCATTCAAAACAGATGACCAGGTATGATTTCAGGTCTGAATGTATTTAGATTCAGAGCCTGGTCTTGTCAGTTCAAGCAGAAAAGGTCCAGGCATTGAGTTCAGATTCGAAGTTCAGGTCCTTCTATGATTCTATGATTCTATGAAGTTCAGGTCTGGGATAAGTCTGTATGGGATTGTAGACTTTGATGGACCTATGCTCTTTATCTCCAACTGTACATGCAAAAGACAGATTTTCACTTATTTTCAAGTCTATTGGGTGTCTTAATGCTGTTTTGTATTACAGAACATTAGAGCAAAAGAAATGCCAGGAACATAATAAAAGTGATGAAAAGTTTCTCAGGCTTCTGAGCCTGGGTTTATGGGAGGTGGCAACAGTTAGATGTCTCTGCTTATTATGTATTTTCTCCTTGTCTGCTGGTGGGGAATTTAGTATGGAAAAACTTAATTCTTTGGAGACCAATTCTAATGAAATGTAGATGGTTTGTAACATAGTTTCAAAGTGAATAGAAGTTAAACTAAAGACAACTAGCTATGTAAGACGTGTGTGGGGTCAGTGTTGTCAAAATAATATCCAGACTGCTGCTGAAGCTTTAGCAGCACAATGCAATGAAGGACTATAACAAAGAGCATGTGGCACACTAAGGGAGGCACATTTGCTTAGGGCAGAATTAATCTGCCCTAACTTAAGTGTCTAAAAGATGGATGTCTGAGTCTAAGCAGGCCATGTAAATAACTACTGAATTAATGGAGAGAAACAGGCACTTCCTGCTGGTGATTCAGCTAATCCTAAACTCAAGGTTTTAGATGGTACGATGACTTAGCCTCTGGAACTGCCTGTGTTTTTCCCTTGAGCACATGGGATGACTTAGCTGTGTAATCTTTAGGCAGTAAAAGTGAGGAAGGCGAGTTGAGCAAAAGAGATACTGTTATGAAGGAAGAACGTTTAATAGTGTGTTACCTGGAGCTTTTCTGGTAACTGTTGTAGGGTTCTACTTAAGCAGAGCTTAATGATTTTGAGAATTTCCTTGCAGTACGTGAGAAAAGTGTGCTACAAAAGGCCGCTCTATTATGCTTTTTAAAATGTGTATTACTGCAGCAAAAATGTGTAGCAGAAATATTCTTGCCCTATGGAAACCAAAGCTCTCACTGATTTCAGAGCACCTAGCATTTCAGTTGCTGTTCTAGTCTGAAGCTGTAGGTACTATGCCACATTAAAAAACTCTCCCTGTAACATGGAAGTTGCATGCATACAAATGGGTCAAATTAACAGCTGGCATAAATGGAAAAAAATTCTGTGAGGTCAACAAAGCTTGTGGAGCTTTAGGAGGGCTTCAGGGTTTTTACACACTTGATGCCCTTTGATTTGAATGAATGCCAGTGTTGCATAAAGTCTCTGGCTTCACAAACCTAAGTCTTTTTCCTTTCGGTGAAAGTCAAGCATCTAGGTGCTTTTGAAAATAGCTCATGTATCCTTATTTTAGGTGGTGAATTACATTTAAAACTATAAATTTCAAATGCTCTGATCCAAGAAGAGGTTACAGATGTCCCCTTTGGATATGACCACCAGCAAGAACGAGACAGAAAATGGATGCAGGATGTGAGTCTCTGGGTTCTGTTGTTTGGACCACCTGGTTCTCCCTTCCTCCAACCTGACATGTAGCACAGCACACCCCCTCATGATACAATCAGCTGTGCAGATCCTGGTGGTATAAATCAGGGCTTCATCTGACTCAGTGCAAGGCTGATACTTTTATGGCATGCTTCAGATACTTGGTAATAGCATTCTGGGGGAGAAGAGCCCAAAATCACAGCTGTTTTTTTTCCCTCTCTTTATTTAAAATTTTTCAGACCTTGAAGAGAAATTAGCCTAGGAAATGCCAAATCTGGAGTATAGTAATATTTCTGTAAACTCTTCAGGTAAAGAAATATACTTCAATCTTTATTAAAAAAATCATGACAATAGAGAGCTAGACAAGGATGGAAGTTCCTCTGATAGCCCTTTGATTACTCCACACAGCAATAAAGACCTCTTCTGTTCATTTGTATCTGGTAAGCCTTGTGTCTAATATAGAAAAGAGATTCATCTTAGGCAATTTAAGAAAACATCTCAGTGATTTTTAGTTATCACATGGAGAATTCATAACTTCTTCCTGAGTCATTTCAATGTAATTGCCTAGACATGATGAAACTTCATCACCACTTGTCAGTTCTGTTCATTTGTATCTGGTAAGCCTTGTGTCTAATATAGAAAAGAGATTCATCTTAGGCAATTTAAGAAAACATCTCAGTGATTTTTAGTTATCACATGGAGAATTCATAACTTCTTCCTGAGTCATTTCAATGTAATTGCCTAGACATGATGAATCTTCATCACCACTTGTCAGTTGTATTCTGCATAGGCTGGCTGTAGCCAGTTTTAATCTATACAGGTATTTTTTCTTCCCCGGGAAATACGTACTCTTACAGCCCCAAAATAAAAGGTATTGAAGTTGTTATACACAGTTATCTATTATCACCTGTTACTTTTACGGAAAATGTTAACACTGGCACCTTTTTATTGAGGAAGTAATTTCATACTAACAAGCTTTGCTTGCTTCAACAGCTATCTTTAATATGTCAATTAGTCTCAGAGATGATGTAAGCAAATGCGGTTACAAAGGTATTTCTTTTATCTTTTGTTCTTTGCAACAAATTCATCATCATTAAATTATCACTTATTTCAGAACTCAGTTTATTTTCCTGAATACTTACTGATAAAAGAAAGGTAGCCTTTAATATAGTTGGTGGAAATGCTGATCTTGTGGTGTAATGCAGGGCATTTGCAGAAGCTTTAAATACTGATCTGATAGAGTCCTTGTTGCATTGTTGAAGGCCAGTGAGCTGTGCTAATTTACACCACCTGAAGATCTCGACAGTGTGCACTACTATTTAATCCTGAGTAATATTGTAATAATCTTTAATTTAGGGTTTCTGTTTTCAAAACATAAAGGAGATAACTTCTACGATGACTAATATTGCTCTGTGATTGACCAAGACAGACAGAGTAACACTGACCGGTCAGGGCCTGACTGTAGCCATCCCTTGAATGGTACAAGGGGTCTGGGGGAGTTTTGTGGCCTGGGCTGCTCGCTCTCCAACTACACTCAGCAGTCCAGGACCTAATCCCCCCTGCCAAAACTCGCATCTCTTCATCCATCTGGCAGAAGCATGTGAAAGAGGAAGAGAGAAGAAGGGGTTATGTAGGAGACAGTCAGACCATTTTCAGGTCTGAGAACCAACTTTCAGATCTCAGGTTAATTTTATTTAGAAAAATAAAACAAAAAATACAGATTTAGAAAGAACGTGGTAATTTGAAATTACAGGTTTTGTAAAATAAAGGAGATTTTTCCATTCGCCATTAACCAAGAAACAGACTTTTCTTTTGTGAAAGGTGTCATTGCCTACTTAATACATTTTTGATAACATTTCTGATTCATCTTTTCTTGGAGCGCATCCTGATAATATATCATGGTCACAGAGAGATTAATCTAACTGGCAAACAGTTACAGCATATACTCCTCCTGTTGGCCATCACTTTTCCTGGGGAGAATAATCTTAATCAAATCATTCTGCCTTGTTAACACAGCAGTTTTTAGTTCTCATTTCCAGTTTACACTTTTCAAGATGAACTGATATGTATTCTATATAGTCAGAGGACATATATTTTATTGTTGGAAATACTTCAGTTGAATGGAGCTGACCAGTAGCAAAGGTCTAACTCTCCTTACCGCTGGAAGGTTTAAATGCCTGCATTTCTCAAAAGACTGCTACAGCTTTTTGTTGTTGTCTTCAATGTTAAAATAGGTCCCAATATTTTTTAATCTGTTGTATTTTTTAATCTTTTAGAGTTCCCAAAATCGTTGTATTTGGCAGATCTCTCTCCCTGATTCTACCTATTGGTCTAGTCTGCAATACATTTGCAGTCTCTAAAAAGTTTTTTATTTTTGTTCTAATACATCATGAATGCTCAAAGTTGTCTTCTTTGTTGCAAGTGCAACAAAGAGATGGAGGTGTGATAGATAAGGACAGAGAAGGTAGGAATCTCATGGAGGCTTTTTCCATTCTTCATCTAGAGGTTGTATAAGGTAAGATGCTTTTACTCCTTTAACTAAGGAGAATAGCACAGTTGCACCTAACTCATCCTTTCAATACCTAGTGATGTCAGTGTGATGGACGTCTGTTAATACGGACCCCATGGGTCTTCACTTCCTCATGCATTTTCATCCTTACACTCAGCATTGCAATAAAGGAGGCTGCCTAGGAAAAGAAGTGCAGTTCCAGCAGTTATGGGGTAGAAGCACACACACTACATAAACTACTTTTCTACTATCTTTTGGTGGCCAGTATCCATATTTTCAAAGGAACATTGAACAAGAGGATATAATGGAATAATCAGCTTCTAATATAGTTTCTGTCTTGCTTCAGCTATAGTTGAGAGGGAAGATCTCTCAAGGGTCGGTCTCTTCTCCCAAGTAACTAGCGATAGGACGAGAGGAAATGGCCTCAAGTTGCACCAGGGGAGGTTTAGATTGGATGTGAGAAAAAATTTCTTTACTGAAAGAGTGGTTAAACATTGGAACAGGCTGCCCAGGGAAGTGGTTGAGTCACCACCCCTGGAAGTATCTAAAAGATGGGTAGATGTGGCGCTTAGGGACATGGTTTAGTGGGCATGGTGGTGTTGGGTTGATGGTTGGACTTGATCTTAGAGGTCTCTTCCAACCTTAATGATTCTATGATTCTATGATCTCTGGGAGGATTCAAGTATCAACAGCAACTGTAGTCAGCATATTTCTAACATGTAAGCTTTGAAAATCCCTGATGAAATGCTACCTAGGTATTAATGCATGTGAGATACAGAGATATCTCAGAGTGGTCAGTGTTCAAATTCTTCAGGCATTTGAAGAGCTTTGGATAAGCTTTTTAAAGTGCCTAAGTACAGATAAAGTTAAGCTGATCTCAGCCCTAAGCCATTCTGAATTTCAAATAAAGGGACTTCTCCACCTCTTTTTGCCTGTTTTCTGTAGTGAAACATGAAAGTTTGTACCATTTCAAATAGCTTCTGGATTTTTGGTGCTTTATTTCTTACTGTTACTAAGTATTCTTTTTCATATAAGTGTGCAGTCTTTCTAAATGACAACTTTGAAGCCTGTGGCCTTGCGATGGAAATCTAAAACTAGCCTGGAAATAACTGCAGGGAATACACACTTGAAAACAATCTGATCCTGGCAAAGGAGCAGATCAGATAATTTAACATCTTTTCAACTCTGAGTTCTATTATTCTATGGTGATTCACTCTGTCTGCTGTCAGATTCCTCTGCTGTGTTTTTGCTTTCTCCTGTCTTATGTTGGACAGAGAAAAGAATAAAGAAATGGATGTTTGGTTTGTATCATCTTCTATGGTACTTACAGTTTTCACAAGATGACTGTCAGTCTTGAATAAGATATGACACTTCCAGCTGATAGACAAATACTTTTTCAAAAATTAGAGTGATTTTTTTTTATTCTAATGACTTTCAGAGAATTTCAAGGTCTACTCTTTTACTTTAGAATGACAACTTCCTGTAAATGGAAAGAAAATAGAGGAAAATGTTTATTTTAGTTGTTTTTTATGGAAATACAGCTTTTAAGTCAATGTACAAGCCCCAGAGCATCCTCTGTCACCCCAGAAATATACTGTCCTTGAAATGTTCATTCAGCAATTTCCTCCACATACAAAATTTGCGAAGCCACATAGGTGACTGGCTATCTGGAATTTCATAAAGCCAGAGCTAACAAATATTTTTTTTTGTCTCTCTTTTTTTTTATTTTTAATATAAGCATATTTTATTCACAAACTTAGAAGCAGATGTGTCAGGTTATTTCTTCACCTGTGGAAGAAGCAGAGACAAGATATACTAAAATATATTTTCATCATAACTTCAACCTTTGCATTCACCACTTCTTCATTTTGTTCTCTCTGCTTTACTTTTTAAAAAAGTGAAGAGAGGAGTAGCATAAAGGCACAGCTTCGGAAATCCTGTCTTCAAGAAATCAATGTCTCAGAGTTCCTGTTCTCAGAGAATTAGGCATAAAATTCAAGGGAGGTCACACTAGATTATTAGCCCTGTCGTCCTCTTTCAGTGCTTTCACAGTCTTCACACACTGTCAGAAATCATGTATTCTAGGATTAAATTTTTAGGATGTAGCAATTAGAAACTGATCCTTGAAAACATATTTTTCCAATCTGTTTGGTGGTATTTAGCTTTAATTCCCTTTGTTTGATTGTGTATTTCTTAATTTCCATGACAGCTTCTTACAAAGGTCTTAGCCACTTATTGAGCAAATTACAATAATCTACCATTTTAATATCAAGTATTTTAACAATATGCCAGAAGAATTCTAGCAAATTAGAGAAGTAAATTTATTTTCAGTACAGGCAGTGCTCCTCAGTCTCTGCCCCCTCTCCTTGAAACAAATAGGATTCCTACCTATGACTAGCAAGAACAAATTCTTGATCTTTATTCATGTATAGTAGAATCATAGAATCATAGAATCATAGAATCATAGAATCATTGAGGTTGGAAAAGACCTCCAAGATCATC
>NW_008795686.1:2355385-2361376 GCF_000699145.1 Aptenodytes forsteri | reverse complement strand
CTCCCGCCCAACTTGGTGTCGTCTGCAAACTTACTGAGGGTGCACTCAATCCCCTCATCCAGATCATCAATAAAGATATTAAACAAGACCGGCCCCAAAACTGAGCCCTGGGGAACACCGCTCGTGACCGGCCGCCAACTGGATTGAACTCCATTCACCACAACTCTCTGGGCCCGGCCGTCCAGCCAGTTTTTGACCCAGCGCAGAGTCCACCGGTCGAAGCCGTGAGCCGCCAGCTTCTCTAGGAGAATGCTGTGGGAGACAGTGTCAAAGGCCTTGCTGAAGTCCAGGTAGACCACATCCACAGCCTTTCCCTCATCCACAACCCTAGTAACCCTATTTCTGTGCATATATAATATCCGTAGAAGACAAGATCTAAAGAAGATACATGCTGCCTATAACTCCATTTTAGATGTAAGGTGTCTAGAGCAGAATCCAGAATCCTATACAAAATATCTGGCCACCGTATGGAGCTCACAGTCAAACTTAGGCACTCATGAACAGGCAGTTACGTGAGCAGCCTCAACCCACTTTCCAACTTTCTAAAACTGTCTTCTTGGAAACTGTACTGACAGGAGTGCATTTGGTGTACAGGCTCCTCCATCTACTCTGGACACATAGCCCAGCAGTCCTGCAGAAAAATACAGATCTGTGGTGGTTCTGGTACTGGATGATACCTGCTCCTTTGGTACAATAGGCTGCTGATGAGAATAAGCAGTGGCAGACTCAGATGCAAACTCATGTTTCTCATGAAAGTATCCAAATCACCAGTCTGGTCTATGAGATGAGCATGCCTGCTGTCACCTCTGTCCAAGTTGTTCAACATAAACAACAGAAGATAAGAGTTATCTGCTGAGAGGGCATGGTTGTTTGGCCTAAGAGTGAAGTTACTCAGAAGGGAAGGAAAAGATTTTGATTCCTACTTCCAGGACCATTTTTTATATGATGACATTAAACACTGCTGGAAACCAGGTGTCAGTTTTGTGCTCATCTCTGCAATATGTGAGTGTAAGGATATTAATTTGGGGAGTAGGATTCTGAATGGTTTGGAAGTTCTGAAAATTTGAAAATCACAAATGCCACGGCAGCATGTACAGGGTGGAGGTACCTGGAAGGGGAGATACTAGTGGATTTAGTTTTGTGTTAGGTGCTTACTGCCTTTGCTGAACCTACTCCAGTGCCCCTGTTGGCTCCAGCCCACAGCTACCACCAAAGCAAAGACTGGAATAGGTGCTGCTAAATTACTTTTCAGTTTACACTTATTTGTGAGACAATATTGGTCACAAATGATTACAAATAACAAGATGGTTAATAGTTTCCTTAGACTATCTCACTGGATCTTTTCCTGTTACTAGTACATTGCATGTGTAGTGATGTAACTTCAGCTTTGTTATAGAAAGCATGAACCAGAGCTTTCTGATTAAATATTATAGAAATTTAATAGGAGCAATGTGTCAAAAGTATCTTTCTGCAACATGGTAAACATTGCAAACTTCATATTTTCGTACAACTTTTGATTTTATTAGTGGTTTACAGATTTTTTAGAAGTACCAGCATATGTTCATTATTTTCTGTAAGTTTATAAAACTCACAAAGCTATATGTTTTTCTATAGAAGGTTGGCAGAACCCTATGCTATCTATACATAGGCCAAAAAAAAGAGGCTACTCTTACTGACTGTCCTATTTCTCTTTCTCTCTCCTGATGCTGTTTCTGAGAGAGAAAATGTGAAATAATGATCAACTAGAATAGCCTGTGCCCACTCTTGTTTATTATACAAAGCTGATATACCTAGCAGAAACACAAAGTGCCTGCATCATGGACTTGGCAAAAAGATGAATATGCTTCCAAAACATGACATTGTAACGAACTGTAAATAAGTAAATAAAATTATCCTCTGAATTCATACAGATCTTTTTTGGTGTGCTAAAAAGTAAGAAGACATTGAGATAGGGGTGTAGGTGGCAGATGAAAAGATGGCCTTGCAGAAAAATAAAGCGTACAAATATGCCAAGAAGTTTTTTTCACAAATAATTCCCAGAAAATATCAGGGATTGTGAAATGTGGCTGCATCTGAGCAAACATAACTCAATCCAGTACTTTGTAACTCCTTGTTCATTTCTTACTTTTCCTTGGTTCTTTGAAAATATTCCAGGCTATTGATGTAAAGGAGATATTTGTCAAAGTCAAATCTTTCTCTAAAGCTTCAGCTCAGTAAAGTATCTGGTAATGCTCAGTCTTTCTTTGTCTCAGTAACCAACCAGCTGGAACCCAGCAGGCTGGCTGTATTAGCAGTCTATGATGACATTATTGCTTATTTTAGTAATTTAGCATGATAAAGTAAGATGCCTCCACTAAATTTTCAAATACATAAAAAATAGCTTGTTAAATGGAAAGTTTTGCTGAACTATAACTATGGAAGGTATAGTTGGCACCCCAGAATCACAGGGGTTGTGCCAATTCTGTAAAAGCAGTGATGTATAGACAGGTCTGGGTGCAGCTACAGGGTCCCCCTGAAAAAAAAACAACAATGCACAATTCACATTTTCATGTGTGGAAAACCTACATTAAGATGTACACTCTCTTGCAGCTGGCATTCTGTAATCCCTACTTGTCTGGGTGTTTGATCCCCTTATTTCTGTGGGTTCCCTCATTACTCCCGATATCTCTGCTGCTGTAAACTTTGCTTGTATATTTTGCAGGGTAGGAACTATCTCGGCCATGTTTGGGCACTGCCTAGCTAAATAGAGCCAAGGTATTTAAAGATTATTACAGTACAAATAATAGATAATAATGATAACAGAAATGTTTACAAAACATATTTACCCGGCTGTTGCTCTTCCGTTTTAGGCAGGTAGAAACTCCTCAAGGTGAGGATGCCCTGAGTTTTGTATCATGCTGAATACTGGAACTGGCAGAACCTCTCTTCTAAAGTTCAGAGAAATAACCAGCAAATTTCAGAACTGAATTGTGTTTTGGATCAAAACAGAACTTCACAAAACATCTCACAGACTGGAAAATCCAGCCCTGACACTGTTTGCAGACTCATAATAACAGGAGTTGGTTTCACCTCACCTAAGGCTAGATGTGTACAGTGCAGATGTCTACATCTGAGCTATTCATAGAAGACTCTTTACGCTCAGCAGGGAGAAAGCAGGCATTCCAGTCTGTGACTCATCTGACCTACTTTAGCTGTTTACTTCCAGATAGGATGATTCATTCCCCAGAAGCAGCCATGTCTTCCCAATGCCTATACATCAAACCTGGATGACTATCCCAATGCAGATCTCTCAGCAGCTATACTGTAGATGTCTAACATTAGATGAGGTTGCTATCACTCACTGTATCTCAAATGAGAGATGAGCTCTCCACCCAGATATCTGTTGAAAAACTTCCTAAAAAATTCACATTTCCTTACCATAGACAAAGTTTCAGATAGGTGGCATGCATGTACCAGACAGAAAAGTTAAGTGAGCCCCTACTCATCCTCACCCTCATCCCTGGGGGTGGTATCTATTATTGGGCTGCAGGTGAACTGCCAGGCAATCCCCCACCCATGAATGCAAACTGATAGTGCCACCTTGGCCCCTTCCAGGCTCCAGGGACCATGTGTTTTCCCTAGAGCATCTTGTCCTCAAAGGAGAGTACATGGAGCCTGTTGCAGCAGCTTGAAGCCAAAAGATAGCATAGACTTAAGGGGTCTTCACTCACAGTATGGTGGGATATCTGATCTATGCATGCAAAGTACTACCTGTTATCGTTAAGAGTTTTGAAAACTTACCAGTTAGTTACAACTTTCGTAATACTATGTTTATGTCACATGTATTATTTGCTTTGGGCTTCATAAGTGAGGCAAAGTTAGAACTGCTTAAGCTGCCTTATCTCTGCATTTTCATACTTGCCGAAGTCTGAGGGAGTTTGAAAGAGTAACCTTAACCTTGAATTTCCTGGCTGCCTAACATTTGGGCTTCCTTAGAACTGCCACAACACTCTTTTGCAAGTTTTCCCTTAGGCTGCTTACAATCTTCACTTCCTCACTTACCTGTGTGCTTGCCTGGGAATTTACAAACAGGTTTTTTACCATCAACGTTTTTATCTCTGGAGGAGAGTGCAGCTTTCAGGCAAGCTGTAACACCCCGAATTCTGGGTTTACCCTAGCATGTGATTTGACTGAGCCATTGCAGCATTCAGGCTAGCGTGTTTTACTGCAGTAGCCAAACGTGCCTTTAAAAAGTTGAAAATCAGCCTTTATTGGGATGGTGCCAAATCACTCTTCCTGTAACATAGCAACCCAGCCTCCATTTGCTTGCATAGTGAAGTGCAGTGTTTTATCTGTGCTGGGCTGTGTTGTGTCCCTGGTGGAGAAATCACCTGACTGATACTGGCAAGTGCTTCACTTCATCAGTTAGATGCTGTACCATGTCTGCAAATAAAGAACCTAATGGTGGTGCTGAGATCATTTGCGACGGTCAGACCTAGATCAGGGCAGGATGTGTTTTGAGAAATCTCATATGGATCCAAACAGCTGGAAATGAATGAGAAATTGGAGGATGTATCTGACTATAAGGACCCAACTCCCATTTTTAAAAGCCTTTGTCACCCACAAAAGACAATGCAGTGAATATTTCCTGGAAACATTTGTTCCTTAAGCTCCTGGCCAGACTTGAGCCAGCATGTTTACTGTCCACGTGCTATAAGTCCCCCCTGAACCTTCCCGTATCAGCACCCCAATCTTTCCATATCAACTCTAACATGGAGACAGGGATTACCTTTACTTTAGGTGAGAGGGAAATTGAATGATACAGGTTAAATAGCATTCGTAGTTCTCTCGATACTGAGATTAGTCATTCGTGGGGTTTGCTTAGTGGTGAGGCTGTAGCTGTCTGTGAATCCCAGATCATGCCATCATGCTTCCCCTCTGTCTGTCAGCAGCTCAGATGCAACCTGCCTGACAACATGAGCACGTGGGGACATGAATCATCTTTGTCTTCAGCACAATATCAAACACAATGACATCCAGACCCTATGCAGTTACTAGAAAGTAAGGATTAAAAAAGAAATAAATACTTCAAATAGAGGCAAAACACTTCAGAAAGCTGCTCGTTTCCAAAAAGTGACCAAAAATAGTGTGTTGTGGCACCATGGATAACAGCACAGAACTGAGTCCTAAGGGGGGAGAATTTACAAAACTCATAGAGAATTTCAGCTAACTTTGCTAAGATTTAGTCTACGTTCAAGTCCTACCCAGCAATTCAAGAGAACTTGTCTTCTGTGAGTGACAGTGGTAATAACTTCTTTTTTGGTGTGTATCTTTTCTTAGCTTTGCTTGTGTCTACTTTATAAACATTTCATTACATGGACTTTATTCTAGGCCTTGTACTGTTCCATGGATATTGGCTCATAAATAACTTGGCTCAGGAACAGCTATGCTAAAATAACTCATCATTTGAATCTCAGTACAGTAATATATTTAAGCACATGCTTAACCTGAAATGAGGCAGCACAGTATTTGGATGCTAGAGTATTTGAAAGGAGCTTGCTGCTCACAGTGCTGAAAGAAAGGGAAAGTTCATTATTCTCTCACTGTAGTCAGGCAGTCACACTAAAATATGGATTTAAAAAGGCCCTTGCAGAATGAAACGCCCCTATCATTTCAAGACATAGAAGTTGAGTTTGGGGCAAATAAATAAAAAAAATGCAACCAAATCTATCAACATAAATTTATTCCTTTTCAGAAGGGGTATGAATGTGTGGGAACTCAGTAGGAGACATTGAATTTTACTGGCTTGAATCTGGACCTGACTTGCAGTGTTGGGTTATGAGGGCGACTTACCATGTCATATCATAACAGGATGTCCTGGTTTCGGCAGGGATAGAGTTAATTTCCTTTCTAGTAGCTGGTACAGTGTTTTGGATTTAGGATGAGAACAAAGTTGATAACGCACCGATGTTTTAGTTGTTGCTAGGTAATGCTTACACTAGCCAAGGACTT
>NW_008795686.1:2343451-2354964 GCF_000699145.1 Aptenodytes forsteri | reverse complement strand
CTTGTTTTTTTCCCCCGTGTCCCCCTCCAATTCCCCCCCCCCTCCCCACGGGGGGGGGGGAGTGAGCGAGCGGCTGCATGGTCCTTAGTTGCCGACTGAGATTAAACCACGACACAGGACAAGTAGAAAATACAAAGCAAAATAAAACCATGATTAAAGAAAGGAAAACAGACTAGGTTTTGATTCCTGAGATACTTAAATGCCCAGAGTCTCAGAGTACCCATTCAGCAGGAGCTGAACTCTGGAAGATCCCAGAATCTGCTTTAGTATCCCAGCCTTGGAGTTGTCTTGGTGTCTAAGCTTCTCCTGCTGAGCATAGAAGGAATCAGCTAAAACTCAGTGCCTAAACCTCTGTTGATGTTATAGACATGACGCATACAGCTACCTCACTTGCATATCCTGGCATGTATCCTTGAATCATATTCAACAGGTCAAGTCTTGTGCAAAGCTGGACTATGAAAAGCTAGAAGACTTTCTTGGGCTATCAACCTACTGCTTTTCAAGACCACTAAACTACGTTGATAGTAACAGCTTATTTCAAGGGCATACCAGTAGTCTCTAGACATAGTATACCTCCTTGCTTGAGTTTCTCATGACCGCTATCACAACCAGAGAATATACTCATAATCATGGAGTTCTGTTAACTCATGACAGTAATAGCAGCATTTTTCCAGGAAAAAATTTTCTAAACATCACTGCATTGAATGAAAGTTTGTTTTTCCCTGTAGAAACGTACCCTCTGGCCATTCCCAGTCAACATTTTCTCTTGGGTTTCTACTGTTGGCCCAGAGCCTGTTGAAAAGATCCAAAAGATATTTTAGATGCAGAGAAAATACAGTAAGTCTACATTTATATGTAAATCAGTTATTGATGTTTACTTGCTATAGTAAACAAAGTGTATTTCTTTTAAATAGGAAAGAAAATGAAAAAGACCAAACAACCAACCCTCAAAGTTCTCTCATTACTGATGAAGTTAAAGTAGAACTATCATTTCTAACTGAGAGAACGGAAGGAAAAATATGAGCAAGCATTGAGAAGCACTTTGGTTTACTTTCTATTTTCAAGGCTAGCTATTTTTCCTTGCTTGAAATTCTGAGGGTAAATTTCTCATTGCATTCCAGATGGCAGATCTTGAGTCCAATTTCTTTTCTCTTCACCCACACAGAATTCTTCATGGCCTTTCTTGCTTCCAAAGATAGCGTATTGAGATCACAATTGATCAAGGTGACATCTCTCCAAAGCTGAAAATGTTGTCTATCCTTTTTAATGATATCAGTTCAATGGCTACAAACTTCAAATTAGTCAGTACAAAGAAGCAAAAAAATGTAGACCATTTTACATACTATGTTATAAGCACTATTCACAAGGACAAACAATTTGAGGATTGCCCAGTAGTTGGTCTGTCTTTAACCTGTATGGCTGAAGTTTCTGGGGCTGAACTTTGAAGGCCAGAGTCTTCTCTTGTTTTTCCTCAGCACCCCTCCCTCCCCCATTACATTTCAGCTATAAAAGTTTGTGAAGAAACCTAAATTTTCTTTGTGAAAGAATGACTTCTGTTCTGTTTTATGGCAGCCCTAGCATATGAACTCTGAATTGGCAGAGTTTAAGTCCTGACATCTGAGTTACATGAATATTTTAAGTATCTGCAGACTTCATAAAGCTTGGAGTATTGCTATAAGTACATAGAAATTAGTACATTGAAGATGATAGAGATACTTTCTCTTTTATCAAAACTCATCCATCTACTTAGCAAGGAAGAAATACCAGTACTCTGCTAACCAGGGAGCCAGGAACTTTAAAGTCATAAATATTTACAATATCCATGTAAATGGCTAATTGCTCATAGGACATTGATAAACCACAATTCCCAAAGATCTAGAATCAGGAAGGATTTTTTGTTTCCACATTACTCAATTCTATTTCAAGAAACCAGTAATAAGGCAGAGAGCAGCTGAAAAGCTTGGACGGTTTTATCTTGTCACCCACAAAGCAACTCCAAGCTCCTTTCAGAATACCTCACAGGGATACACAGTGGCTTTTATGCTATGTGCTCACTAGTCCCCAGCAAGGTCCATAAGCAACAACAATATGAGGAAATTGTAACTGTGTGCTGATGGCTAACATTATCTTATAAAAACTTTCTGTCCCACAGGAGGGACTACACCATAGAAGGTTTTTGCATCTGGTTACTTTGTACCTAAAAGTCTGATCAATGTAAAAGTGAAAAATCCCAAGAGTGCAGAAGAAAATCCTGAAACTGAGATGGCAGAAACATGCACTGCATCATTTAAAAAAAAAAAAAAGAAAAAAAAAAAAAGATACTTGAGTTTGACAGGAGCTATTAACTTTTGAACAAATATTGTAATAATTTTCCAAGACAACAATTACCTCTTGGTAGTTTTGATTGTACATTACAGATTGGAGCCTATGTTCTTTCTCTTTCCTTCTTTTCCTCTGTTCTTTCCATCTGCTCTATGGATGTTCAGCCTCTAACGAGGATGAGACTTCATAATGCACTAAGTGGCATTCGCAACAAGCTGAATAACATGGAAGCAGCCAAGAATTATAGTGAATCAGAAAGAGAACATCAGGTTAAGTGATTTATATATTGCTTCCATTTGTGATTAATCTTTTTCTTTCTTAATTCTGAGCGGATATACTTATTTTTTGTGAGAACAGAAAACCATGAACAAATGCATTTTTTCTTTATTGGCTACTCTTTCAAGAAAGCGTATTTGTTTGCTGTTCAAATTTTTCCCATAGTCATGCTAATATTACATAAAAAGAACTCCAGAATTAACACTAACTCCTTGTTTACGTAAAATCACTGCAGAATTAATTGCACACAGACGTCTGAAAATATGCATATATTTAAAGCAGGTTTTAAAAAAAAAAAATTTGTTGTGCTGTGTATTTGTTTTGATTTATATATTGGCCTATATATATGACCTGCTAAGATGATCCTTATGAGAAACAAATGATTAACTTCAAGTATTTTCCATACTTTTAGAACAGATTTTACAACACTTAAGATTTTCAAAAAGGCTCTGTATGAAATGGTGTGATGCACAGTGCACATATATATATACACCCACAGAGTCTCTAGGCACCGCAAAACCTAAGCTATGTGTTTATCCCAGCAGGGAGGTCAGACCTGTGTCAAGGGCCTGAGTTTCACAGACTGGTAGTGAGGAGAGGTAAAAGAGTGTGAAGCTAGTCCAGAAGCATGAGCTCTCTTCCTTCCCTGGGATATGAGTTCCTGTTACAGACCAAAAATTAAACCTGCCCATCCATTTGGGGTCCAGAATATTTAGTTGATTTCTGAGGACTCACGCCTCAGGAAATCTCTTTTTGTCAAATAACTTTAACCATTCAGGTGCTCACTAGGCAGGGAGTAAATGCATCCTTGGCTAACTGCAGCTTCAGATGTCCTAATCCCGTGAGCCCCAGGATGGGGTAGTGGGGCAGTCTCCGAGAGGCACTCTGTTCCTTCCTACTGAAGGGCAACAGTGTCACAAGGGACGCTTGAGTCATGGTGCTAGAAGAGTCACCAAAAGGCTCTAGGCCTCTGTCCTTATGGTTTGGGCATGCAGGTGGGAGGATTTACGCTTAGAGAATTTATGGGTTTTAGATTAGTCATCAGGAATGGCGTCCCAATGACTTTGAGCCAAGTACTCTCTATAATAAAATAGCTGTATCTTTTTTGCTTATTCTTCTTCTAGCCTGATGATTTAAATAATCATGGTAAAACAAGGGCTTTGTTTCAAGAGAAAGATGGAGAATGTACCTATCCAGAATACCTGACCGCACGAGGGTTAAAGCACATTTGGGTCCTGGTCCTCCTGTGCTGGGGTGGGCAGAGCATAGAGAGCCCAGGGTTAAAACGCCCCGGGCAGGACCTCTGACAAAAGGTGCTTGTACCCTGCCACAGGGGAACTTGTAATTAACATCACTGCCGCTGACTTCAAGATGATACAACTGAACTCAGCCTTTTGGAGGATGGAGGCAGTCATGTCCCTGCGCTGGGGGCTTTTAAATGGTTCAGTATTGAAATTTAGGCATTCGTGGAATTTTAACAGCAACCTGGAAAAGTTTAAAATTATCAAATGTTTGGCCAGTGTTAAAGAGTAAACAGTCTGGGTGATGGGCAGGGACTTTGGCATCTAAGCAGTGGCTGAACATCAGATAATATGGTTGCTTTCCCTAATCACTGCAGGATTATGTTTTAGCTTGTTTTATCATTATCATCACCACATTGTTTTTGTATCCTTCTGTAATCACCATAGATTTGAGGCAGTGTTGTTTTACATTTATCACAGGCCAGAGTAATATGTTTTCTAAAGACTTGTACTGATATTTTTCTTCTGTTGACTTGTAATTTTAATGCACTGCAGCATCCACAGTCTCCCACTGAATTTTTTGCCAGCATCTTGAAAATGTAAAATGATCTCTTGTGACATTCACAGATATTGTTTTCTCAGTGCTGACTGACTCTTGGAACAATGTTTTGCTGATAGTATCAACACTGTTAAGGAAATATAACCTCTGAGGATGCTTCAGAGGTTTGTTCATAGCACTCATAGAAGAAAGGTATCTGAACTGATTTGGAAAGCAGTAGGAGGAGCAGGGGATAAAATATCCCTGAAAACAAGCTGGCCACTTTGGCATCTCCTTCAGTGTCTAAATAAGGTACTAGTAAAATATTTATTGTAGTACAATTTCAAATGTATACATTAGCTCCTGAGTGGAATCTATAAAGGAAAGGCTGGCAGGAGATCATTAGGCAACATTCCAGCATGATTTTGGAAAGTGTCAGCTACAGTTGGTACCGAGGATTAATATAAAGAATAATTTCTCTCTCCAAAAAATATCTCACAGACTGCCTTAGTCACTAGGAACTTACATTTCTTTACCCCTCATTGTTGGAGCCATCTACATCCACAGCAAGAGGCTGATCTCTAAACTTCCCCTGACTCTTTAAATTTGCAAGTCTCAATGTCCTTGGGGTTCACACAGTTTTAGTGAGGTGGAATAAGCCTTCTTAGTGCTTGAACTTCCTCTCTAGCACCTTTTGGTTGCCTGCTTCTCAGAGAAGAAAAAGTCTAGCATTAGCAAGGACATCTTTGAGAGGTGAATAAAAAGAACTTTCTGAGGAACTTGAGAAGTTTCTCAATAGTTGTCAGACTAAAACTATGGTTAAAATTTAATTTTTAATCCTCCTGTTGTTATTCAACCGCCAAATGTTTGACTCAGATTTGGTTGTTTTGTTTGATGATAATAGCATCATGTAATAAGCATCATGTAGTCCAGAGTACTTTCTCAGAAGTGGTGTTAGGAAAGAAACAATGAAAGAAAACTGATTACCAAGATACAAGAAATCAGTACAGATGGTGAGCTATTGCCTACGTGGTTATACAAACCAGTAAGATCTGACTTATAGGGGACAGATAGAAACATATCAAAATATGAGAGGGGAAAAGGAGGAAGATGACATTGTTACTGTCTTTTTTCTTCTGTGCAGCTAACCTTATTCAGTGAAAATTCAAGTATTAACTTATTTTATTTCTTGCATTTTTAAGAAATTAATGACAACATTGAAGAATTAATTTAACATAACATTTGAAGACTAAAAGCAACATAAAATCAAGTTTAACCTAATTCTGAGGAAAATATGCTAAAGAGAACTTTTTCTATCACTGATCACAGTTTTTTTGTTATTCAAGTCAGAAAATACTGTATTATATTTCTAGTTAACAAATAATAAGGAATTAATTATACAAAATACGGTTTTATTAAAAGCAGATAAGATGTAATCTCAAAAACGTTTTCTTAGTCCCATCTCATTCTACCATTCCCATCAAATGATTCTTTTGGTTGCTCTGAAAAATCAGTGCAGCTGCAGCTTATGTTCACTATACCAACCTGTGTGCAAATAGTTTCCTGCACCAGAATCTGTTAAATTCAATCAGGTTTTAATAATATTTCTGAAACATAAATGAAAATAAATATAAACATAATGAAATTGCTTGTTCTCTGTATTAAACCAAGAGGCAACTTGATGTTTTTTAGATTTATCCCAAGATTTTGTTTCAGCATTCCCTATTATTTCCAGCGGTGATAGCTTGGATGCTATGTAGTCCCAGATCCTTGGAAGTCTTCAATATTATTCCGTGTTGCAATACTTAATCCTCAGTGGCCTGATGCCCGGTAGTCTTTTTAAGCCTGAGTCAAATGTTTAGTTCTTCACTGGGGGGAAGAACATTTTCGCAGCAGACCACCTGGGCAGGAATCACCTAAGTCATCCTGCAATGAAATCACCAGGACACAAATGAAAGAAAGCAGTGCAGCTTAGGCAGCTCTGCTAGAGATCTGATGCCTGCAGATAATAAGACAGCGTGCAGAACCTTTCCCTCCTTGCTTCCAAATTCTCATGTTTACTCAATAACTTCAGATTAGCTGCCTGTGGGAGGGATAGATATCACTCTTACCACATCATTAAGTTCAGACAAACTAAAAGTGAATCTGAACTTTCTTTTTCATCAAGCTAAGTTCAAATTTGAGTTGCTGCAAGAAAGATTGTGCTCAAGGGTGAGTCAGCTCACAGTTAACAACCAAAGTAAAGGATAAATTCATTATTATTTCTGTGACAACTTTCAATGCATTAGCAGGATGATTCTTTTGCAGCGTCTAGTTGCTGAGTCCTTGGAGGACTAGCACCCTGTAGCTGAAGTATATGTTTTAGTAGAGTATGATAAACAGTTCATGTGCTAAGCTTGCAGACTGACGCATCATCTTTCTTTCCTTCCCCTTCTCCACCTCTGCTGAGATATTAATACTGAGAAATGTTTCTTTTGCAATTGATTGTGCTAATGCAACTCTTGATATAATTTTTAAGTAGCATTGTACAGGTCTAGAACTATTCTAACTGAGAAACCAGAGGAATTCCCTTTTATTACTTTGGCCTTGTAAACACACCCACCAAAAGATCATCTGTGTCAAATTTTCCACCTGCTTTTGAGATATAGGCAACTTAAAAGACAGTAGTTTGCTTTTATCAGGTGTCTGTCACTGATTCCTAGGAAGAAATGAGAGTTCAGTATACCAGGTTGTGCGAACACTTTGATTATCCCTAGAAGTGCTAAACGCTGTCCCGTCTGGCATCTTCCAGTCTAGTGAAGGAATAATACGTATTAAGGAACCAAGGGCAATTCACAACACCAAATTTTCTGACTTTGTAAACAGATTTTAAATTCTCCCTTTGTGAATTTATTATTTTAAAATCTGAAACTTCTTTGTAAATAATTGGCTGGTGTATAATAGATGAAACTAGTTCACCGAGGAATATAAATAGCCTAAATCTCAGCACATTAACCAGTCACATGGGTTATGTGTCATGATTCTGTCTTTTAAAGAGGAACAATCCTCAGAGTCAAGTGATCACATCTATGTGTCTGGCATCCTCTTTCTGTATGTGTGGTAGAATATTTCTTTGAGTTTCTTATCTCAATGAACTTTCCCACCTGTAAAATCATTTGCTACAGTGGTTACAGGATTTCAAAAGGGAATTTCCACAAAAGGTGAACCCAAGTTATATTTCTCCTAGCAAATAAAACAGGACAGGTAATGTTCCCTTGCACATGTACACCCAGCTGAGATCTCTTAGCCCCCAACACTGCATGCTGAATCCAAGCTGCTTATTTCTTAAGTCTCTAGCCCATACTTGGTCTCAACGCGTGCCCAGGCACTGTCTCTGATCCTGCTAGCTCTCTTGGACCAAAACCATGCCAGGGAGCATGGGAAAAGTTAAACCAGATACAGGTGCCAGAGCTCAGCCTGGTTCTCTCATGCTGTTCAAACTGCTAGCATAGACACAGTCTGTACATTTATTTGATTTGCTTTTATTGCACGTTTTAACAAATATTCACAGGGAATGTAGTTCTTTTTTCTGTTAAATTTCATTTGCATCAGGTTTTAAACTTAGGTTTCCTCAGAAGCCTTGCATTTTATATGTAATGTAATGTTTTTCCTATCCTAGTAATGTTAAAAAACATTTCTTTTTCTGTGTTCCTCAGCTATGCATATAGTGATTTTAGTAATGATAATGTCAGGAACAGTAGTAATGAAGCAATTAGTGCTGTGCTTGAAAAAAAATTTGCTTTTAATAAAACTGATTAGTTTTCACATAAACATCTTTTAGAAGTGAAAATTAATTCAGATATATCCAACCTATCCTTGATACTTTATCTTCAGCTCTGACAGAGATTTATATAGGATTAGAACTATGGTTCACATATAAGGGCATTTGGCTAGAACCTGAAAATGGAAGGAGATGTGCAGCAGGGAATGAAAGGATAAAAGTAATTCAAGAGGAACACGGTGAAATGAAAACAGAAGGTCAATTCAAATGCTTAAAGCATTGAGTTTCAGATAGCTTTGTTGATACCCTTTGGATAAGGGTAGAGGACAATAAAGGAATCATGGCTGCACTTCCATTTTTAGGAAAAAAAATAAAGGAACATTATACTCAGTTTCCTTAGTACAATTAATGAAGGGTACAGTATATGATATTCTGGCCCTCTAAAAAGAGAAATTTACAAAGGCTTTTCAATGTGGCTCTTTTCCTTTTTTTTTTTTTTTTGACAATGAACATTGCAGAAAGCTATTTTATATATTGGAGTCTTCAGTCACCGTGGCAACATCTATACTGTGGGACTCAGGAATGCTCCCAGTTTCTGATTCCATGTGTCTCAGCCATATTTTATCTCTTTGTCAAGATGAGAAATGGGCATACATATCTGCCCAAGGCCAGAGTTTGGCTGGCTTCAGAACAGACAAAACCCAGACACATGGGCCAAAAGGCAGACAGGACTGAAAGGCACACCACTGGAGGCCAGCTCTTCTGATGTACAGACAAAGCTCATGGTAGAAGGAGAGAGAGATGCCAGAGAAAGATAATTATGCTGGTATCAATCTGGTAAAGCTAAATTAAAGTCAATGGTATTATTCCCATTTTATCTTATTGCAAACAAGAATGTAGCTAGGAGTCCCAGTATTTCATAGCTCACAAAAGACTATTGTGCATTTAATATTACAGTTTACACAAATAATAATAAAAAATCCCCTCATTTGCATCTCAAATGACTACTAAATAGTGGTATTTTTAGACACAAACAGAAAATTTAGATTATTTTCTTTGCTGAAGACAAAAGAACACCTACATTCTTGCCATATTTACAGGAGATTTTTTTTTTTAAGAACTTCTGCAGGTGTTACATATTTCAGTCAGTTTTACCTTTTACTCTGTCACTCTCACAATATAATATCCAAATGGATACTTCCGAATATGTCAGAGTGGCATTTACATAGCACTTAAGCATTCTTGTCAGGAGAGGAGGTGGAAGGACGTGAGAGCAGCAAGTTTTCCACTCACTCTGAACCCTCATTTCACGCAGCTGACTTTGCTCTCACTCCATATTTCCTGCACAAGGACAAGACCTCGGTGCCTACACAAACTGTACTGGTATCAGTGGAGCACCAAGTAACGTTGCTGACTGAATGCACCGCTGAAGGTGCAAGGTCAGAGGCCCTGTGTTTAATTTTCGGAAAGTTTCTATCTTGGAATCTGCATGTCATCCATTCACACAATACTTCTAAGAAAAAGTTTACTTTTTCATGAAGTTCTGTTAATAGTTTTGTAGGTAAAATTGTACCTTTTTTATTAATTTTTGCTTTTACTTGTTCTGTTGCATTTCCACAGCTAGCAGTTATTCTTTCTGTTGTTTCTTTCTAAGATATTTTTGTGTTGATTTCTGGTTTCCTTTTTCTCAGTCATTTGGCTTTTCAGAAGGTTATTGCAATAATCCTAGAACAATTGGAAAGTATTTGTAATTCGTGAAATGGTCAACCAATACATCATCACAGATGAAAAGTGTAAATTTTATCCAAAATTAGAACATGCTATCCCAATGTCTAAACTGTTATCAGTCAAGAAGCGAAGCTTTTCCTCTAAATCCTGGTCTTCTTTTCAATCTGCTAAATATATGGCTCCCTGATGTGTTGTAAATAGATAGGTAGACAGACAGATATTCATTGCAATATGTTTCCAGATTTTCTCTCTTGTGAAGTCTACTAATGTCACCCAAGAAGACCATAAATCTGGGGAAAAGATCAAGTTTGTTATTTGAAATGAGGAAATGAAGTAGCACTGTGAAGAGTGACAGATGCACTTGTTTGCAGGTCATTCTAATTGTCTATCCTCTGTGTACAACTCTGGTTGCAGGTAGGTTCTGCTGGCACTATAGAACGCTTTGGTTTAAGAAGCTAGATCTAAAACCAGAGAGGGATTAGCCACAGATGTACAGACAGGTGTTCTGGAGAGCCTGAGTCATGATTTACAACTATCGTTGAAAGGGCTTATGGGCACAGACATTTTCCATTACCTCAATGAAAACGGACTGCGAAAATAACATAACTCAAGAGATGCGGCAGTCCACAGACATGCGGAGCTATCAGCAACAGATGGAGGAAACACACTTGAAATAAATGAAGCAACTAACTGTAGGGCAGAAAACACAGTGTGGCTCTTGGGTAAGATATGGAGAACAATATAGCATGGTTACAATGAGAGGTGTATGAAGTAGAACAAAAAGCAGTCAGAACATAGATTCTATAACCTTTAATAAATACCTACTTCCCATTTTGTCAAAGGAATATATTTCCAGAGCTTTTACGAAATTTAAATGTCATTCTTTCTTACAAGAGTTGGGCCTGTATAGACATATATATTTATATATGCCTAGCACTAGGGGCTGTATGAGAATCCACAAAGGTCTCTTCAGCGTTTTAATGAAGCCATAGACTAATGATTTTGCAGAGGCTTCAAGGGGCAGGTGAATCACCCAAACTGTGCAAATCTTATGCACTGTGGAAAATTTTTTTTATAAACTCATAACATACGGAACAATTTCTCTTTGCTGTCATTCACATAGGCCTGAAATTGCAGTTCTTAGGCAAGGAAGCATCTCAAATGTGAAGTCAAAAGGAGTTTTGCCTGCCCAGCCTCTGTCTTGCTGCAGGAAGGGATTGGCTGGGACATCAGGTTGTTTGCACATCTTGGAGTTAGCATATCTCTCTGGCCAAGGCAGCTGTGTCTTCAACTCAGATGGTCAGAGAGCATGGGCTGAGAAAGGATTGAAGGGTCCACTCTAGCTGTCATTGTAACCAGAGTTTAAGGACTTCAGCTTTTGGCCCTAGGTATCTTCTTTTATCACTGCCATTAAGTCCTTGAATTTTAAAATGTCTTACCATTTTTGTGTTTGTCTGAACAAAACTATAAGCATGTAATTTTCCACATAGAATCATAGAATCATAGAATAGTTTGGGTTGGAAGGGACCTCTAAAGGTCATCTAGTCCAACCCCTCTGCCGTGGGCAGGGACATCTTCAACTAGATCACGTTGCTCAGAGCCCCGTCCAACCTGACCTTGAAGGTTTCCAGGGATGGGGCATCCACCA
>NW_008795686.1:2337838-2342203 GCF_000699145.1 Aptenodytes forsteri | reverse complement strand
TTGGGTCCCATGGACTTGTGCACCTTCAGGTGCCTTAGATGGTCTTGAACCTCATGTTCTCCCACAGTGGGTGGCTCTTCATTCTCCCAGTCCCTGCCTTTGCCTTCTGTGGCTTGGGTGGTGAGGCTCGAGCACTCGCCGGTGAAAACCAAAGCAAAAAAGTCATTGAGTACCTCTGCCTTCTCCGTATCCTGGGTAACCGGGTCAACATATTTTTCTTCATTGCTATTTATAACATACCTGTGCTGAGTGATCTCAGTCATGGAAAAGGCTGAAATGTCTTCTCTTCCACATTAAATATATTTATGTCTCTGACAGTCTACCATAACAGCCTACAGGCAACTCTATCCTTCCTATTTCTATTCCTTAGATTCTGGCCTGCTTGTGAATTATGTCACCATTCAGTTAAGTTCTCTACACTCCTGCAATGGAAAAACAATCCTCTATGTAGCTTACACTGTTTGCACAGAACATGAAATAACAGGTGAAGGAGCATTTATATTTGAAAGGTTTCTTCTTGGTCTAATAACCAGGTAGTTTCAGGCTGTTAGCCTATGAACTATGTGGCCAGCAAAGAATGCAGCGTTAGCCTCACCTGGGTTTTCTCCAGGCACGGTGATTCTGCACAACTTTAGGGAAATAACAAAGCAAAACCATGATCCAATTATTTTATTATTTTTGTTGCCATGTGATGTGGGGTAGAACATCAGTGCATCAACTTCTTTTTTTCTGTTAGCCTTATGCTTAGGCAGCAGTGAGTTAAATAGGAGCACAGTTGAAAAAGACAGTGACAGGCACAGAAGCACAAAGAGGAGAGAAGGGCAAAAGCACTGAGATCACCATGAAGCGCCTGTGAGGCGAGAGGCAGTAGGAAGAATAGAGGAAACAGCTTGTTAGCATGAGGGAGCTTAAACTGCAGCCAGCACTGTAGTGACACATCAGTGCTTTTTAGTCCTCGCTGCTGAACCTGTTGAGATCACTTTCAGGTCCTGCTGTTTGAAAATGTATCATTAGAACCCTTTAAAAAAAAATAAATAAACTGGATTTTGACTGGACTGGTTATTTTTTCCACAGACCTTTTTTTCTTTGAAGAAAACCTTGGAGCATTACTGAGTCTCCCTGCTGTTAGCTCCCATGTCTTTGGGCCACCCTGCTGGCTTCCTACACTGTTGCTTTTCCACAGACCACACAAGTTAGTTAATAGGACGAAGAAGCTAAAAACCTCCATCTGGGGAGGCTGGCCCCTCTGCAGTGCACTTGTCCTGGCCCGAGGAAGTCCTCTCAGTGGTGGCAGCACCTGGTCCCCTCCTCCCTCATTGTGGCAGTAAGAAGTAACACCTCTGCTGGTTCTTGAATGCTGGTGGATGAGAAAAAATAAAGGAGGACCTGATTGTCCAGATTTTTAACATGAACTGTAATAAGATCAATGCAGTTGAAAAAGTTGTCCACAGAGAGGATATTAAGCACACCACCATTCTGTCTTTCGGTCAAAACCAGGTAAGTTAGTTAGAAACTCTTCCAAAGTGGGACATCAGTAGTGAGTCTGCTGAAGTACAGTCCACAAATAGTTCTGCTATAATTCATGATCACAGGTGAGCGAAAGCTGAAAGTAATCCATTTCAGACTTGACACAAGAACAAATCTTGTCAGCATATATCTGGGATTGTTTTTTTTTTAACCTTTAGTTTCACATACATATAATGAATATTAAAACCAAGCTGTGTTTTGCAACTGCTCCATTTCAAGCACACATGTTTGCAGAAGGCAGTTTTCTCCCCTTGAATAGTTAATTCTCCATATGAACCATGGATTAATGTGTCAAAACTGTGACATAAGGTTATGCTCTTTTCACGTGGAAAGTCTTTTTGGTGCTCCAGAAGTGACACATGATAACCGGAGAATACTGAGGATGCAGTGACCCTTGGTACCACTGTATATTAAAACCAAGCTGTGTTTTGCAACTGCTCCATTTCAAGCACACATGTTTGCAGAAGGCAGTTTTCTCCCCTTGAATAGTTAATTCTCCATATGAACCATGGATTAATGTGTCAAAACTGTGACATAAGGTTATGCTCTTTTCACGTGGAAAGTCTTTTTGGTGCTCCAGAAGTGACACATGATAACCGGAGAATACTGAGGATGCAGTGACCCTTTGGCATACCACTGTACACAGGAACACCCTCAAGGACCTTATTATATTGCAGGTGCTGAGTTTAAGTTGATTGATACAGCTCTGTGGCAGAAGAAAATGTCGCAAGTTAGACCCAAAGACCTGACCCGGCATCTTTTGAGAGGGTGGGCATGGCACAACTGGCAAACGTAACCATTGACCCAGGCAGGACAGGTACAGCTCCCAAAAGCACCTATTCTTTAATGCATTTCTAATGCCAAGTGATGCAGAGCTATATCACCTGATTGTGTCAGAACAGAAGTCTCCAGCATCCACCTCGCACTGTGGTAAACAATGTCTCAAGGTTAAAAACATTTCAAAGACTGAGCAGGACTAATTATCTTGCCTGGGCATAAATCAAAAATTTTTTTAGTGTATAACTATTTTAAATGAGATCAGAAAAGAGGTCTTGCAGCTCATTTACTTCAGTGGAATTACTCTAAGCTTATAGTTGTATGATTGCAGTTGGAATCAGGTCCTACATAAACAGTTATTCAGCCCATAATGTTTGGAAATATGTTGTTAAAAGAAGAACTTGCCAGGATCCTGCAGCACCCCGTAATAAAATGCATCTCCTCCATAGCTGTGACAGCTGTGGCCAATAGGCCTGCTGTCATTGTGTTTAAAATCTTATAAATACTTCCAGGAGTCTGCAAAGCAAAAAAAAGAATGAATATAGAAACTAAAGCTCATGTAAATTTTTATTCACACAGCCTGATGAGCTTGTGAAAAATTAAAGTGTGCATAGTTTTCTACCTTAACATTTAACAGTTACACATTTATATTTTTATAAATTCATCATATATGTGCTTACAAATTCTACTTTTAGATTTAACCACAATTATCAGATAAATTACCAGCCATCAGGTAAACAGTCTACTCCCACTTTGTATGTGTCCAGCTCAGAGGTCTCAAACATAATTACTTATTTTCTCCGAATCATAGTATGAAAACAACCAGAAGAAACATGATCTTTTGGGAGCTGAGACTTGGGTGAAAATTGACAAGTAATAACAAACACACTTTTCATCTGTAATGATGATACCTTTCCTCAGGACCGGGGCACGGTGACATGATGGTATTAGGGAAAATTGTTCTATGAAGATCATATTTTAAATTATATACAGATTAACTGCATATTACAGTTACCAGCTACCACTGGAGAATTTAGGATGAAATACTGCTGGTTTAAAACCAGAAAGAAACAAATATATTACAGCTAGAAGGACCAATTTTCACCTAATAAAAGGAAGATGTAGCTACTTTACTGGATTCACATTTTATTTGCACTTCAGAGGCTTTAATCTCCCTGTTTCTAGTGGGAGCAACACATCTGAGAAGCTCCTGGTGTAGAAGGTTAGACAAATGAGGAAGTTTTAATGTTTTATAGCTGTCACATTAAGAAAAATACTTTCATTAGCTCTATAGACAGATTATACATTTCTGGCCTATTTTGTTTTATATTTCAGCGTATCAGAGTTCAGGGCTTCCCCTGAGAAAAGCACTGGAAATGCAGATTAGATGACTCAGATGAAACAGTACAAATGAGAATAGTTTGTGTCAGTGAAGGAGATTATGAGTTCAGCCTCAGGTAAAATGCCTCGTGAAGTAATATTTCCCATGGAATTCCTTTCACTCTTCCAGGATAATACTGGACCATTTGTGTTACAGTCTCTGCTGTATGTGGAAAGTATGAAATAGGAGTTCTTTCCACCTGCACCACAAACTCGAAATAGTAATGCTTGTGTTCCTTAGAGCATAAAACTTTTTTAAATTTAATTAGCTGTGACACGAAAATGCTATTAAGAATATTAGCTTTTAGTGCAGTTGATCTCTCAAGTAATCCCTTTGCAGAAATGTATTTGCAACTGTTTTAATTTCCTATTTATTTAGAAAACTAGACATTTTGAACAGCCACTGCACATCTTGGAGTCTCTCTGCTAAGCTAAATACACAGATACAAATTTAACAAGAATCTAAGCTAAATACACAGATACAAATATAGCAAGAATGGCTGTGAAGAAAAGCTAAAATTGTTTAGGAACTTCTTCAAAAGATGGCGAGTTTGTCTTGTTGAAATACACAAATTTGGACTCCCCTCAGCATAGAATCATAGAATCATAGAATCATTGAGGTTGGAAAAGACCTCTAAGATCATCGAGTCCAACCGTCAACCCAACACCACCATGCCCACT
>NW_008795686.1:2296380-2337574 GCF_000699145.1 Aptenodytes forsteri | reverse complement strand
ACCCCTCACGAGCCTCGTTGCCCTTCTCTGGACACGCTCCAGCACCTCAACGTCCTTCTTGTAGTGAGGGGCCCAAAACTGAACACAGTATTCGAGGTGCGGCCTCACCAGTGCTGAGTACAGGGGCGCGATCACTTCCCTACTCCTGCTGGCCACACTATTTCTGATACAGGCCAGGATGCCATTGGCCTTCTTGGCCGCCTGGGCACACTGCCGGCTCATGTTCAGCCGGCTGTCGACCAACACCCCCCGGGCCTTCTCTGCTGGGCAGCTTTCCAGCCACTCTTCCCCAAGCCTGTAGCGCTGCATGGGGTTGTTGTGGCCAAAGTGCAGGACCCGGCACTTGTCCTTGTTGAACCTCATACAGTTGGCCTGGGCCCATCGATCCAGCCTGTCCAAATAATAGCATAATAGCAACAGGCAGCACTGAAGGCAAAGATTAGCAGGGGTCAGAGGAAAATCACCATAAAGGTGTCACCATGTTGTAGTAGACAGGAAGACAGGATTCAGATTCCTGATAGACATATCTAAATGTAGGTATCTATATGTAGATCTTTTGCTCCTATTGTAGTCAGTGAAGATCTAGTCAATACAGCTAGGTGCTAACTAGCTAGTCAACCAGTCACCAGGTACCAGCTTCAGAGTGAGCTGAATCACTCTCCAGCACTCATAAAAAAATAACTGATTCCTCCAGAATTTTTTTCTAAAGGCGTTAATAGTCTGAGGGGGAGCCCTGAATAAGTATAGGTTGCAAGCTGCCATGAGAAAGCTCTATCCGTATTAGAAAACTGAATTCATGATCTATCTGCCAGAATCCTGAGGGAGAGCTGGTAATTTCCGTATTTCTATAATCTTCCAGCAAAGCTAACTGAATGGCCACCTTTTCAAAAATGCATCCATACTTGCTTCTTGAAAACATCACTCGTCTTTGTTGTCATCTCACATAATGTGATCAACTGGAGACTTCAAAGCTCTTCTGGCACCAGAATTAACCCCGGGGTTATGTTATTCCACTGCTGATTAAAAAAAGCTGAAATATAAATATGTAGACTGAACAGCTTTTGTCATTGATTCCATTACTGTAATCCCTACTCCAGTTGCTCTTGTAAAATAATGAATCATCACCAACTTATTGTAAAAGAACATGTTCTTTCAGCACCAGCATGATTTTCATGGCAAGAGCCTATTCATTCTGAATTGTTAATATAATCTTCTGTGCATTTTTATGATTACACTCTTTTTCAGGAGGTTTTATGTTGCATTCTGCTGGCAGTAGTAATGATGAAAGGCTAGAGACATTTTCAAAACCCAGATTTTTATAGTATGTTTGTGACTGATGCCGCTCCGTTCTTGTGAAATAAATGTATGGATTTACCCACTGCTGCTTTTGTCAGCAATGGGTAAGTGGGAGATTGCATACACTGGTGTGTGGTCTCACAGATGGAAGTGCTACACATAAAAATCACACATGCATGTTTTGTATAATTTGCATAATTTAACTCAGTAAACCAATGTATAAGAAAATCTCACAGTTTTTTGAGTAATGTCCAGATCTTTTTTTATGTGACCTCCCTCTTTTCTGCTGTGTGATCATCTTGCGTATGTTGATAGAAGATACCAGTCACATTCTAAAATATACTCGAGAGATTTAGGCATTTATGGCACAATAACTCTCAAAGAACCATAAGAACCTAATAGGCATAAGTTACTGCTGAGAGAGGCAAATTAGGTTAATAAGTCCCTTAGAGAATTTTGAAAATGTGATTTTTGCCTCTGAAGTTTATTATTTTTCTTATCATTTTGTACAAACCTTCTCCACTAATGTCTGTTCACTGCTTTAGAGCTCTGTTTCTCAAGTTCTTGGAGAAAGGATTCCCAGCTGCCTTCAGGCAATCTCCTGAGCACCACATCAATTCCTCCAGGCAGGGAGCGAGAGGCAGTCGCAATTACTGCCTGTAATTGTACACATCTCCCTGTGCCTTGGAAGAACTGAACTGCTGGTGGCAATTAAAGGTAGTGTGCAATTCCTTATTTCACCTCAAGTGTCAAAACACTAGAGGTGAAATATGTCTTGCATAACTCCACACTGCAGACATCTACATCAGTATGGTCAGCTGAAGCTCCCTCTATTCTGTAGAAAGAAATAGGTGCTTTTCAGGTATTTTTGATCTATTTTGGATATCTACTATAAAAAGAAATGAATTAAACCTCACAAAGCCTACAAGCCCTTTTTTAATTGTAAGGAGAAAAAAGAGTGACTAGGTCAGATGTAGTTGACTAAAACTTGAGCCTACAGGTCAAGTCCTATAGACACAGCTCGTTATTGTGGCTGTCTCTCACTATTCTGCTACGAAGAAATAAACTTCTGTTAGGATGCACTACATAACTTTCCTTGAAAGCAACGTGTAGAAGTGCCACTTTTGAGGATTAAAAGGACAACCTGAATTCATGGTGCAATGCTTTGTGTTTCAGTGAAATTTACACCAAAATAAAGCAATATAAGTGAGAAGAGAATTACATTCTCTGCAAATCAAGTAATTGTTCAAAATGTTCTTATCCTAATTTTGTAAAGTTTTATTTCCCATAATGGATTTGAGAGATCTAATGTAAAGCTTAACAAAAACATTATGAAGCTATATATATAGATCCCTCATCACCTTTATCCACTATTTTATTAAGATGCTGAAGAAAAAGCAAAGAATGAGAGAAAAAACTTCCAACAAAAACTGAAGTGGTGGCCAGAGTTATGAGCTATTCTAGGTGTATTTCACTGGAGAAGGATGGGTGGCAAGAGAAGTTTTATAGCACTGTAGGGACTTAGTGAGAAGTGAGAGCTCTAAGTCTCACTGAAAACACTTTGATGTATCTATCTTGGAGGAAATATAGTTCATGTAAAGATATTAATTATTCAGTGGAAGGTAGCTTGAAACAGTCACAGTATTTTTGAAAATAAAAGTTTTTCAGAATAGAAAAGAAACTTGGAAAATAGTTCATTTTCTGAGACTTGAGGAATTTAGGACCCTTCCCAATGAAAATCGTCCAAGAAAAAAAAAATCATCCTTGCACCTACACAGTCTTTCACACTTGTATTCCACAACACTTTTGAACTATGCAGTCATACTCAATAGCCCTGGGAAGGTGACATCAGACAGAAACAACCAAAAAAGAATCCAGAGATAGAGAAGGACCTGCCCAAGGTTAGAAAGAAAGTTACTAACATTAATGGAAAGGGAAGGTCAAACCGAGTATGCTGAAGACAAGAATCCCTCTTTTCTGCTGGCAGTCACACCACCATGAAATGGGATTGTGAGATGTTCTGTTCAAATCAAGTTAGCCAGAACTACTGAGGGCTAGACACTGCGGTAGGTGTAAATTAGTAAGGAGACAGAGAAGGAAATCCTGCCTTGACGTCCGCTCACCCATGCAGGGATGGAGACACAGGTTTTTTTCTCCTAGTCTTGTGCTGCTGGGGCAGAAGGGGTGCGAAGGGTAGGCCAATGCTGATGGCATTTAAAAGCAGGAAGTAAGCACAGATAGGACCACATATGTGAGGAGCTTTAGGAGAAGGCCTATCACATTTTTGAAAGATAAGAGCATGGCATCACATTTCCCCAGTTCAAGAAACACTAAAGTCTGTAGATATTTTTCATCAAGGCAATTTTTTCTCCCTTCAGATCTTCAGCTTACCCAAGCCCAAAGGAGGCCTAACAGAACCAAACCCATCCGCTGAAGCATGTTGTATGAATGTGTAGAGGGTATTTTATGCGTGCTACGATGTCAGAGTAATACTATAGCATAGTGCTGCAGCTGAGGTTGAAGATGACATCAGAAATGTTTGATAGTGTAATCACAAGTAATGTGTATGTTACAAAGCAAAAAATTAAATGAATGCTAATCTAAACTGTATGAAAACACAAAGAATAAAACTGGACAGCTAGTGAAGTAAACTATCAAGTCTAATATTGTTAAAGCAAAAGCAAGACATCAAGCGAAGGAGCAGAAAATAAACACCACTTGCATTTGGGTAAAATTATGATTGGGTAAAAGCAATAGAGAAGAGATGAGAAAATTGGAGGAAGTTATAGCATCATCTATACAGTTATTTTATTTGTTAATTTCAGTTTTCTGCTGGGTCTAACTGGGAAGTTACTTTCCCTTGGGAGGAGCAGAGTAGACATTTTCCCTGGTTTTGTCAGGAGAAGTGTGCTCACACACCCATGTATGCACACCCCTACAAGCACCCCTCCCAAGTCGATAGTTATTGCATCTTTTCCTCACAAATATCTCCATCAATTCACTTTCTCTACACAGTTTATTTACCTTTCAGAGGCATAGTAAGAATTTGTTTATATATATTTTTGTAGTTTATTGATCTGCCTGTGAGAAGCTGTGTTGTTTAACATCGAACTCCAAACCCAGGAGGTTCACTTTGGGTTGATAGAGCACTTGCATTTTCATTAGACAGCTATGGAGTGGCTTGAAAATTTTTCAGTGTTGTTGAGACAATGATCCAAGCAAAGTAACTTTTTTTTTTCCTGGGGATGGGGGGGGGAGAAGGGGAGGGAGGTATGTAAAATAGTTAAAAAAAAATACTCCAGTCATATTTAGAGCTGCCAGAGCAGAAATTCATACAAAGCTTTTCAGTAGTCTTCCATTACCTGACACAGGAAATTAATTCCAAATATATAGTGCTCATGCTTAAGATTTATGGTCCTCGACCTTCAGAACAATTGTAACACAAAACCTGGGCAAGTGAGCTTAAAGTCTTCAAATGTCACTACCTACAAAAGCTACCAAGGAGAGGGAAAGAGAATCTACAGTTTGGGTACTGCTAGTTCAGTTCTCTCACCAACCTCAGGTCACGTTTGAACATGGAAATATTGACACTACACAGAAAACCTTATGAATGCACAGATCATGGCAAAGGACAACATACACAAACATGCCATCCTATGAACACACTGATTACGGGAGAAGTCTTGGTCTATTTACTGTAACTCTTTCATGAACCCCATTTCCTCCCACGGAGGAAAGCAATATTATTGTAACACCTACTTGCAATGTGCCACGATTGCATAAATCCTCTAGTCATTAGCAAGCAATACATTTTATATTGCTTACCATATTTCTCTCTCATTTCAAGCACCTTCATTCCAACACAGGAAAAGAGCTGTCTACAAGTCTGACCTAATTTGTCAAATTTGTGCGTGGTTATGTGGGAAAATCCTGTTTCTGTGGAAATCTATGTCTGCAGAATCCTATGGTTAGGGAAAAAAGGTACTGGATTGTCACTGAAAGGTTAAGATTAAGCGCAAGGCAGAAATAAAACGACCCAGATTTTGTAGAGGCATCTAGGCACCTGACTAAATGGCTTTACCAGAATATGAGAACCAACCTTGGAGGCATATGAGAGCATATCTGCTTTGATGCTGAAATCCAAGTGTTCCTGACATTTGTAAATCTGCAATATACTGCCTCCCTATCCTCCTATGCTCATACACTCTTATGGCATTTAAACAGGTACTAGGAACCACACAAAGTCTTGTGGAAATCCCTGATGTAGCTGCAAAGAAGCCAGAAGCAATAAAGTAGTGTGGGTGTAGTCCTATGCTCCATGCTAGGTAGCACTACTAGCACACCCATGCTCACCCTGGAGTCTGAGCTGAAGGTCCTGTAAGGTATTATATCCCACCGTGCATCCAGGGACAATGTGCTTAGAGCTAGTTCAGGTACTGCTCTCCCTCATTTGTGTTATATATCTTGGCCCTCACCCACAGCTACCAAGCTGCTCAGAGCCCAGGCCGTACAGTACTTGTATGGGGTCGAGAAGGAATCTTTTTTCATCAATACTGGGACAAATTTTGCCCAGGCACACTGAACATCCTTAATACCTACTGCTGGCCATCTGTTGTCTCAGGAATGCTGAAAGCAGGTTACCTGCCCAAAGATGGCAGGGACACACATGACCATGACAGAAGCATGAAGTGCGAGACAGTCCTAGGGGCAACTTTGGGTGCTAGGACATGAAATACTTAGACACCTAGGTCAAATCAGCTGCTGAGCTACAGGAGGATGATATATCTACCTGAGATACAGGTAGGGGAGAAAGAAAGTGTTTATCTCGCACTCTCAGCCAAATGCTCTCAGGTGATGTAGGTCTACTTCTCTCCCCTGGGATTGCTCAGGAGACTCCTTTTTATCTTGTTGTTTTCTGGATACTCTATGAAGAGGGGGATGCATGATTTGGGGTGAAAAGTCCCTAGGCAGCAAGCTACAAGGATTAGGCAACGTAGCATAGAGCACGATAGTCCCCAAGAACCCTTAATATCCTTAATTACATCTGAGCTATCATTATTAGGACCAGCAGGGAATGCTGAACTCTTGGGACAGACCGACAGACCAACAGAGCATCAAGTGTGTTTCCTGTTTGCTTGGTTTTTTCCCCCTCCAAAAAAAGGCTATTGCCTTTTTAAGGTCCAAGCCATGCCTGCTCTTCATTAAATTTTCAAAAAAATATTAAAATCTGATTAAATTTGACAGGTTCTGGGTCAGAAAACCACTTGCATGCAGAATGGCATAGTGAAAAATCTGAAGCAGCTGCACTAATTTCTCACTATTCCCATCCAGCTGACCTGGTTGCCTGGAGAAGAGCACCAGAAAAAGCTCCTTCGATTATCCCTTATTTGAATCCAGGAAAAAAAAAAAAAAAAAAAAATCACGTTCTGTATTACTTGTTCTGTGTCATTAAGATAATTAGATAAACAAAGCCCACCAGAGGATAAAGAATCAACATTTCTGTACTGAAGAATAAGAAACTATAACAATTATTTGCATGCTTCTTTACAAATGTAGCTGCTGTTTTCCGAATTGTCTCTACCACAGGAGCTATAGCCACATAAACAATGAATTGGAAACTTGTGAAAGGCTGGGACATGTCCAGGGAGCACATTTGAACCTAGGAGCTTAGAAGGTCAAAGACTGCACCCAGTGTGCCCGTGAGCGTAAATGGTTGAACTCCACAATGGACACAAACCCAAGATTTTCCATTTGAAGGCTTCCTAAAGCTCTGATGAGAGGGTGGAGATGGACAGGGCTAGAAAGGACATTTCTACACCTTGGAATGAGGAGGAGTTGGGGAATGATGTGAAGGCAATGAGTTATGCATGGAAGGAATGAGGAGTAGCAGAGGGTCCTCAGACACCTGTGAGAAGACAGGTAACCTGAGATGCTGCTCCCTGTTTCTTTCTTTTAAGAGGGAATAGACTTTTTTTCCTAGAATCTGACTCTAGGATATATATCCCAACTAGATAGCAGTGCCTATTAAAATCGGAGTAACACATAATAATTTAGGTTAGAAGGGACCTCTGGAGGTCATCTGATCCAAACCCCATGCAAAGCAGGGCCAACTGCCAAGTTAGGCCCAGATGCAATGGTAAACCAAGCTGCGCAGGGCCAGATCCAGATCAATTTTCTGGACATTCCCCAGTCTGTCTTCACAACCAGTTCTGCAGACAACACTAGGAGCTTAGCTGCCTCCTTGACCCTGGCCCTTCCAGCTGTGAGCACCTTCCTCATACACACACCTCCTTCTACCTCATCCTTCAGAGATGCCTAACTTTCTGCTAACTGTTGATGCTGTTACAGAGCTGCATGGTCTCTGTAGTCACTGCCCACTCCTTCACTAACCACATTTCAGGTTTACCTCTCCAGGTTTCCATTCACCTCCTAATCTCTCATCCTTTAACATACACTGCACACAGCCCCCACCCCCACCCCCCATTTATTTTATTTTTTTTAAAATTTGTGTGTGTCAGCTCTGGAAACAACATTCCCTCTTACCTTGCACTAAGTCCTTTCTTTCTAGTTCCAGAACAAGTAGAAAGAAGTTGCGTACAAAGAAGAACATGCAATGAGGAAAGCCCCATGGAAGGAGACTGCACACAGCAGGGACAGTTCCTCTAGCGATCTGTTTGCAGCCACAGAAGAAAACAGAAGTAGATGCTGGTGGCTTTTTTTCTGATTATCACCAGCAAACTCCTTCCCATCCCTTTTGAGATGATGGTAGCAGAGCCAGACGCTAATTAACCCCAATTACCTACACAGAGGAGAAGGGAGGGCAGCTGCTTTTAGTATGGGGTAGAGTTTGAAAGCAGAAATGCACCTGCGCTTCATTTCCTCTCGATGGAAATTAACAGAGACTATGGGCCTGCAATGGATGCAGCGCTCGTGAGCTCATTAATCTCAACATGATTGATTACTCCTAAAGGCAAAAGAATGTTTTTCATAGATGCACATGTATCCTTTTTGACTTGTACTGACGAAGGCAGTGCTGGAGACATGAGAAGCTAAGGTTGCATACAAATTACAGGCATGATTTTGCCAAATTTGGGTATTTATGATACTGTTCTACATTGGCTAGCCAGGCTGGGGTTTTTTTTCTTTTTTTGTTTTTGTTTTTTTTTTTTTTTGTGAAAAATACTGTCATTGTGTAAAGATCCTCTAGGTAAAAAACAGAATAGTTAATAACTACACACTGCTGATATCAACACTGAAAAATGCAGAGAAACAAGCTGCAAGTTTTTAAAAAAAACCTTATTTGAGGAAACACAAGTCCCTGAATCTCTCCCTGTTGATTCCCGCAATGCCTGCCAATATGACCTTGTGAACCATGTTCTTTAAAATGCAGACAGAAAATATGTGATAAGAGAAACCTGCCTGATTTCTACAAATACTTGACCAGTACCTCTGTATTGTGTACCAGTTAACATCTGCACTTGCAGCAAAAAACATATTCTGCGGAACAGCAGTTGTTTAATCGACTTTGGAAAACCTAGTTGACAGCTAAAGGTAGGTAGTTGTTGTGCCATGGGGAAAACAAGTTTTATTAATACATTAGGACTGGGACCAGGCTGAAAATCTGCATGATTTAATTTATTTATTGAGTAAAAATACTGAAAAATTAGGTTATCATAGAATCGTAGAATGGTTTGGGTTGGAAGAGACCTTTAAAGGTCATCTAGTCCAACCCCCAACCATAGCACATGATAGGCAGGGAGGGTAGAGTCTTTGATTGTGCCTGAATACATATCTAATGCTAAAGGAGGCTTCTGTTTTAGATTTTTGTCTACTTTCCAAAAAGAAGAGAAGTCTTTAAATCCAATAAAAAACATTCTGCTGTAAACAGGTTTTGTAAAAATATGATTTTTTTTCATTTATTTTATTTTTAAAACCAGGTATTTGAAGCTAGAGACCTACTAATCTCCCTAGCCTGAATATATTCACTGAATCAGTAGCCCAAACACTTCCAGGCCAAAGTGCACTCATCGCTTACTCAATGCAGAATTCAACTCCTTTGCCCCAGATGTCAGAAAGAGAAATCAATAAAGCTTGCACTGCTCAGAACAGACAAAACATGAACAGAAGAACCATTCTCTGCCTGTTTAAGAACAAGTCTCTTAAATATCTGAGGAGAAGGAAATACTGCGTGAGTAATAGAAGTTTAAAAGAATTTCCTGGCTACTGTTTATTCAACAAATATAAAAATAATAGGTTATATTTTAACGAGCAAAATGTGAGACAGCCTGACATATGGTGATGATGTTAAAGCCTGGACCTCTAATCCCAGAATTATGGTAGGGAAACCCTGAAATTGGAGTGTCTTTTTTATTCTTCCAACTCCAATAATTTACATCTAAAGCTCGTGTAGTCCAGTGATTGTTTGCATGAGTAGAAGTCTCCAAAGGCCTTACTTTCCATGCTGCAGTCTCACAATGTCTTTTGCAGGCTTGGTCTGGAAATTTGCAACACCCTGTTCTTCCATGGTTTCATTGCTAACAATTTGGTTTGCTGATGAACAGCTGTAAGTGTCTAACAATTTGGAGAAGGGTTGTGTGTGCTTCTTGCACTGAATAAAGGTTATCTCTGTGTTACCTGCTTCCTTGCTAACTGTATGTCTTTGTAAAATACACTGTTGACAACTTTAGAGAGTGGTGCTTCTGGAAAGTCTGTAGCAGTTGACAGGCTGGATGGGCAGTGCTGCATTTCTGTTTCAGGAAGTGTAATTTGCAGGCAATGGCCTAAAATTTCCAGAGTGACTAGAGAGATTTTGACTGGCTTTTTTCTTTTTTTTTTTTTTCTTTTTTTCTTTTTTTCTCCCCCCCCCCCCCCCCCCCCCCGGGAGTCTGGGAGGTCTTAAACTGGCTTTGTTCTCAGAGGGGAACAGCTCAGCCAGTGCTGGGAAAAAAATCCTTTCAACCTTCAAATCAGGTGCTCACAAATTCTTGCTGCCCAAATCACATTTTACTTTTATCATATAAGGTCAAAATCTCATAAGTGTTGAAGCTGGCTTATTGAAGTGCTCACGAACATCAGTTCATTGGAGCTGAATATAGAAGACATGATGTGTCACTTGGCTCATTAGGAAAACCAAAACCAAACATTTGCTGTCATTTGGCTGAGTAACACCATTCATGGTGCTAGATTTTGGGTTGTTTTCAGGCAGTTTCACCCACCAAAATAACTTGTGTAGGAATGGAGCAGACTTGCCAGCTTCCACAGTGTCTTGTGAGACTTCTGAACAGCTCCGCTACTCCAGCACTTCAGTACTTGTGAAACTCACCTACACTGGGGAGATGCAGGAGAAGGAGGAAGAAAGGCAAAGAGCAGAAAAGACAAGGCAAAGCAGGGAAAGGGAAGGCAAGGAAAGGCAAGGAAAGATAAAATCTAACCTTTATAGCTATGGATAAAAAAAAGTAAGGCTTACGCACTAAAACTAGAAGATAGATAAAAGATAGCAGAATGCATTGTTTTATAAATATAATGAATTTTCCCTCAATTTTATTCCTTAAGTTTTTAAAATGCACTTCCTCACGATTTTGAATGTTTGTATTTAGCAATATTTAAAAACTAAAACTGACAGAGCAAATGTAACCCATCAACTTAACTCCAGTAACAGTTCTAATTTGTAGATTTTTGCCTCTGAATAAATGGTAAATATGGTGAGGATGACAAATGAGTTTACAGGATTCATACTTAAGCAATTATTTATTATTTATTTGCTTAAATTAGCAACAGATAAATGATAATGAAAACTAAGGTCAATGAACAGCTCTTAAAAAATCTGAATTTAACAAAGGGTGTTACTTATCAGACAAAGAAAAAAGTTTCCCCAAAACTTTTAGAAAACAAATATTATTAACACTCAAGCAATTCGACTGATGACAGCTAATTACAAATATTTATTTTACTTCTGCAGCTGAGTAGACTAGCATATGCTAGTTATAACTTGTATTGTTTCACAGGCAAATGCTTTTATAATTTAACCTTCATTCTGTGAAAAAGAAAAGTGAAATGAAAAAAAAAAAAGCCCACCAAACCTTAGCCTAACCCTTTATTATATTTTCCCTTACTTACAGGGTTTTCTGTGCTTACAGTTTGAAGTATAACTTCATAACTGGGTATGATTTAACTTTAACAGAGCAGCAGTCCTCTTCTAGGACATCATCTTTATGACCATGTTTTTCTTCAGGATGAAAAACTTCTCTGTTTTAAAAGACTCAAAAATGTGTCTGCGGGAATGTGATTGCAGGTCAGAGAGAATGTAACAGGAGTCAGAGCTGTGCCAGAAGTACCATTTCATATGTGCAAATGCTGTCTGATTAGGAAGGAACTTAACAGATTCCAGAAGAACCACAAGAATCTCAGTTCTTGGATTCAAGATGAGATTGTAAAAGACCACTACAACCATTTCAAATTAAAGTATACTAATAAATTATTATGAGTAATTCTTGTTTCAGAATAACCTAACTTCAGCATTCAGTCACTGGTTATTCTTCTAATGTTTTTTTGATATGCTAAAAAGTCCTCCACTATTCAGGTCTGTTTCCCTTGCATGTATTTGTGTTTTATATACTGTTTAGATAAGTTTTATTGATTAGTTATAGTCCCAGATTTTGTCTTGTTTTATAAAAATAGAATGTATAAATAAGATGTTTTATATCAACACAAGTACTTTAATTATTCTATCAAAAGACAAGGATGTGTTTTTGTGATAGGCCCTGTTTCCATTTCATCATGATGACTGGCATTCACTATGGTGCCATCTTTTAATTCTTTATAAACTCATCCAGCATGATGATGTTTCATTGAAACCAGTGCTGAGCTATTATTTCCTGACCCCCCAAATAAACATTCATGAAAAAAATTAATTTCCTTATTTTTTCTAAACAGTAAGATGCCAGTTATCAAGATTAACTTACAAAAGTTTAACTTTATGTATACTGTATAGATGGACAGTATCAAAAACCTTTTGTTACCACTGAATGATATGGGTATACCTAATAGAGAAGAAAACATTTATTAAATCTCTCTTCCTTTTATACAATAGGAGTGATAACTTTACTTACTTTAACTATCCTTGCTATTCCTAAGAATGTTTCTTTCTGCTGAATCTGAAGAGTACCCTCACCTTGTATTTAACCTTCATAACCATGGAATTTTTCATCAATATCTTTAGGTTTTTTACCAACTGTATCTTTATCTCCCTGTTTGTATAAATCACTCTCAATTTCACTGTTTATTTTATCACTGATGTTATTATCTTCCTACCCAACTGAGGTTCTTTTATAATGAAATAAATCTTCAAATATGAATGAAGAATTATGGAAGAGTTAATTATCTTGTCAAGAATTTCTAACACTTCCAGATTCCCAGTTACTATTTTATATTTTATAAACATAAATGTTCCCTTCCATTTTATTATGCTTATATTTCTTTTTGCTTCAGGGAATTGAACTTTTCAAAATTCTAAGAAGTTAGGATCTGAGGATATAAACCATTCACTCAACCCCTTTCTGTCTCCTTGACTCTGTACAAGCCTTTTAATTTTAGTGTTTTACTTGGCAATGCTTAGATATCCAAAAGGCATAATTTTATATTTTCTTATGTTAAACTACACTAGCTGGTTCATGAGCTATTAACAGATTTACCTGAATATTTGTTATATGCTACATGCTATATTATTAAATATACTTTTAATCCTAACACTGCTGGGAATTTTGCTACTTAAGAAGTTCTCTTCTCTAGAGATTAATAAATACATTGAAAGAATTATTTGTCATCTGAATTTATCATCTGGGCAAAATAATAAAAAACAACACTCTAAAAAAGGAATTTTCCATCAAAGATAAAATTAGGAAAAAAGTATTCTGAGTATAACCAATGAAAATGGTCAGTATTCTTGTCAATAACAATACCTGCAAAACATTGGGACTGATGATGCCTTTAAAGTCTAGGGCATCTTACTCTGGGGAAAAAAAGGCAGAAGTCATGTACAATCCTTTCAGAAATAAAGCTATTTATAGTATACACCAGTATACACCAGCTAAGTCTATAGTAGCTAATTAAAAGAAATAAATTAAATTTGTAACTCTTCCAGGCACTTAGGTAAACTGACTCGGTGGCCAACACCTATGCTATTGACTTTTCTTACCATCCAAAACAGGGAGCTGTACCTAAGCCACCTGTTGAAAATGGTCTCTTGTTTTAATGAATGTTTTAATACCCGAAATGGGTGTGGGAAAGGTTTGGGAAACTTCTTGCAGGCCTGGGCCAGAAATGTGCCCAGGACTGCCCCAGCGGGTGCACAGTGCGGGCAATCCTCTTCCATCGCCAAGAAGCAGTCCCAGGCATTGCTTCATTTACGGGTTTATCCATTCCTGGAGACAAGATTATTCCTGCACACCCTCTTCTCCATTTCATTTCAGGCTCACAAGCATCTCATTCACAAGTAGGCTCTTTGATATTAGCAAAGTAGTGATCTAAATGAAAATAAGACTACGTAATAAAGTTTGTGAGTAAACAGGAATACGTTCTTAAAAAACAATCGGTTCCTAAGGGGTCTGATTTTTATTTCCCTTCAGCTATTTAGGAAAGAAGCAATGACCACACAGAGAGATTTGTAATGCCCTAAAAAGTATTGCAAGTCCATAGACATACTGCTTGTTCCCATAGAAATAGGCTCAATCACATAAGAATGTAATAGGTGTCTTAAGTGTGGTGCTTTGTTCTGATGACCAGCTCTCAATAGCAACCTGGTGGCTGCGTGGCAGCTGGGACATGAGAGATGTACTTATCTATTTATAACTTTCCCTAACTCTCCATCTATCAGCTAAATAAGGAAATATTAACTCACATCTGTAAGTATCTTGAGATCTGTTGAGAAAATTCACAAAGTTTTGTCATTTTCAACATGCTTAGCATTATGATTCTCTTTACCACTTTTCATCTCTTTCAGTCCCTGTGGCAGGTTTAACTTAGATTTAAAAAATGGTGACATTATTACATTATCGTACTCCTTAGAGAATTCAGCACTGTTGAATTCTGAATCACACAACAGATATTTTTCAGAGTACTCAGTATTATGTTACCTTTAACATGTAAACTAAAGGGTACCTAATGAATAGTATTAATGTTATCTTTGTCATGACCTAATTTTTCTTCAGTTTGTTTTGCAACTAATAATTTTCCATCATCTTTATTACTTTACTGGGTTTTCTCTCTTTATTTTTAGTTACAATTTTCCTAAAAGTTATAATTCCACTACAAGTCAATCCAAGGCATACTAATATATTAATTGTGTGGTAATTAAGTGAATATATTTGCAAGATTTCCTTTGAAGGCTATCAGGATTTCTAAAGATGAATGTGGTTTTGGCTGTTTGCTGTCATGCAAGCCTCCAGAATCCCAAAGAGAAACTCATCTCGACAGACCAAGGTGCAGATTTCACTTTCACATTCAGCAATCCTGTAAGCAAATCAAGGTTTCATGAATGAGATGGCAAAACCCTGTGATCAATCCCAAGAGCTGGAGGTAAAGTTTTAAAGGTAAAAAGAAAGTAAAACTCCGGTGACTATGGCCTCCTGTTGCCTTTTATTACATACCTGTTCCATAAACTCTTAACTATATAATAATAGCTTTTTGAAAAAAATATTAACTGTTTTAAAATTAGAAACCAGTGCTGATATGAACTGCAAAATGGACTGTGTGACACATTATAACAATAAAAAAAATACATGAAGAAGTTCTAATTCCTTTCAGGCTCTGATGTTTTCCAGCCTTACAGACAGTGCAGCAAGACTGAACCTTAAGGTCTGGAAGACACTATTTTTCTTGGCTTTGTCCCGCCTCCCTTTCCAAGCTTAGACTGTTTGGAAGCCACTCTTGCTTAGTCTTTCCTTGTACAGAAAAAAGAAGGCAAATATTCAATGTTATAAAAGTATGAGTAGTATAATGTGAATGTTGACTGAATATTGAATATTGTCATGGAGCAAGATGGACTTAACTAAGGGTGGAAGTGTTATGTATTAGATGGTTATAATAATCACAAACAGGTCTGCTTTGGGAAGGGTGAGAAAGTTCGCAGCATTTTTGAAAGAAGATAAGCAAACAGTAAGTAGACCTAGGCAAGAAGAGGGCAGGTATTCCAATGATTCAACAAAATATGCTGATTTGTAAAATGACTAGCTTCAGTATGAAGTTGTCATTTTGTGTTCTAGTACTCTGTTGGGATGTCTGCATTTATGCAAATACCATCATGCCAAAAAATATGGCCATAATAATATGCCACAGCTGTTGGTCTTTTCTCACCTGAAAGTGACTCTCCTTCAGTTGTCATTTAAATCCTCAGGCATTTTCACCTCTGCTCCAGCAGTTTTCTCAGCTTCAGCTTCAGTCATATTCATTTCCCACTGTCCAAGTTTAATGAGTAGCAGAAGTGGCCTAAAGTCGCTTCTCAAAGTCAGACCCTCTCATAATCCAGTGGAGTTTGATCACTGTTGAAAATGGAGCACCCCTTTTAGAAAAGTGAAACACCCTACAGTTATAGCATCATCAGAAATGGGGCTGGGAAGGACCTCAAGTTATCTAATCAACTTCTTAGCCTCAAGGCAAAGTAAGGGATACCTAAATATTTTGCAGATGTTTGTCTAACCTGTTCTTAAAAACTTCCACTATTGGATATACTGCAGACTCCCCAGATAGTCTGGTTCTATGTTAAATTATCCTTACCACTAAACAGTCTTTCCCCCCCTAATATCTTACCTAAATGTCCTTTACTGCAACTTAAAAACTATTATTCTTTGTGCTATTCATCATAGATATGGATGCACATTACTCCCCACTCTTCAGTATTCTTTCAGATACTTGAATACTATTTTCACTTCTCCTCTCAAACTCTAGACTAAACAGCCTCAGTTCTTTCATTTTTCCTTATTGGTCATGCTTTCCAGGCTTTTACTAACCCCATTGCTCCCTGCAGAATTTCTTCTCATTGGTTTGTGTCTACCTAGAATATCTGGTAGATACCTGGACACAACAGTTCAGCTGCGGTCTTAACAGCGCTGAGTAAAGAGGAAGGATCAATCATGCATCTGATTGGTTGAATGTTTGCTCATGCATCTATTTTTTTACACAAAATGAATTTCATATTCAGAGTATGATTCCCTATAGTCCCCAGTTTCTTTTCTGGAGAGCTTCCACCTGGCCTAAAGATAGAATATTGCACAATGTGCTTTCTGCAGACCATTTCCTTTTTGAATACTACACCAGTGTGTGTGTTCTTCCTTCTGTCGTGGTGTCATCCACAACTTTAATACCAACGCTGAGGAAACTGCTCCTCAGTGCTCAAGACCCAATACAGCAGCAGTCAGCTGCAACAACGTGGACTTAAGAGATAGCCACGTATATGTGATATGCATTTCCATATCCTCATTGCATCAGAAGTGAGGGACTTCACTTCCCAGCAAAAATAATCATCTGGCTGAACAGAAGCCGACTAAAAATTAATCCATAAAAGATGGAGCTTATATGCACAGCTGATCTTCTACACTAAACTGTAACATTAACCATATCACTTTATGCTCATGTGATTATAATGTAACAAATATAACATAATAATATTTTATCATAGTGTTACAATATTTTAACAATATATCTTAGATTATTGCATTTTATACTTTAATATAATAATAAAAATAAGATAATTTAAAAGGTATAATTATATAAAGTACAATTGTACAAATAATATAACATAATGTTAACATAATGTTATATAATACATACATACGGATATATAATTCTAATACCTTTGGATTCCTTAGCATCATTGGACACACGGGCTATAATGGTAAGCTAAACATTTCAAGGATTGTGAGGCCAGCAGCACAGCTTGATGTCATTTGTACTATTAAATTGTCCTACCTTCCAGAACAGGGTGGTCACATTCGGAATGCCTATTAGAAATGGTCCTTGGCATATGCTTGCTTCTGAGTCATGCCTAAGCGTAGTTTGGGAGATGCTTGATTGCCAGGCATAACCATGCCAGGGACCATTCTTATTAGTTACAGATGTGCCGATAAAGTTGCAAAATCAGACAACTTCTCTCCCCCACCTCATGTTTTAGACAGGATTGTTTAGAGGTTTAACCCATTCTCCTGGAATTAGATTTAGAGTCATGTCATCCTGCTTTAACTATTGCACCTCATATAATCTCCATTTTACAGAGTAGCTCAGTACTCCTACTCAAGATTGAATTACATGCTGAATGAATATATCATAAAACACTAAAGAGTGTACCTGATTTTAATGTTTCTCTTTAATGTACTTTTTAAAGATACCGCTCTTACTCAAATGTTGATGCTAAAAGAAAGAAGCTTCTGCTGGAATACCATGTTTTATATCACCATTACCATCCTCATCACGGTCTAGATTATGATGACTGTCACACTCGTCATGACCTACAATTATTTACATTTTGTGTTGTTATGTTGTTTAAAGACCCATGTCAGCGAGCACATTATAGTTGTGTTTAGGTAACATACATGAAATTAGGCAATTCAGGTCTCAAAGAGTTCCCATCTAAAAATGTGGGAAGAAATAACAGTCAGAGATAAAGAAAATAGCAGTAGAAAGAATAAAATTGTGATGAACAGGGTTTTAATGAACGTCTGTCACAGCACACCAGCTGCTAGTGTATTGAGTGTTTAGCCAAAGGGCTGATACTTCAACTACTTATTCTCCTGAATAAACCTAATTAACTGAGCATTTGCAGGGTCAGGACCCCTGCTTGCATTTTGTTACAGCTGTCTTGGGAGCTATGAATTCCATGGGGTTCATGTTTTTAGCAAATTTCCGTGACTTTCAACATGTTGAGATATTTGTGGATGGCTGGACGTGAAAGTAATCAGCTGTGCTAACTTCACTGAGAACCCTTGAGTGCTGCCAAATTAAACTTTGGGCTGAACAGAAGTAATTCAGCCAAAAAATTCTGTGGTAAAATTGTTCAGGTTTTAGTTCTGTTCATTTGTTAAGTATTCACCTCCTTTGTTTCTGGTGCCATAGAGAACCACAAAGCCTAACCTTCCTTCAAAGCAAAGGAAGAAAGAAGGTACTTAAGAACTGTGAAATTCATTTGGATTTCTTAAACCTTTCCTTCATATGACAACTATCATGCTTGAGGGGGACTACTCTTCGTGCGGGATGTCTGTTGTAAACCAGGATTTATTTCTCCTTTAGGAGAATATTAATGACACTCAGCTTTTTCAGTATGTTCCCATTACTTTTATGAATCACCCTGAAGATTAGCAAAAAACCAGTACTTCTGCTGTTTTGTGTTTGTCAGTCTTTATGCCTGGAAGAATGTACGTGATCCTACATCACAGCCTACTGCAGAATAATACTGCTCAGGCTCAGGCTAAATTCAGTTTGGTAACTGGAAGTGAAAAGCTCTATATTTTGGCACTGCAAAAAGTGGAATTTTTTTTAATACTCTCATAACGCTAAAGATAAAATGACAAAGGGAAGCATTTAGGGTGGAATTTATGTCACCTAATTTTAGGTGTCTTAAAGTTTAACACTAAAGTCTAAGGTAGTCACTCCCTTTATAGTGATCAACAGGCACCTTCAAAGGACATTTATTCTGGCATGTATTAGGTATTTATTTTAGGACAAGTTGATCTGATTTGATATCCAGAGATGCCTATTGCATTAAGGGACTATAGAGAGACCCAAAGCACATTTAGCTTGGACTTAGAGTTAAATTTTTATTTATGCTTGGGCAGATGAGTCCCTCACTTAGCAGCAGTCAGTATGCTTTTGTACCTCATGGATCAACATCTGAGCAATAAGCCAATGGGAACCTGAGGAAAGGCTTGTTATCACAAATGCTTTATTCTTATTCTTGCAACAAAATGGGAGTAATGGTTCTGGAAAATATTCTTGCCATCTTACGGATGTACTTTCACTCCTCTGAGATTCACTTCTTATACACAGTCAGCTGAAGTCATAACCGTTAAAAGACTCTGGTTTTATGACCAAATCTTATTCAATATGGATTTTTTTTTCCTTCCCAAAATATCTCCTTCTCAACATTAAATGGGAGCTGCAATTTGTTATCTCTTCACAGACGCCTGAAGCTTAAGTGAACTTCTGAATTAAGGAATATCAGGACACAAAACACCAAAGCAGAAAGTGCAGTTATGGCTCTCTCCCCAGATCTCGCTTGGTTCCCATCAACTTTGTCCATTTAACCTACAAATCAGTCTGGAGACTAGCAATCTAAAACATTTGTTAATGTTGTGCTCCAGTTTGTTCTGTGCCTGGAGAAATGGCATGGCTATGAAGTTATTACTAGACTACTGCAAAGCAGAGTCCCTCTCTCTTTGGCACACTGCAGCTCTTTCGGTTTGACAGGCAAGGCAAGTCTTTCTGAAATCTTACCTGTTGCAGCAGTCAATGGTGTGCATCGTTTAGTGATTTCTGTACTTAGTATGCTGTTTCTTTTGTGATACAGAAGTTGTGCTGCTGTGTCACCGGGCCAAAACCCAGAAATTCTATAACCAGATTGTTTTTGGTTTCACTCATTAATTTCACATAGTTAATGGGATTAATAATGTGCTGCTGTACTGAAAACAAATTCTTCTAAGCTGCGTATAATGTCAGAGACATCTAACAGTAATAAAATTAAGCATGCTGGATGATCAAAACTGACTTGATGTAGCTCTTGGTTTCTGCAGATTTCTGAACACCAGAAAAAAAGAATAAGTAGAAACAGAATAATCTTTCTAAATAGGATTTCTCCCGTTCTATTTTTAATTATTTATCTTTCTCTTTGATCCACTATCCCTCCTATCCCTCTTTTAAACAACTTACCAAAGGTCTTTTATGCAGAGTAGTTTTACAGCTTCCTGCAGCCCTTATTGGCAAGGATTGAAGATGGCAAGTAGATAGCCTGGAAAGTGTTCAGAGGTGCTGCAGAGAACCCTGTGCCTTGTGTTTATGTCCTAATAACTGTGTTCTGATGAAGTGGTGAGAAGCATATGGACCTTTAGAACCAGAATTAGGAAGGAAGGCCAGGTTGTCAGGGAAGCTGTGGCCCTTTTACCCTCTTCTTCAAGCACAAAACATATTTCACAGGCTGGGATTATTTCAACCTGTTCCCTGGGGAATGATGTGAGCCTAGACCAATTCTGGTGTCTCCTGGTTTTGGGTTGTGGTTCACAGTTTAGCCCCATAACAATTCAAATTCCTTGTTTAAGGTCACAGAGCTTGGTTTCAGGTGAAGTATGCAAGCCTGCAGTAATGCAGAAGGTCCAGCTACATTCTTGTGGTTTAACGCGGCAGGCAGCTGAACACCACACAGCCGTTTGCTTACTCCCCCCACCCCCAGTGGGATGGGGGAGAGAATTGGGGGAAAAAAAAAAAAAGTAAAATTTGTGGGTTAAGATAAAGACAGTTTAATAGGACAGAAAAGGAAGGGAAAACAACAACAACAATAATAATAATAATGATAAAAGAATATACAAAATAAGTGATGCACAATGCAACTGCTCACCACCCGCTGACCGATGCCCAGCCAGTTCCCAAGCAGCGGCCACCGCCCCCCGGGCAACTCCCCCCAGTTTATATACTGAGCATGACATCATATGGTATGGAATATCCCTTTGGCCACTTTGGGTCAGCTGTCCTGGCTGTGCCCCCTCCCAGCTTCTCGCTGGCAGGGCATGAGAAGCTGAAAAGTCCTTGACTAGTGTAAGCACTACTTAGCCACAACTAAAAGATCAGTGTGTTATCAACAACATTATTCTCATGGTATATCCAAACCACAGCACTGTACCAGCTACTAGGAAGAAATGAACTCTATCCCAGCCGAAACCAGGACATACATTGAATCATAGGCTCTTCTGGTCTTGTTAATTTTGTTGTTTGTTTTTTTTTTTAAATAAGTGTTTTTTTCCACTTTCTAAAGTCTAGTATTCCACATCTTTTATGTCTGAGACCTAACTGCTTTTAGGGCTTGTTATAGCTGGCAGTCCCTTTGTGCTGTGAAGATTTTACCATTGACCACAAGGAATCTTTTCTGCCATCACAGTTACAGGGCAAAACTTAGATTTAGCCCCTGGGTCATCTGTGCTGTATAGATGTAGTCCTCACATCCATCCATAGGCCTTCTTTTGGAGCCTTTTCCCTCATCTCTGTAGGGTCAGCATCACATAATCCTCGGCATCAAGAATAACAGCAACTCTTACTGTGGAGCCTTCCCTGGATTTTAGGTAGTGGTGGTGTAAGTTTCTGGAAGCCACTCCTTGACGGCATGAAAGCAAACAAATGATAGCACCTCCTTGGAGTACTGTGAGTACTACATCGGAAAGGGTGAAAGTTTACGTCTTTCTGTATTGCCAGCGTGAACACCAAGAGACACTGGTCTGAGCTAAGCCAAGCTGTAGCTACTGATGGGACAGTGCTGTAGCTGTCACACAAAACGACTTTTGACCTTCCATATGTGGAACCGGTAGCAGCTTTACAGCTAAAAAAAATCTGCAGGAGTGGACACAAAAATTGTCAACAGTGTAATTAATTTGCTTGCAATGGAACGTGAACCAGGTGCTCTGTGAAATTTTTAACTAATCGTACCCTTACCTTGTAAGTGGCCAGTAAACAGTTGCAGTGTAAACAAGGCTTGAGATAGGTTTCCTTCCATTCTATGCAGTGCCAGCAGTGACATTTGTGCTTTCATATGGATAGCTGGTTTTAGAGAGTGGACTTCCATAAAGGAGAAGACATCACTGTGAACTGTGAAACACTGGGCTCGCAGATGTGTTAATGCAGGCACAACTCAGCGTGGAGAACTCTTAACAACAGCAATGAAGTACAAGAAAGAAAGCATGTAGCCTGAGTACTGCAAGTGACTGCAGGTCTGGGAAGAGGCAGAAGCAGACTTTTGAGATGAGCGCATTTGATATATAAATTATTGTAACGTAAGATGTTGTTAAGGAGAGAGGTAGGGAAGGTGACCGAGTAGAAAACACTCCAAAGTTTTTAAAAGCAAAGCAGTAACATATGTGAGAAGGTGAAAATGTGTTTGAAACTGCAATTTTCTCTCACAGTGCTTTTAAGAACTGTAGTCCTCCTACTTTTAATGTTTCTTATAATTAATTGAGTACGTTAATAACAGGTAGATACATCTACAACTTACATGTAACAGTTACATGTAACTCACATTTAGTCCGGGTTTGCAGCATGTCATCTACTCACTTTTTTTTTGAGAATGAACTGCATTTACCATTAAACACTGAAATAACAACACCTGATATCAAAAAACACATCAAGGAACCACACAGGGCACTTCTGGAGCTGAAGGCTGAGAGCATCCACTCTATGCGTACCAAGCTCTACCTTTTTGTGGTTCACTGCTGCAGAGCAGCCCTTCCATACGTAGTGTAAGGTTGGTTGTTGAGAGGCATGGTTTACATCTCTCACTCTGATCTGTTATAGATAGAGCAGGATCAGCAAAAGGAAGGCTTGCCCAAGGATACCTTGTTGCTAGGGCAGCCAATCTCTTGGAAAATAGGCATCGTTGGTGGTTGATTATGTCTCAGGATTTGGCTGGATAGGAAGGCATCTAAGAGTTGGTCTTGCATTATGGTTTTACATTGTCCTAAACAATTGACTCTTTAGCCAATTTCTTTTGGCAACTTTATGTTGTCAGTTTATCAGCATAGTATCACCAAGAGGGATGATGCACTGAGCTTGTTATCATCTGTGTGAGCGAACTTACTGACTGCTCAGGAGCTGTCCTTTCTTCTGAGGTGGAGGAAGGCAAGCAATTGGAGAAGGAGTGAAAAAGAGTAAGGGAAGGACTAAAAATACATAATGGCAGAAGCAGGGAAGAAATTATGGTAGAAAGATGATGCTGAACAAGAAGGTGTTCTTATAAATCCTGTTTCTTTTCCATATTTTTCACGACAATGTGAGATCCACTACATGGACTTCTTTGATAAGAACACTTATAGGACTGGTGCTTAGGTCAAAAGTATCCTTACTTTGGAAAAGAGCTTGCAACTGTCTGTTCATTGTAGATGCATGAAGAATGCATCTTCTGTTGCTAAGCTAGAGCCAAACATTAATATCTGGGGTGGAATATGGATCTAATCTCCCTGGTCAGTCTGGCTCACATACTGAGCTACTGCCCCAGGTAATTTAACATTCTGAAAGGGAAGCATGTATGACACAAGCATAGCAGACTTTGTTCTGATTTTAACTGCGGATTAGCATGCTATCCTTACATAAATCTGTAAAGATATCATGCTTGGAAAACTCTGAAATTATTCAGGAGGGTTCTGTTTTTTTTAAAACTGTTATCAACCTTCCTCTTTTCCTAAGTACTCTCTGATTTTCTACATAGTATGAACTCCCACTGCAGGTTTTTATTTTTATATCATACTTTATTTTTGGCCTAAGCTGTGAAATGTTAGAAAAGTATGATAAAGCCTTTTTGACGATCATGATTACTTCACAGCAGCTGTTTTTCTTAGGCTTTTGTGCTTAGTTACTTCTTTATCTGCTTTGGCCTTCCTTGGTACATGTAATTCCCGTATTCTACGAGTACAATGGTGAGTAAAATTAAAATGAATAGTGATTTCATATATTTTCTTGGATTATTAATTTTTCCTTGCCAAAAAGATTGTACTACTCTGATGAAAATTTTTTTACATATCATTTTCAGATGCACCAATACAGCTGCATTATTGTTTTTTTACCATATTTTGAACACAGGGTATTTGCCTTTTGGTTCTGTTTTCATGTGCTATGTAAATGCAAAGGTTTTATTTTCCTTTCAAAATGTGAGTACCGAGGATGAACCTGCAAATTCAGTAAGAGTGTACCTTACCACCTAAGTAATCCCACTGAAGTTTTAGTATACATTTAAAGTCTGGTCTTTCAGCAAAGTTTTTGGGTAAGTGAGAATATAAAATTGCTTCATAGGTGTGTTAAAACCCATTGGATGCAATATCTCAGAAGTATAGTAAGCAACTCATGTTGCATTGCAAGGAGCTTAGTTGGTCTTTGGAGTCCCTTGTTATACTCATAAAAAGGGAAAGGCTACAGGACGATGTTGGCTTTAAAACAGCTGGACAGTCAAAGCATATTTCTGTGTGTGTTTTAGGGAGTTTCAGGGTATTGAATCCTGCGGAAAAAAAAGCCCTTAGACTCATATGGAGCCTGTCAATAAGTTATACTAAATGTACTATGGGTTATATGTCAGGAGAAGGAATTAAAGTTGAGGAGTAGTAGTACATATTTATGGGATTTATGCGAGTTTTATGCAAGTTTGCCACTGAAGGTTACGGCAGGAACTCTTAAGTAACTTTATGTGAATTGGTAGCTATTAGATTAAGTAAACCATCTAGCAGCCATACTTGTAAAAGACATTTTCTGACAGTTGCAATGCTGGTACAAGATTTATATACACAGTAAGCAAAACTGGTAGCATTAACATGTGGCTATAAAATCTTCTTGGCATCCATAATTGTAAAAAAATGTAGGCAACTCAGCTGAAGTGAGTGAAAGTATGCATTGAAGAATTGTAGTAGCTAAAAACCAGATACTGCATTTTAAAAAGAAGAGCTTTCAGTAAAAAGTTGCTATTGCAAAATACTTAAAGCTGTTTATAATTCCCTGACCTATAAAGTGACAATAATAAATGACACAGAAAGGATTTTTCTCTTATTCCTATAGTTTCTGGCAAACAAATAGCTATAATGACTTTTCCAGGACTATGTCTTTGAAAAAATCTTGTTAAATAGTATTTACACTACAGCTGGAGTTCCTCTGTGTAAATGCTTTGCTGTTTAAACAGCCTAATGCTCAGTTCAGTTGTGATTCATACTGAGAATTAGAAAGGGAAAAAAAAACTTCAATGAAATCCTGATATTTAAAGGATTAAAACCCAGCCCTTGCTGGGATTGCAAGAGACTACAGAGCTTCAGAATATAAATTTCCAAACCTTTTCACATATGTCTCCTGCTGACAGAAAACAACTGCATACTGTAATCAGACCAACAGGAGAAAAAAAAAAAAAGAAAGAAAAAGACAACAAAACCAAACTGGAAAGAAAGAGAAATTAATAAGAATTTCTAAACCACCTTTACAAATATTATACTTCTGGATTCTCTTAGATGTCTTTATCCTGTTTGTAGGCTCTGACAGCACCGCAGCTGAAGGGCAGGAGACGAGGGCAGGACAGCAGAAGAATCATTTTGCACATCCGCAGGGACATTTTCAAGACACAGCTGACAGCAAGGTGCATAGCTCCCATCTATATTGTGGAAAACCTCTCCTAGTATCTGAGAATCTACAAGATTATTTCAGTTATCCAGAAGGCTAGCTGAGCAGAGTAGCTACACCACAAGCCGGAGGAAGCTACAAAATGCTCTTTCCTGAGACTGTGAGAGGATTCAAATCGGCCACAGGCTGAGACTCTGCAGGTAGATGTAGTCTCTCAAGAAAACTAGCTGGATCGGCAACTTAAACGGCAGCCAAGCCGCTTGTCTTCATTTGATGTGTGTAAAAGCCCCAAAATACTTTCTTTTATTTCAGTGATGCCCAGCTTTTCATCCTCAGCTCCCCTTTCCCAAAGGAGCAAACCCCAGCATTTCGAGACTGCTCTGCTCTACTGTCTATAAATGGAAGCAATTATGTCTTGCAGATCCTCTGTGGGGATTTTCCCTGGAGGTATGGTGTGTGACTAGGTTTAGCATAACTGGCTCTTATTCCTGTTTGTGCAGAGTCTCTGGTGCAGGAGTAGATCCAGGGGGGTAGGAGAGTGGCTAGAAAAACGATGCTCTCTGCCTATCCCCAGCTGGCATCTGCTTCCAATGGACCCATTGCCAGCTGTCACAAAGTTAATTTTAAGTATGTTTCATTTTAATTTGGATAAATAAATATGTATTTATTTTGGAAAAGCATAATTTATTTAGGAGAACTCAGTGAACTCACACATAAAAATAATTAAGTATTATGATTGTGAATAATTTCTGAGTTATAGGTACTATTGCAGAATGATGTCAACCTGTGTGCCTTCTGGATTCAAATGGGTAAAAAGAAGAGAAGATTAAGAACATTTTTTTTAGGACGTGGGTTCATAATCTGTTCTTTCAAAGCTACAACATTTTATCTTTCTGTAGATTTTCAAGCCTGTTATTCATCACATCCTGTACTGTCCTTCCTGCTAATGCTCTAGCAGGAACACCTCTTTGCCAATATAAAGCAGAAGAGTTTCAAAAGTTCCTTGAAGAAATTCAGATTTCCAAACTGAAATTTGCCCCTTTTATCTGCTGGGAGGAGGGCTGCCATGCTGGTTATTGTTTTTTTCCAGCCTGCCTTGCCTATGGGTATGTAACCAGCAGACATTTCTGGATAGGCATTCCAGGATTTCCTAACAAATGCTGTGATATTTCAGCTCCTCACAAGCCTTCTAATTTCCCTTCAGCTCCAGGAAATTCCTGTAGTTTGTCTCGAGTGACTGATTTGTTAATTTCCTACTGCACAGGCAATTCCCTTAAAGATAACTGCAATGTTCTTGCAGCGCTTTCTACCAAGACCTAAATGTAATGTCAGTGTGGCACTGCCAGTCGTACAAGGTTCAGTCTCCTAATATCCGTATGAGGGTTAGGTTTATAGCCTCGTATCTCTGTGGTATTTAGGAGCACAGGGTACAGACAGACGTGGTTTGGGGGACCTCACACGGGTGGTTTACTAATTCAGTGCAAAGTCAGGTGGGTTAATTTAAATCACCACTTCAAACATTTGTTCTATCCACATGTCATTTATCAAACAGGTTGATACAGCTAAGGGCGTCAGACAGTCCATGAATTCCTGTTCCAACCTCTTCAATGATTTCTGGTTAAAATTCAAGGTTAGCTATAACATGATTCTTGGCATCAGCTATAACTGGGAAATCTATCAATATAGTGCTGTGAATTACTTAGAACTGAATTTTTTTACTGGTCATCTCAAAGTGGATTCCTAGTCTTGTTAACACTTGCTCCAGATCTTTTGCATTAGATTTCACTAGTGACAATGCAAGTTATTCCAAAATGCATAATTCACAAAATCCTTGTCATACCATTAGTACTTTAGAGATCACTAAGTGATAAAAACTTAGGTCAGTGGAGATGCTTTGTTTCTCCCTTTTAGACATTGTCCTGTGGCCTTTCAATGCCACCTGAACAAGCATAAAATAGGATTTAAAAAGAAATTCTATTTATTTAGATTTCTAACTGGTTCATTAAATATAATCATATGGTTCAGGAGAAGAACTGGAGATTTCTGAGGAAATTTTTCTTAAGAGAAAAAATATCAACAAACAATCTTCCTATAGGTTTTAATAAGAAAGTTTCCACCTCAGCCAGAAAGAAACAGAGAAAGGACCCCTATCCCAAAGCTGAGTTTCATATCACTAGCATGAAAGAGTATGGCACAGCAGCAGTTTTGAAACAGATCCTGCACAGTGCAAGAGAGTTTATGCTCTGGTGCACTGGCTGCTTTTTGATGGCCCTTATGTGAAGGGTGTGTTGCTTTTTGTTTCAGAAAAATCTTGGCTTTGTCTCGAGATAAAATGCATACATATATATTTTATAAGCTGGACTTTTGTCCAGCTCCACTCAGAAGACCATAGTGTGACATTGGAGGAAAATGGATACCTTGTATCCAGAATTCCTCAATTTTGATCATAACAGACATAATTTTATTTAGTCCATTCAAAGCAATGTAGCATGCCAGGGCTGAACAGCAGAAAAAAATCTTTCAGTCACTGAACCGTTGCTTTTCTTTCTTTTTTTTTTTTTTTATTTTTTAAGAATGTGTCAGAAGTGGTCTGATCAAAACATTTCAAATTAACTTGATACAGTATTTTTTGAAACTAGCATTTTTTATTAAAAAATAAATGAGTGGAAACTTTTCATGTTCCTGGATGTGTGGGAAAGGTTTTGGGACAGGGTCAGAGTTAAGGTTTCTAATTTCCTTCATTATTGTTTCTGGACATTCAATTTTCAAAAGTAAAATATGATACTTTTTTAAAGACCTGTTTTTTTTGCCTGAGAAATTTTCTTGCACTACAGCCTCTGTGTGTTTATTTTATGAATTATTACATAATTGAAAGTTAAGTTGTTTGTAAATTATTTGCTTGGCCTGATGCAGACTTATTAATGTTTCCCAGTGCCAGAAGAGAAGTGGAGCACGCACCTTGCATGCCGTCCCAGAGAGCCCTCCATGCGGCTGCCTCTGCTGATGGGAATCTGGCATATGCTCCTCCTGCACCTGCTACTTTGCTGTTGCTCAGGGACATATTGTTGCTCTCACATCATCTGCTTCTGATCTGTTTTCAACATCTGCCAAAAACCCAAGGACACATGCAAGCTTTTCTGTAGTGGAATGGAAGCAAATACATTTTCTTTCACGTGCAAAATGTGCCCATGCACAAGAATTATCAAGTACCATACTCTGTGTTACCATAAGCAGATCCTTCTTGGGAGAACTTTGAAATCAGATCTGGTCTGGCATCAAGACCTTATAAACTGGAGTTTTTCCATTGATCCTGATGGCTTCTGAATGAGGCCCCATCAAAGAAACTGGCATATGTTCAAACGGTCTCTCATGAAAACCAGAGGCATTTCCAAGGCGGCTGCTACCATTCACGTGCAGTCTTGTCTGAGTCAGGAGAGTAGCTTCTCTGGAGACAAGCCTATGGAAAAGAAGAAAGATAAGAAATGAGGCAGGAAAACACAGTATGATAACAGCACAATCAATACAACCAAAATTTAAGAACTACCACCAAATTGTTGGATCTTCACCAAAAGTAAATGCAGTTGCCATTTAGTGTTTTTGCTTTATATTTTTAGTTTTTGCTGTTGACTATAAGGGTATAGATAGAAACTCAAACTTAGTACTGTCCCTTAGCCCTGCCACTTTCCAAATATATGCACCATCCTGGTGCTGATGGTAGAAAATAAAATAACTCTCATGGTAACAATGTGTTTTTTCTCTGCGTGGTATAGTCATGAGTATCTTACTTTGAACCAATTTGTAATAGAAGTAGTGAAAAAGCACCTTTGGAGGGACCTATTAGCACGCTGAATGACATAAATTATTCTGAACGTCAGACGTTAAGCACTCTGCACAGTGGTATAGGCAGCTGTCACTGGGTTATGTCAAAGCAAAGTGCTCAGTGGAGGTCCTCTTAGGTCCACCCTCACTCTACACTGTGACAAGCCAGAGAAGAGTGTGCTAAAACATTAATGAATGTTTTCACCTACCAACATAAATCACCTTTCATAGAAAATTTTTCTCAGGGCTTTTTTCTTTAGGATTAAACCTCCTTCCAAAAAGCAGTAGGGAATACCTTCCACAAAAAGATTAGTTAGAGAAATTAAACCATTCTTTGTAATGCACACCACAGAAATTGTCATGCTATGAGTAACTGAACATTCAATTACATGCCATGAGAGTATTGTGGCATTACGAAACATTCAGGATAAAGCCATTTTCCCCTCAAAATTATTGAAGCCAAGATTACAACTGATTCTACCTGGGCACCTGAAGGGAAGAGATAATAGCTATCTATTTGGCATATCCATGATAACGGGATGCTCTGTTTAAATAGAAAACCTGTGCTCTCCTCACTGCTTGCTTAATGTGAAATCTGAGTGGGCTTTTGAAACACAGAAGACTGCTAGTAACAGTATGGGTTGAAATTATTTTAACTATAGGACGATTGCTTATAGCACTCAGTTTTAAACTGAGTAGAAATCAAATGAAGTCTAATGAATGCCTTTGCTCTCAATGTAATCAAACAGCTGTCAATAAAATAAATAACCATGATTTTGTACATTTATGTGTGTGTTTGTGTGTGTATACACAGTCCACATATTTTATATACACCAAAAATCACAATGTGCAAGTGCAAGTGAGTGTCCAAAAGTCTAAATGCTCCAATCCCTTCCATGAAAACTCTAATGTGTTTCACAGAAATGAAAAGTGTGATGATGGACATTTAACCAGTATGACCGATATAATGGTACATGGCAACAGTGAAAAGAGAAATAATAATAAAATTTTACTTGAGAAAGTAATGATATGCTTTAGTCCAGGGGATTGCAGACTTTTCTCCCTCTGTGTGTTACCACCAGCAGCAGTGACACAGATCACTTGTAGCAATGTCCAGAGCAGCAGCTAGGAAACATGCTTGCCAGAACACAAACTGCAGGGAAACTTTGGAAGAGGTGCTAATATGTCCTCTTGGTGCCCATGGCAGGAATCCAGCTTACATTTGCAGCAATGCTCTAAAAAAACTGCCTTAAACGATATCTCATATATTTTATCCACACAAGGATGAAATCTGTTCCAGTTCTTATCTAGCCTGCAAGACATGAAACAGTCTCAGGCAGGCTGATAAATTGCTGGGATGATACCTAACAGAAAGCAATGTACAAACAAAATATCTGGCATTAAAATATGAAAGAAATGAGCACGGATCTCTGGAGTTGTGGACCTTTAGCAGTTCTCTCCTATGCAAAAGCCTTTCTCTCTTGTATTTGCAGGACTTCTGAATTTTCAAGATATTAATTCCAGAAAACCAGCACCTCGTGGATGGGAACAGCTCTGCGCACTGCCACAAGAATATTCTCACTTGCTCCGTCTTTTTCTCTTATGCGTATGCACACATGCACACACAGGCACAAGGGTCAGTTTTACAAGAGCTAAGAGGTTACAGTACCCCTTTACGCAGAGCCAAGTTTGGGTACATTTGAACAAATAATCCTGTGTAGCCTTTATTTCTTCTCACTTCCCACCTTTACGGGGAAGTGGTGTCATGCGTAATGTCACCAGACACTGTCTTTAAATGTCCTTTGGCATTTTAAAATATGCTGAAATCCCTCTGCAGATATGTTACAGCCTTTAAAGTAGTTATTGGGGAAGATACACAAGGCTTTTTTTGTGCTCAGCAATATCCTTATTTCTGGCTGGCCTAAAGACCAGCGCTGTGGAAAGGAACGTCATGCAAGAAAGTTTGAAAACAGCTAGGAGGAACACAGCGTTCCAAGCCTGAATATCTCCAAAAATACCTCTAAAGCAGCTTAGCATGAGTGAGAGTTAAAAGAATGAGCAAAGAGGAGAGTGACTGGCTGAAGGAGTGAGTTTTTCCAGACAATTAAGAGAAATATAACTAGTGTTTGTTTGTTTTTCAAAGAAAAATCCCACACAGTATCTGAAAGCCAGACACTCTCATAAAGAGACCCACATAAATCACTCTCCTCCCCTCTCCCTGTCCCTGCGCGGTGATCGCTGCCCAGAGGGACAGACAGCTCCTCTTCTCCTCCTCCTGTATGGGCCTCTGAGCTGCGTCTCTGCTGGAGCTGTTTGTCTGCAGTGATTCATCCCAGGATGTGAACCAGGAAAAGCAGGCTAAACTGTCTCTCCTGCTAGGAGGGAGGGGAAAAAAGCGACCCACGTGTTCCCAAAGCATGTATGTGTCTCGTTCTCTCTGAAAGGGAGAAATAACTGCAGGGCTGGATTTCTGGGTTTCAGAAGACCACAGAATTTGAAACATCAGGGATGTTTTCAATAAACACCGTAGATGTTTGGCTCATAACCTTGTTCAGATTATGCGTTTCAGTCTGCATGCTGCGGAAATCTGTTTCTGCAACATATGTCAGCAACCTGAGCAACTTTCTCAGTGCTGAAACAACATGAAATCTACTGCTCTCCCTTCATCTTGCTGCTGGCATCCATGACTCTCATTTGCCTTAATTCACCAGACTGGAAGGGGAGGCAAGGGGAGGGGGAAGAGGTAGCCGAAGGGTTGGCCTGGTGCATGCGCTCCTGGGGCTTCAATGGATGCATAAACTTCTTGGAGCAGATTCTCCCATCTCTTTCCTTGTCTTTGCTCCACTGTCTTCCTTTACCCATGCTGGAGCATGACAGGACTCCTGATATTTAAGAACTCAAACAAACCAAGAAATTTGTACTTTTTTGTCTTATTCCCCCAATTCCTGCTCTTCCCTCGGAAAACCTTTACTTCATCTAAGCTAACACTGAGGTCTTCTCATGATAGCCATAGCAGGCTTCAGCTAAAACAAAAGTAAAACAAAATAAAACCTCCGCACATTTCTTTCACTATCTTCTTTCATCTGTTTGTACTGTACCTGCTTCTAAGTTTAGGACTCACCTTGCTTGGTGAGAAAAAGCTTCTTGTGAAGGATGTGCCGAGGAATCATTGTCCGAGAGCTACCCCTCTGTGATGTCAAAGCCTGGAAGCTTAAACCTGTTGAATCTGTATCTAACAAAGTATTGATAAACAGTGGTCCCTGATGGGAGAAATTGCCATGCAAGCCATTCAGAGACTGCAAGAAAAATGCAAGAATGTGTATTAGTAGCTTATCTACCAAAGCTAGGGGCAAATATAAAAATAACAGCAAAACTCTTCAGCAGGGATGAAAAGCACTTAGCTGTTGGAACGGAATGCGGTTTGCAAGGGCATTTTGAAACTCGATGAGATAATGCCAAATAGTAGCACATTACTGGTTACCCACTGGGTAACCATGTTAATCTTATACAGAAAAAGGGTTAAATTTTCTACTACTTGAGATTGGCCTGACTGTATTTTTACTTTTGAAAGTACCATAAGCAGAAGATATAATAAAAAGGAGTTCTTTTAACTTTAAACTACTGAACAGTGGTTTGGCATCTGACAGAGGTACAAAGATATTCCAGTTTTAAATTAAAGTGCAGTGGAGCTGGGGCTTTGCCTGCAGCAATTATTTATATATCAATAAAGTAACTAGTAACATTAGTAAGCTGTTATATAAGAAATAAATGATTTTTGCACAGTTCGTTTTGAAACTACAAGGCAAAGTTAAGATGACTTTACAGGATGACGAGGACATACCCCCCCCTTCGCCCCCCATATTTGACTTCATTCTTTTGTGCATCACCTGACAGTAAAGGTACAGAGACTCAAAGCATCATCTGCTTTTCATCTGGAGAGAGAATGCCAGCACAGAGCCAGTTAGCCACAACTTGGAGACAACCCCCCTGCCACACACACCATTGACTGAACACAGATATGCCACTGTATGACATACTGGAGGAGAAAGGGAGTACACATAGTAACTTTTAGAAGCATAAGGTTAACCTGTTATACTCAGCTGTGGAAATTATAAAGTGATTCAGAAGGAGCTGCCAGTTGCACTATAGAAAATCTGGAGTTCCTCCACTTTTACAGTGAGGGAACTGTGTGCAGACTTGGCAGGCGCCTGCACTTTCACATGCAGGAACAGGGGAGCTCTAAGCCCAAGTCTGAAGATAATCACTGTGTGGAGACTGGAAATTGCTAATTACTGCAATATATAAGTTGATGGACTTTTTTGCTGCAGCTTCAAGACAACAATAAACATGTAGAAGGCCTTTTCCCATTCCCCTCTGTATTATTGTTAATTTCACAGTCACAAATTTCAGAACATTTTCTTTCTTTCTTAATTTGTTATCACTCCCTAAGTGCCCTTCTCATGGTGACCCACAATGCCTGCAACTTTCACAGGACTAATTAAAAGGCAAGTGTGTAGTTTGCTAAACATAATGAGGAGTTCTACGCATAAGTCAGGATCACTATTACTTAGGGCTAGCTAGAAGAGTCTGCCAATTTTTAATTTATAAAACCATAAAATACGGCTTATGCGCCTCACTATAACTGCTCTGTATCTAGTAAATCCTGTTAATGTTTGTGGGTGTGTACCATTTAGATCCATTATCTCCTTAAACTGGAATTCATACAAATTCCAAGGACTAGTGTTCCTGTCTGCTGCCAGGGGTGATATTTGGCATGCATTTTGCACTGTGTTGCTTTATGAAATGACAAGTGGAATTTCAAACCTTGTAAATATATTCCAGAATTAACGGCTGTCTCAGGAAAAGAACCTGATAGACTTTGACTATAATTTGGGGGGAACATGTAGCTGGCTAGCAGTACAAAGCAATGCCATAAATCAATAATATATGATTGTGTAGTGGATCCCCAGGCACCATCTATATATCATCTGAAATCTCCACTTCCCAAAGAGGAATAAAGCTGTTTTTGATTGCAGTATGGACAGCAAGGGAGCTGCTAGTGTGCAAGAACAGGGGAAAGGTGATGGAGGCTAGGTTTGGGATCTTTTCCTGGGGAGGTGGCATGTGAGGGAGAAAAGGATAAATTGACTCCATTCCCTGTGTTTGAAAATGGCCCAGCATTGAGCCAGGGACTGCCATCACCAGGGAGTGCATCTGCGGCCACCTGTGGTGGTCTCTGAGCAACAGCAGTTCAGGAAGCCTTGTGTGATGATTTACCACCATGAGTTTCAGGTAGCCGCCTTGGCCAGAAAAGGGAGCTGGAGGGTATACTCATAGCAGAACTGTAACATAGTGTCCTACAGAAAGACAAAGCTAGGGCTTGCTTTTTCTGGCAATGAAAGTATTGTATTTCAGATTCCATAAAACTAGTCTTCCCAGTTGTCATGGAAACTGTCCTGGGACAGGTCCATTGGTGGTACCTTGGGGTCAACACTCCTCACCGCCTGCCATGGTTTAGCCTTAACGTGCCCTCGGGTGAGTCGTGAGAAGGGTCCTAGGGAAACCTGGGCTCCATCTGTATCAGTAATTAACTACTGGCCCTGAGGCCAGCTGGCCACAGACATACTATTAAACACCCTTATCCACCAAAATAGGGCAGCCAGACACGAACTGCTGATTGGAAATGGTCTCTGGCCTGTGCTAACTCTGAAACCATGTCTAGAAGTAGTTTGGGAGAGTGCTTGTTGGTTTGGGCCAGAAACCATGTCAGAGATGTAATGATTTAATGGCATAGGTGCTCGAATGCAGGTGCCGGAATCTTTGGACCTGGTGGATTCACTGATATGTTTGTGCCCACATGGCCTTTGCAGCACTGCCTGGTGTGCACCACCTGTGAGTGTCTCTTCCAAGGCATGGCCCCTGCTACCCCCACACCTGGCTCCACCGTGTCGCCAGCACCACTGCATCCTCCAAGCCATGACAGCTGACCTGCTGCTGTTTCAACGACCCTGGAGAGGGGCTCCAGGCCCTGCACAAGGGCTGTACCCCTGACATTCACCAGAGAATGACCTATGACTCTTGCTCAGATGTTTCCAACTGAACACCATATCCAGTTTGCCAGCAAAGCCAGCCTGCCTAACAACAAAATACAAAAAAATCTCATACATGGGCTCCTTCCACAGCAAACCCAGGCAGCCCGCTCTGCTGGGTTCACTCGTAACCGATGCAGTTTTATACCCTGAAAGCAGATTCCCAAGCGTTATTGATCAACCTTCCCCCGCCCACCAGTCCAACCAGCCAAGCACCGTTTCTGAGCAGGTTCTGCACACAGCAAGGGCACACAAACCAAATACCACATAGGTGGAGAGAAATCAAACAACACTGATGATATTCCCATTTAAAAGAGAAAAAAAAATGATCTCTCTGATACCTTGACCTTACCACTGTCCTCCAACACATTCTACTCTTCCCTCCCTGCTCCTCTTCCCCTGCCACTCTTTTCACCTCTGACCTGGAGTGCCAGAGTGCCAAGGGGTATGTGCAGTGTGAGTGCGTGTGCAGGGGGAGGTAGGGCATAACCCATGTAAAAGGCCAACAGCTGACTACCCAAGCTGATGAACAAAGTCAGAAACATTGTTCAGAGCATTCAGGGCTCACCTATCTGTCTTTGGTGTATGTTTCAATTCACACAAAATTCCCAGACACCTAAGATGGCACTGTCTCTTCATAGATAGTGCTGCAAGGGACACAGAGAGCATCTTGCATGGGATCTGGGCACGGAAGAGAGAGCAGATGGGACAGGCTCGATGTGGAATGTGAATGTTTTTTGAGCCAAGTCCATAACCACTTGTGTGTGTAAAGTTTGGGTCATCCTGCCAGAATAAGAAAATAAAATTACCCCATTGGATGAGTGGAAAGGTCCATCCAGTGTCAGCAGTGGCAGTAGAGGAAGCTAGTTAGGGAGAGCACGTGAACCTCACCAACCTCTGTCGCCTGTCCCCCTGGGACCTCCTCAGGACCAAGATTTTAACTCCAGTCAACCATGTCTTTTTGAATATGTCTCTAAGCCTCTTTGCATATCTTGTCCTTACCTTTACCTTTCCTCAATAGGGGTTTTATTGTTAGATTTTGTCATGAGACAGACCTATATTAAGGGAAGTCTGCTGTTAGCTTTTGGACTGGGACTAAGATGAACTTTGATGGTCACCAGAAACCAAAATAAGGACATATATTTGAATGTTAGGTCAGTTCTGAATGTTGCTCGACTCACGAACATGGGCATGTGCCCATGCACCAAATTACTCACAGAGAAAAAGATGTGCAACTTTTTAATGCAGAATGGTAGAATAATAAATTAGAAAAATTTATTATATGCTATCTAACTGATGATTAATAAATGTCTAAAATACATTTTCCAAAAATACCAAAGCAGCAACATAGCTTCTGTTTTTTGGAATAGATAAAAAGTATTTATGATTTAAGAAAAACAGTATGGAAAAAAGCAAATATTATACAATTAAATACTAATTTCTATTCAGGAATTTGCTGTTCCTGCCACTGTTTAAGTCTGGAACATTTCACCTTCAATAAATATTTCTATTCGTACGTGGTCTTCTGGAACAGTCCCAGTTTAAATGAAAAGACCAACTTCTTCTAGATTGCCACCTCATTTATACAAGGCTGTCCGGAAAAAGTAAACTGGATGAGTTTGGCCTCATTTTTCTAATCCTTAATTATGCAGCAATACACATTTACATATTAGTTCAAGAGGGCTTTTTCAGGAGTAGCCTGTGAAGAAAGGAAGAACAGCTCTGAGCATTTTTGCTTTGCCAATTTCCTTTAAAAAAAAAGAAAGAGTAGAAGTGCTCAGAAAATTCCTGCAATTTGCATCCAGGTGTCATGAACTCAGATAACCCTTTGGAAGATCCATTTTTAAGACATAACTTTAAAAGAAAAATTATCTGTCCTCTCTTTGTTTTTCCCTAGATGTTAGAATGTGAAAGCATTATTTTTAATGTTTTCTGGAAAACACAAAAGCATGTGTGAGAAAGTTGAGCACGGGGAGTTGGGATTTTCAGACCTAAGAAATGAACGGATGCTTGAGTTTCTTCTTAATTTTGTTTTTTTAAAAATAAAAAAATTAACATTAAGGAATAGGAAAATTTCAGTGATGACACTTGAAAACAGACAAGATGAACCACTGAGCTCGAAGGGTAGATACCAGTGGTACAAGGTCCAAGTGGTAGGTGGGTACTGGTTGTGTTCCTCAGGAACTGATCTGGGGCTGATAAATGTTTAAGTGCACCCTCAGTAAGTTAATTCACAAACAAAATCCAGATGAATGGAACTGTCAGTAAACTGGAGGGCATGGCTGCAACTCAGACAAATGTCATCAAGCTGGAGAAATGGGCTGACAGGAACCTCATGAGGATCAATGAAAGGAAGTGCAAAATCCTGCCCCTGGGGAGAAATAACCATAAGCACCAGTACAGGCTCAGGGCTAACCAGCTGGAAAGCAGCTTGGCAGAAAAGGACCTGGGACTCCTGGTGGACAACCAGTTGACCATGAGCCAGCAATGTGCCCTTCCAGTGCTGAAAGCCAACTGCATATCAGGCTGCAGGGGGGACACCAATACCTGCCAGCTGAGGGAGGGGATCCTTCCCCTCTGGTCAGCGCTGATGGCATACATCTGGAGTGCTCGGTCCAGGTTTGGGGCCCCAAGTGCAAGAGAGACATGGACATACTAGAGATAGTTCAGTGGAGGGCCATCCAGAAGTTGGGACACTGGAGCACATGATGCATGAGGAGACACTGAGAAATGTTGGCTTGTTCAGCCTGGAAAAAAGGGTTCAAGGGAGATTTCATTGCAGTCTTCCACAGCCTGAATGGGAGGTATAGAGAAGTCAGAGCCAGGCTGCTCCTGGAGATGCAAAGCAAAAGGACAAGGGACAGCAGACCCAAGTAGAAGCAAGCAAAATTTTGACTCTATATAAGGAAAAAATCGTTCACCATGAAGGCGGTCAAACACTGTAACAGGTTACCTGAAGAGATGTGGGGCATCTCCATACCTGCAGGCATTCAGTACTCAACTGGACACGGCTCTGAGGAATTTACTGTAATTTTGAAGTTGTCCCTGCTTTGAATAAGGGATTGGGCCAGATAACCTCCAGAGGTCCCTTCCGGTTCTTTGACTGTATGTTAGCTTGTTAGTCATAATGACTATATCTTCATGAAAACTCAGATTACATTACATATAATAGTTTTACTAACTGGTAATGCTTACAAGACAGAAAAGGAAGATGGGGTTAAGAAGAAGAATTGCACAGAATATGTCCTCAGTGAGTACACAGAATTCTGTACTATACATGGGAGAGAAAGAGGGGTAGTAGGCATTTATAAAACAATATCAGGGATCAGACTCGTGCATGTGTGAGGATGCCTTGTCAAAAAGGTAAGCAGGAGGGGTGTGTGGGGTAGGTGATTGTTCCTATGGGCTGAATTCAGTCCATAGTTGGGTGCATGCTATCTAGGCTGTTTGCAGGTGACATATCACCAAAATATCAAAATACAGTTCTGGCTTACCTTTAATCTAGATGTAATCACAGAATGTGCCCCAAACATTGTAAATCTCATTTCTGAATTGAGCCTCTTGTGGCTTTTCTGTGCTTATTCTGATACTTCATATGCTTTACAGTTACCCTTTACATAATGGGGAACCTTCATCAAATGCTGATGTAATTACCATTAGGAGTATAAACAATTTCTGAATCAAAGTCAAAGGTCTCATTTTCCTAAGCAGTTGCTAGGGGAAGAGATTATTTTAAGCTTTGAAACATATTTTCCAATTTCCTGGGTCTGTAGTTTTCACGAAGTATGTAAATGTTAAACAAGTACAAATTAATTCTCTGACAGCCTGTCTTAGCAGAAAGTAAATCCGTTAAAGCTTATGTAAAAAGAAAGACCGGTGGTCTTCATGCAAACTATCAACATTAATTAAAGGTCTCTCCTCATTTTATATGGTGTTTGTCTCCAGCTGTCTGAATAATATTAGCAAAGTTGTTTTCCCTTCCCTTCCCTTCCCTTCCCTTCCCTTCCCTTCCCTTCCCTTCCCTTCCTCTTTCCCCCTTCCCCTACCTAAGGTATGAGGAAAAAAGGTTTTAAACAGTGTTGGTAGGGTAAGGTGCTGCATTCTTGTAGAAGAAAAGAGTTCTTACAAAATTAATGTTATTATAATTTAAAATCTTCTTTAAGATGACATATTCAGTCATTAATAATCTTCTACCCATGAAACTGACCTGTTTTGGTTTAGACCTTTCACTTGTTTTAAAAAAAAAAGTATTTTTTTTCATTTAAATGTGGTTATCTGAGCCACAGGTAACTTTAACAGAGACGTGAAAGCTACCTAACTTTTAAAACAAGAACCACGAATCCAGTATGTCATTCTATAGGTAAAGTGTATATACAGAATGTGGAGATGTATTGAAAAAATACTTCACACGCACTTTTTTTCATCCTTACTTTGCCTTTCCTAGTTTTTCTGGCTTATGGCCAAGTTGTCTTTTAACAAATGTAAAGTCTAGTTTTCACTGATTCTTCTCAGTTTTTGGCAAAAGAATCCTATTCTGATTTCCACACCAGTGTGCAGGGCTAGTCTTTTGTCCTGGCTTTATAATTGGAAATGTGAGACTGAACTGAAAAAAATTGACTTAATTGACTTTTAAGAATAAAATTACTTATTCTTAAAATCTCCGGTTTTTTCCTCCCCTTTTCTTTCCCTCACTGTTAAAAAAAAAAAAAAATACAAGGAGATAAACAGATTTCTGATAGTTGTTCTCGCTTAAACTCATCAACCTCTTTCTTTTTTAATCAGCTAATGCAGTATGCTGAAGCCATAGTGCTGATTAGTCAGTGCATTGTGACTTCAGATTGTAGTTCACTCCGGGCAGATTTTTCAGAGAGGAGGTATTTCTGAAAATGTGAATCTTTACAGCAAGCAGAGACAGGGCAGGGCCACGGAGTTCAGATCCAGACATGCATTACAGCATGAGTGGCTGACCTAGTTAAGCCTCACGAAAGAGATCTGTCAGCTGGAAAAACTGCTCTCAGGGTCTGATAAAATGCTCATGAACAACCAAGGGTGCTTTGAATGCTGTCAGTGGATCACTTGCTGGTTTTTGAAATTGAGAAAAATTCTGAATCAGGGTCACTGCTAAGCTCTATGAGCACAGAATCAGCACTGCCAGGAATTAGTGGGGAAGCAGGAAAGTGCTGCCTGCTTCTTGGGAAGCACTGCTGTTATACTTTGCGGTGATTGAATCTTCGGAAAATTTTATTAATAGCATGTTTACTATTGCAGATCATGCAAATACTCTGAAAACCAAGTGCTTATTAGATGACTTGGCTTTGCAAATCTTATCTCAGAATATCATAAGAAAGGTGGTAGGATAGTGGAACTATATTCAAAATGTAATTTTCTAATGAGTTAAAGAAAGGAAAAAGAAGGCTAAATTTTTCTTTGATAATGTATTAAGATTTTTTTTGTTCGTTAAAATTGTTTATAAAGTAGTATATTCATTATTAATGGAGAAAAACACTTTCTTCTTACTCTTTAAAACCTGTTTTTTCCATCAGAGAAAGAAGCAGTGAGTTAGAAAGTAAGACACTGAAAGAAACAAAAATTGTTTCTCTGTGTTTTCCCACTAGAAAAACAGAAGGATTAAGAAAAATGTGTTTGAAATATTGCGTATTACTCTA
>NW_008795686.1:2289823-2296271 GCF_000699145.1 Aptenodytes forsteri | reverse complement strand
TCCATTACAAAGAAAAAAATTGAAAATAGTGGCAAATATTTTTGTGAAAATTTTGGAAAAATGATGATTTTAATTTAAAATGAAATGCAAATGTTTCTTTAAAATTCTTATTCTTTGGGTTAGAAAAATATAACTAGCATTTAGTCAAGTTATTGGAATTCTTGTTTCTTACTATCTAAATACATGTATATATGTATTTTTATGAATATGTGCATGTGTGTATATATATATGTATATAAGTATGTATATTTGTATGTATATATAACAATAGTTTCTATGTTGTACTTTCCAATTTTTTGTTTGCACGTAGAGTCAGAAGCAGGATAATGAAAAATCGGTCCAGCCTAAATGAGTAATGGTCCCAACTGTAGCTCAGCCTGGGAACAAAATTAAGTAGAAGTGATTCAGTGAAGTCAGCTTTGATGTAATCTGATGGATCCCAGCTTAACGGCTACCTTTTATCTCGGGACTAACAAGATGGTTGCTCCTCATTACCGAGCCTTCCTTTCATACTCTTAAAATATTGGAATTACATTAGCAGGTGTCCACTTCTTTGAAATGTCCCTAGTTTTGCCTGATAAGTGTACAACTGGGAGTTACTCCAAGAAAGCTCCTCTTCCCTTAACGATAATTGCAAAAGAGCATCATGAGTGCTAGCATGAATACATGTCCCTGCCCACGGCAGGGGGGTTGGACTAGATGACCTTTAAAGGTCCCTTCCAACCCAAACTATTCTATGACTCTATGATATTCTGAGGAATGTTTTGCAGCAGAAGTGTTCTTACAGTTGTTCTTATCGTAGAACATGGTAAAAGACTCCTGTTTTACCAGCCTTAGATTACTCCTTAGAGGACATCAATTAATAGGTAAGCATGAAGGGCATCTGGATTAGACTACGATTAAACTTTCCATTTCCTGTTTCAAAGTTAACACAGATGTTGTAACTTATTTGCCTTATCCTTTAGGGCAATGAAACTACTCATTGCAGAGGTGATAGGAAACAAACCAAATTTCTTGCCTGGGAAAAAGCTTTGAGAATAACAGAAACTAGTCATGAAAAATATTAATTACATCTATTTCCCGTTCCAAGGAGAACATTTTTTAATGTTTTTCAAGTTTAATTGGACATGTCCCAGACACTGAAGTTTCCCCCTCTGCCCCTAGGAGATTTTTCTACTGTGTAACAAATCTCATTATCAGGATGTTTTACCAGCCTAAACTCCCTGTCTTCCTTTCATCCCGTTTCTCCTGTTAAACACTATTTCCAGCCACATTTGCAAGAAAGTGTTTAGTGTGCAGTGGCTGCGAGTGATTAAACATGAGAAGAGCCATAAATACCAATAATAGACAGTAAAATCTATCCTACTACTTTCTCATTTTCTGAGATGCTTTTGGTCCTAACGCTTAATTGCAGCTGACATTTAGACAGAGCCACATTTTAAACCTTGGGCAGGTAGTGAGCAGAGTCAGATTAGCAGTTCATTACCAAACCCTTCATGCTGGCATAAATCCAATAAGGCATGTTAAGGAGTTGCTATGAATTCTTAAAACCCTTCCTACCCAGATAATTACATAGCAATCATTGAAACACCACTGCTGGCGTACTCAATAGCTTATAATTTACGTCAAAGTAAAACTGTTTTAAAATAATATTTGTCAACATTTTTCACTTTCATCCTTTAATTTCCCTTCATTTTTTCTTTCTCATAAATGTGTGGTGTGACGGAAGCCGCATAATTAGTGCTGAAAGCATCAGTTTAAAAAAAGACTGCTGTTCTATTATTAACATAAACATGTGTTTCAAATGGGTAATAACTTACTGCATATCATTTTCTTCATATGTTTCCTTCTGGAGTTGAAATCCTAAAAAGGTGAGTTCTCTATTGTCTTAGGAAGACCATTTTTAATTTCTCTTTAATTTCTCAATATAGTGATTTTCAGAACAGCTATCATTCTGCTTTACCCTACAATAAGATTCTGAGGTTTAATTTTTATTTTGAGTATATAAAGCAAAGGAATACGTACATTAATATTGACACTTTTTCTTTTGCTATAAATTAATGCAAATTGGTGCTTTTTAGATGTCAGATCTAATTAACTGTCCTTGAAAAAATGTAAAATTGAATGAACTTTTAAACATAAATTTTTCATTACTATTATCACATTTTCTGTCTTGAAGATCTACGAAAGAAAGAAAATGAGTTTATCCATTCTGATTTATTTCAGTTTAAAAATATTTCATCCATCAGGCTGTTAGGAATTTTAGAAAGTACTTTATACCTTTTTACTCTTAGGGAAGTAAACAGAAGTAGCTGTTGAACAATGCTTCAAAGAACACGCTAGCATACTCCACCATATATGAAATTTGCTCTATGTGATGTGAAACTGGGCTCAGGCAATCATCTTCAGGATTTTTATCCCCCAGGTATTGTAAATAGATATATAACCTGAATAATATTAATAATAAAATCAAATCCTAGAGAAAACTATATATTTCATTCAAGTATATATTATGATTTTTTTTTTTCTGATTTCACTGAAAATTCAAAGTATGAATTCCCTCCTAATCCCACAGTTTCTTGCCTCTGCCACCCAGGCCAATTATTCACACAGATTTATTTCAGAAATGTTGCAAGGGATCATCCAGACATCCAAATATGACAATGAAAAATCACAAGTGATGATAAAGAAACTTGACCTTGATTTTTCAAGGAACATGTGGTAAAAACTTAAAAGAAGATCATAGGAAATAAAAGACCTAGAGGAATTGTGCTGGGCTAGTTTTTCCCTTTTTAATTTCTGAGCCATAGGCCCTGCTTTAGGCATAATTCCTAGGAAAATTAGACTACTGTAATATTTATAACTGCCTGCAACAGATGTTGACTGCACTTTTCTCCTCTCCCATTCATACAGATGGAGCGTGCGTGCTTATGCTCCAGCATACTTGCGGAAGGAACAGTCAGATCCCCGGCACAGCCCCTTCGTCGGGAAACTCATTAAGAAGCATCACATAAGGCATCTCTTTTCCTGTGCAGACAAAGGCCCTAAGAAGTGGAAGGACTTAATCATGTGTGCATGAAGCATGAACCCTTCTCAAACACAAACACACTCCTGAATGGGGGGGGAATATCTAAGGTGATAATATTAAAAATAAAAAAATAGAATCTGAAGGTAGAAGTACCTGTCAGCTTCAGACTAACAGCACTTATTTCTACTTTAAAGGTCCTTTATTACAAAAGAACCACATAAAGAGGCGGCGGGTGCAATCGATCTCAACATCTTTTGTTCTCTAAATTCTCTAGGCTAGATTTCTTCAAAAAACATGAAGAGAAACAGACCCATGCAGAGAGTGATTCCTGTCCCCTACCTCAGTCACCTGTCTAGGGTGTCACCTTGGGATACGATAAAATAGGAGGTTTTTACTTCCTCCCACTGACTACGAAAGAGACTCTGCTGACCACCCAAGGTTTAGATAACTGACTTTTAGACAACAGATTGATGCTATCCATTAGCATCCCTGAGAATCTGGCTTTGAAGCACAAAGGTGGCGCCTGTGTCTTCTCTCACTGCATTGCAAAGAACTTGATCACATCTCCAGATGTTTCATTAAGCCACAAGAGAGCTGATGCTCACTTTTTCAATCCTCTTCAATACAGGTAGCTTTTTTTTTTAGCTCCTTGCAAAAGTTAACATCAAGTTCCAGGTCATACTGTCAGATATACCACACAGCAATGGACAAAGATATCGAAGACATCTCCTAAAGCATCAGGTGAAGAACAGGGTGATAGATTTAAGATGGTAGAACTTCATAGCAAAAAAGTAAAGCTACCTGTGAAAGACAGGGCGGTTTCCTAGGTCCCAGTCAAGACCCAATAGGGAATTTTAGAGAAGCCATGTACTGTCACAAACCTCCTTGTCTTCTGCTTCAGTTGCAAAATAAAGGGCTGCAACTGGCCTAAAAGCATGGCAGCATGTGCATGGTAATAGCAAACCTCCAAAAACCCAAGAGCAAGAACAGTTCTCAAAAAACAGTTCTCAAAAGCAGAACCACAGCAGGGGAGATATGAGAGTGAACCATGCAGATACATGCTGCTTGCTTGTGTAAGAGCACACCAGCTGCGCAGTGCTGCTGGTAGACACATTTTTGGTAGCAACTCGACTATCTGAGAAGCTCTACTGGGAAGCACTTGGCTTTCTCCAGAGAGGAGAAAGGTAGGGAAAAAGTGCCTTAAAATCATCTGCTACCTTTGGAATTTGGTGAAAAAGTCACATCTGGTGGGCTACTCATTTCTGCTGTCAGAACTCAAATCCTTAACGATAATTTCTTAACAAATATCAGAACATTTTTTGCCAATCTAAATAACAACTGATCAGAAAGAGGGGTGACTATAGTCTCAAGAATGGACCAGTACAAAATAGACAATCCTTTACTGATATCAGACTGACAGACAAAGAGCAGTTTATCCACACTGATGCAAGAAATAATTTATATATATATATGTGTGTGTGTGTGCGCGCACGCGTGTGCACATTCTATTTACAAAACAGCTTTGGTGTTACATTATCTGGGGGTCCATCTTTTTGATTATGAACACCATTATGAAAAAAGTGCTCAGATGTTTAAGTGACTGTCATATACATACTCTTCAGTCATTGTCAACTGGAAAAATAAGGCCAATGCTGGCACTATCTTATGTGAAGCATCACTGTATCGATGCTGAAGAGCAGACAGAGAATGACACAAGAAGTTCAACAGGAGAGCAGGAATCCCATAGCTTGGCAACCTGGTGTCACTGGATCAGTCACTACAGTGCCAGAAAAGCAAATGCTGGACTTAGGGCACTGAGCATCAGCTTGTCCTTATCACCACTTTTTTTCACCTCTGAATAAGGAGGTATTGAGGATGAATCCAAGTTTCAAGAAGAGGCAATCCTGGCTATGTCATTATCTGGAGCATGCTCCAAAGAGTGTACACACTATTGCAGGTATCAAGCTGAAGACTCTTGGTCAAACTGCCACATCATCCAATACCCAACCCATGGCTATGGGTACAACCGCTGTAGATCAAGCCTGTCTAACCCGTTCATACATACTAAAGGAGATGGTGTAAGAGAAGTCGCTTTAGCACTGTAGCATCTTTGTTTGACATTGATGTTTTTGCAGACATTGAAAATTGTAACTAATGCATAAATAAGTCATGCATCTGTTTCTGTGGAGATGCTTTTGATATCTCGCTCATAACTGTTTCTACAATACAATGCTAAAATCTACCAACTATTCACTAAAAATGTGAACTACTTCAATAAACTCCTACCAGTCTGTTACTGCAAGACCCTATAATGATAAAACAAACAAACAAACTAAACCCAATAAGATATGCAAGATCAGTGGCTAAATACTCAGACTAGAAAACAATTGAAGAGTAATATTCACCATATGATCAAAGAATTTTATGCTTTTCCGGAACGTCATTACAAACCCTTTAGTATCATGCCTCTGAAGAGTGCAGATAGCTCCACACTGATTACTTACAAAAGGAGAAATTTTTCACAGAGGTTAGCAACATTTCTTTGGTCTTCTAATCCCAACATCAAATATTGAAAAGTAAGCTATGAAGAACAAAATAGACAAGCAGTGGAGGTTGCAGTGTAGGTAAGAGTCCCATCCTTTGGCAAATTCAAAAGTCAATGAAAATAATGAGGAAGGGGAAATTTCCTGCGAATTTTAAAATAGAAACACAAACTGGCAGATCCAAGTAGACAGACTTTTTCTGAATACTTGGAAAACTGAAGAAATGCCACTATCACTGCTATCCTTAAGTGAAAATACAAAGATCCAGGCAGACGCAATTACAGTGGCGTAATACTGCTCCTGGGCTTTGGCAAACTCATATCCAGAATACTATGTGACAGTATCCATTAAAGAAGACCTCAGACTGTGAACTACCTGCAGTATAGCTTCAGCTTCAAATGGCATGCAGCTGATCTGACATTTGCATCTCATTAGTTGCAAGCAAAGCATAGAGAACAATACCAAGACTGATGGCCAAAGAAAACTTTCCAAAGTCATGATACTATTCCATGATAAAATGTTTGGTAGGATCAATGCAGAGATAACCATAGAATCATAGAATAGTTTGGGTTGGAAGGGACCTCTAAAGGTCATCTAGTCCAACCCCCCTGCCGTGGGCAGGGACATCTTCAGCTAGATCACGTTGCTCAGAGCCCCGTCCAACCTGACCTTGAAGGTTTCCAGGGATGGGGCATCCACCACCTCTCTGGGCAACCTGTGCCAGTGCTTCACCACCCTCAGCATAAAAAATTTCTTCCTTTTATCTCGTCTAAACCTACCCCCCTTTAGTTTAAAGCAATTCCCCCTTGTCCTGTCGCAACAGGCCCTGCTAAAAGGTCTGTCCCCACCTTTCTTATAAGCCCCCTTTAAGTACTGA